>NC_031965.2:28144618-28467118 GCF_001858045.2 Oreochromis niloticus | reverse complement strand
GTTGCAGCACTAAGCATGTACTTTTTACATTAATGACCAAAACAAACTTTCTTACTGGCATGTATTTTCTGGAGGTTGATATGCTTCTCCAGTTCCCGCCGCAATTTGACTTCAGCGCCATACTTTCCCACTGTCCCATCATCCACAAGGAGGAAATGTGAATGCAGGCTGTTGAGAACGTTTAGTTTGCTGAGAGGATTCAGTAGTGTCTGATACGGAGCAATAATCTGCAGTGTGGAAAGGAGCAGCCATTAACAGCAAGAAAAGTACAGGGAAAAAAGGATACCACACACACACACACACACACACACACACACACACACACACATCTTTTTTATTTATTTATTTATATATATATATATATATATATATATATATCTATATATATCTATCTCTTTATATGCACACATAAATGACAAGTTCTGTGGCGCATTAACATTCAGGTTAGTCACAATAAGCTGCATCTTACGTCTCTGCCGATGAGATCGTTCCTGTTTTCAATCACTCCCCAGGGTGCAATCCCGATAGTGCAAATTTTCTTTGATGATCTTGAACAGTGTTCTTTGAGAGCATCTCCCACATGTTTTGCTACACCTTCAGAAACAAATTTCAAAAAAAATAAGCTTTTATTCTTTCTTAAAAAAAGGTTTCCAGTGCTAAATATTCCTTATTAATATTAGAAATAAAACTGTCGGCCCAAGTCACATATCTCAGCATAATCTTTCACTATTAAAAATTTATTTTATAGATATATTTAATCAATGTTGTGAAAAGAAATGGACAACCTCCATCTGACTTTCAGACACTAAAAACATTGGATGGGTTTAACTATAATACTTCAGATTCCTTCATGTATCCCATCATATCAGCAGATTTGTGAAAGATGGCTGAAGGATGCTCAAAATCTACCTACTAACAGTCTATATTTAAAGTAATCTCGACAATAAGGTTGGGTGATATGTAAAATGTTTCCAACCGACATTCATCAGTCCAATAAATGACGATAGGCGATATATTCGCCTGACTTTTTCGTGACATTTTGATGGGCAGAGCAATGTAATCATGCACAGATTTATTTGCGCATTAATAACACAGAAGAAGTCCAAACATGGAGGAACTAGTTGCAGCTGAGTTTTAGTAGATACTTCACTTCTTTATTTTAGATTTTAACTTTTAACATTTGAAGTGGTTGTCGGCACAATCCGCCACACTTTTCAGTCACACTTTCTTAGTTTTTCTGATGTTAGTTTGTCATACTTAAATGATATGTGAACATCTTTTGCACATGTTTTCATATGATATTTAACATCAGTTTGTTTTAAGTGTTTTTCTTCTTCACTGTCTGTATAACGTTTAATGTTGATAATGCAAAATGCTGCACAGTAAAGCAGCATGATTCATTATTGATGAATGTAATAAGTGGTTTAAAATGCCTTTGTTACTAATTTTGGTCATTTTCTATTAAACAGTTCTCAAATTTAACTTAACACTTCAGTGTTTCTTAGTTTTAGACTAGTCGTAGATTACTGTGCTTTTCTATACAGGCATGCTTTTACTCCACTGCCAGTGTATTTGGGATCATTCTGAAAATCCGAAGCCATTGCCAATCAGATGCTTTCCAGATGTTATTGCACAGTGAATCAAAATCTGACTACTTTTCTGGGTTCATCATTCCATCAATTTTTACAAGATCTCCAACACTGAAATGCAGCCCAAAACCTCCACTGTTTTACAGACGGCTATAGACATTCACGTTTGTACCTCTCTCATGACTTCCTCTATGTGTATTCATCACAATTTGAACCAAACATTTCTAATTCAGCACTCTATAAGGCCTGTTGCCAGTGATTTTCAGTTTGCATACCTCAGCCAGTTCTCTCTGTTTCCACTCCTTTAAAAATGGCTTCTTGACAGCCACCCTTCCAACTGAGAAAAACTCCAGCGAGGCTTCAGTGAACAGTAGATGGCTCAACTGAAAGGCTGGATGAATCTCTCAGGTCCTGTCAGGTCTTTGCTGAATTTTTTTTTTCTATTTCTTAAAAGACTTGATCTGCTACAGGAGATTTTTTTAAGACCTGCTATTTCTTTTGTCCTCCATTTGTCCTATCTTCTCAATTTTTTTTAAGGACACTGCACACAATGTCAAGACATGCCAAGGTGTTGGCTAATATTTCTTTGAGAACTACCTTGTTGGTGCAAAAACACAATTCTATGCCCATCAAACTGTTATCTTTGGCATTTTTCATAGATTCACCTAAAGAAATAAGAGAAAATTAAGCGTTTTAAAGAGCCTAAATCTACAATTTGAATTTGTTTGGTTAATATTGGTTCTTTGTTTATTTGTCTGTTGTGTGCAGACACAACACTGGTCCGTCACCTTTTTTAATACTTGAATGATTCATAGGTCAGATTTAATTGGCTTAACAAATCTGTTTGGGGTTGTGTGAGAAAGGGCAACTGGCATAAAAATCTGCCAAATCATAAATGCAGAGCTACCCATTGTGGTGACCCCTTGGAAATAGGGGAGCAGCGGATGTAGTTTTATTAAGTGATAAGTGTACCATTAGTTTATGTTTTTCAATTTTCTCTCATTCTTAGACAAAATAACAACCCATGTTCCTCTCTTGATCTCTATTCATTAAAGTACATGCATTGCTGTCAGTTAGCAAAGTCCAAAAAAAAAAAAAAAAAAAAAAAAAAAAAATAGGCAAAACACCAGAGTGTTAATGACCAAAATGCCACTGATGGGGCCAGCTCACAACAAGTACATTAGCCCTGGAGTTGTTTGTGAACCACAATCCTCACTTGATGGATCCTATGAATTCAGCAGTAATTTGTGAGCCGGGAGGCCATCCCAACTGGCCAAAGTACCAGAGATGGATTAAAAGTAATCACTGGTCTGAGTAATTGACCCTGTGAGTAATGATTTAAACACTATGATCAGACCACAGCATCTTAATGCCATACTGTGGCTGCAAACACACATCAGCCACGACTCACAACCAAATGACACGGTTAGAGAATTTCTGCTACATCAGCGAATCACCATTAACGGGCTGTTTATTTGTGTAGGGTAGATAAAAGGCATTTTTCTTTGGAAGACTCTTCAGTGTTTGTTAATATATAGAAATTATCATAATTCTTATTATTAGAATTAAAATGAACAATAATAATAATAATAATAATGATAATACTAATTTATCATGTTTATTCAGTTATATTAATAAGTGTATTTTTCATTATACCAAGAATCCGCTGACTCAACAAGGAAATTTTACATTTTATTAGGTTTGTTGTAAAAAATCAAATTTCAGTCCAAAATGCAAACATTAATTAATTAAGAGGGCAGTTTCCACATATACAAAACTTTTCTAGATGTATATGTAACATGTGAGACTGCAAATGTTTGACAGCCAGCTCAGACATGAGCAAAGACTGTGTGATGACCGATGTCTCCTGTGCGAGAATAGTACAGGTAACCGTCCAGTGAATTCACACCAAGTAATGTCATATATCCTGCCTCTTTCATGCTCCACCCAGGGATCACCCTTGCCCAAACCAAAGCAGAGTATTTCTAGTAGTAGACCATCTATTGTGTGCTATATGCGAAAAAGATCATCTTCCACCCAATCAAACATTGCTGGCAATTCATTTGAAAACAAAAAGGATTTCAACAACAGATATCTTCCTATTGGTCAAATAATTGATGGGTGTTACCTTCATGAGAAGCTACATCAAATACATTCCAGGACTGCCAATCATTTTCTAGCAGCACCAAAAACAAACTACCTATGAAGTTCTGTCACCACTTTGAACTTGCCAAACCTAATGGAGGCAGCTATGCTTTCAGCATTATGATCAACTTTTGGTTTTATTTCTAACACATTTTGTCTAATCACAACAGCATTCAGTAATGGTTTCAGTGGTTCCATCCACCAGTAGCAAAACTAATGAAGCCTCCTGTCTCATTAAAACATAAAGATGATACCACAATGGTCAGTCACTGCTGAGAATATGAGGCCTATTAAGAGCTATTCCTCTTGTTCTTGTGCTGAGGGAATAAAGATCTATTTGTGAAAACCACATGAAAATGCTCAGCCTGAGACTTTCAGTATAAAAACAAAGCTATAATGATTTAATATCCTTGAAGTGCAACTTGTTCAAAATTTATTGAGGCCAGTAACACTGAAAAGGTAGAGTGCACTCAGTGTACTGTGGCTGATAAAGTTAATCTACAGATAACGCAGTTTCTTCCCGCTGAGCACATGTTGGACAGGGCTTGCTTTCCACTATGACTGAACAACCTGTTAAACATGAATCTGCAGCTTTTGTAAAAGAAGAGTTTGATCATTAACAGTCTGATTTATATAACTGTTAGGTTTCTTTTGGAGAAACTGATTTAAATACTTTTGAATATACATGTAAATGTACATGGTGAGAATCTGTACATAAAAGTGTAAATTTCCAACATTTTCCCTAATTTCTACAAAAATAAAAAAATGCCTTTCCTCATTTAAAAATCAATCTGAATTGCACAACCTTTTTAAAATGATACATTATGCAGGAGAATTTTGTCCTTTCCACATTATTTCAAAAAGAACAATGTTTCTCTGATTATTTACCTGTGTTAACACCACCGGTGAGAATCCAGGCCCCGGTGGTGACAGCAGCTTTGATGAGGCCCTTGCCGACCACCTGCTTAATGCGGGGGTGCAGATCAAAGTTCTGAACTCCTCCATGGACAGAAATGAGGATCTTGGGAAGCTCCATGTGCCACTCCTTTAGCATCAGCCGTAAAATGCTGTCTGGCCTCGAGTCATGGGACAAACGTACATACTGTCCACAGTTTCACAAACACAAGAAAAACATGTTAGCGTAACACACAACGAAGAAAGGATAGGTCACGACACACAATAAATTTGTGTTTAGATGGAAGAAACTTGCCTTTAAATGTTATACAGAGTGAAGTGCCACAGAAAAATAAGCTAACCCCCCCCCCCCGAACCCCAACACAGTTTCTATATTAATGTTAAATGTTAAAAATATATAAACATGACACAGCAAAGAGGATTAGCCCCTCACCTTGGCTCTGTATGAGTGAGACCCTCCCTGGAAGTTGATGACACCATAGGCATCAGTGGGTCTGGCCTCTGTGTGTTTTTCCACTGACCACTCCTCCAGCTCCGGCATAGGCACATTGGAGCTTTCACCCAACTTCACATCCGAGTACTTGGTGGCCAAACTGGCTGTGAAGCCAGCATGTTGCCGCACCAGCCGCCCACAGCAGCACCTTAAAACAAACAAACAAACAAACAAACAAACAAAAAAAGATGAATTTTTCAAATGTTTGCACAGTTTAGATTATTATTAGCCATAATACAATTTTGAAGAAATAAAAAGAATAACAGGAAACCAATAATAACAATTACAACAAGAGTTTTCAAAAGCAGAACAATAATATAGAGAAACAAACACAGTACAAGGAACAGGAATCCATGCCACACCTGATAAATATTCCTCAAGTGTTTTTCAGAAAACACTGCACTCTTCAACTGAATATTATGTTGAACTATGAATGTGAGCCTATTATTTTTTTCATTATTTTCTATAAACACACATTGCGACAATGTTGGCTCCTCAAAATAAACATTGCTGTGGTTTCAAATCATGCCAGCCAAGTATAAGTAGCCACTATAAATCAAAAGTTGAGGCTTTAGATTAGGTTTTTTTTCCCTAAGATTTCCCAACATCTGTATGTGTATGAGACACAACACTGTCATGTCAGGTGCACAGCTCTGGCTGTGAGTATAGACGCCCTGTCCACCTGCAGAGCAAACGTCCTGTTTGCAATAGGCAGCCAATCAAAAGCTGCACAAAAGGCAGAGAAGCTAAAGCGGCACATCATCATTAACAAAAAAATGTTTGTCATGTGCATAGGATCCCTTGTTCAACATAACATCTTCCCCCAATAGGCCAGAAGATGAGATTATTATTCATATTTTTATATATATTTTTTAAACAAGCCCCCCCAAAAAATGCCAATTTAATTACAGAACGTACTCCAGCTAGATTATTATATACAATTTATATAACAAAGCTTCAAAAATAGCAGTAATGGAGAATAGTAGTGGAGTGCATGCTATGCTAGATATAGCAATTTATCAGTTAGTTTTCATTTTAACAACTTCTTAAATTAGTTGTGCTATCACTGTGCAAAACAAACCAGCGGTGAATGGGAGCAGTTAAAACCCATTCCTTAAGATTATAATAACCTTTAATGTAGTACTTCTAGTGACATTTTAATCAGGAAAAAAAACCCTACTCATTAGTGAGGGTTCATTTAACCTAATCTGCTTCACAGTTGAATTAGTTGGTGGAAACATCGTCACAGGTCTAAAAATGACCCCAGGCTATTGGACCATTGATATGTCAAACCCTGCATTAATAGCAATGGCATTCAGGTGTACAAAGAATTCTCAGGTACTACTCAGCCGCCTGGGACATGTACTGTATATTTAGACTTAGTCAATCAGTGCAATATTGCATGTGTTTTTTGTCATCTGTATGTTTAAGACCCTTTTGCAATAAAGTAAAGGTGCAGGTATTTGAAATGACTGTACAATTTATTGGGCTTAGTTTTGCCTTGTTTTAGTGTTCTCTGGTTATAATTCTAGCACACAACCTTCACGATCTTTTAAAGCCCAAGTTCACCCGTCCTAACAACCTGTGGCAGAAGCTAAGACAATGGAGACCGTTTTAAATAAATAAGAGGAGTAAAACAAATTCAGCAAAACAAATTGTCTTTTTCATTTACAAGATCGACACCTGGAAGTACTAAGTCTGGCTCTGTCTACCTGTGACATAAAAAGAGAAGTAGGTACCTGTATTTCCTCTTTTGCAGCAATATGGGATATTGCTTATATGGGGGTATAGTGCAAATGTACTCAATATCATTACATAATCTTAAAAATATATACAAAATAAAACACAATCACTGAAATCCAGTTGTTCCCATAACGGCTCTTTAAGCTGCTACTTAAAGAGGGTACAACATCTTGGCCCCATTGCCGAAAGGTTGCTACCTGGATGAGAATCTGGTTTTGTTTTTCAAAGCCATACCCTTACACATGTAATTCTTTATACTTGGTAATAACAACTTCATGATACTGATGTACACCATTCTTTTTACAGCTGAAATCTTAATTATAATTACTGTGTTATAATTCTAGCTCCAGCAAAATCAGTCAACTTGGGTTGATATTCTGTCTTTCTCCATTAAAATGAAACTACCAAAAAATAGGGACTGTTCATTTCTTTGTAAGTGAGCAAACTTACTTAGCAGGGTATTAAATTGATTAAATAATTACAATTAATGAATTGTAATTAATTAATTAAAATTAATTAGTTGTATTTCATTCTCACAAAGCAGCTCTATAAGTAACAAGACAAGTCAAAGTCATGCCCAGCTAACACAAAGTTATTGTTACTATCATTCATTATTTATTCATTACTATCAAGACTTGAACTTCCAGTTCATGGTCAAAGGTGTAATAACTGGCACTTGCTTTGGGGCACTAAGCTTAATCTATCTGGGAAACATGTGGGTGGAGTACAGCATTGCTTATGAACATCTCCTCATTCTGTCATACAAGTACAATGGCCACAGTGAACAAATCAGTCCGCTGTCAAGGTAACTCGTTTAAAGTGACACTGAAAATAAGCTTGGGTTAGATTTTGGTCACACCCGTTTCAAAATATTACACCCTTCTCACTAAAACACCATCTAGACGAACCCTGAAATTATTAACTGATGGACTAATGTTAGGATAAACTTAAATGGCTCTCACATGTCCTTTTCCGCAGGAGAATTTCTTATGCTTCAGCTCTTAAATCGCAGTATTATTGACCCACGAGACAAAAAAAAAAAAAAAAAATCAATCACTGTCTATGAAAGGTACATATACATATTATTCTTATAACTTAACTATTTGAGTTATCGGAAATTATGACCATTCCACTACACAAAAAAAAAAAAAAAAAAAAAAAAAAAAAAAAGACATCAGCTAATTTTATTGTGCTGACATATGCACACAGATCCTGACAGTTTCAGCTGTGTAACGCCAGGATCATCTACTCATTATTGTGGGTATACGTTTGTTTGTTTTTTGCATTTCCATGACTTATTGTATCTATAACATCAGTTCGCACTGCAGTGTTCAGTACTTTGTGAGATAAGCAGATGCTGAGTTTATTTTGGAACGCAGTTGCCCATTTGTTTAGACAGGGAGTTCAAAATAACTGCCTGGAGAGCTGCAGAGTGGCATGGCTTGGCTTCTAGAAACATTTTAATATTCTCCACAAGATGTGTGCCTAACATTGCCAGACAGGATTCTCTGGCAGGGACAAAGATGATCTAATTCACAGCTTCTTTACTTCTTTCTCCATTTCCATCCTTTGTCTATCTCCGTCTCGTGTCAGCCAGATGTTGAGACCGGTCTCCCTTAAGGCTTCTGCCTGGGTGTGTAACTGCAACAGTATTGTGATTGTGATACTTCAAACTCTGAGGCAGCAAGCTACTAAAACATATACACAATTGAAATACTGGACACACTTGGTAAAAGTGTGTCGAAGATATGAACCATCTACAGCCTAAATCATTTATCTATACATCAATGATGACAGATTTTTCAAAAAACAAAAAAGCCTAATTGTTTATCATTATTGAGTCTGAGCTTTGTTTTCTGTCTTCCTCTACTAGCCTTAGGGGAGAATATGCATCCTAACACATAAAGCCTGGAATTTAATTGTTTCCTGGTAAAGGTTGTTGTTTAGTGGAATTTCAAAGGAATTGCAAAGAATTTACCTCTGGGGTTTTTCTGATGTAAAGCAGCTGGTTAGGCATGGATTCTGCCAGGCTAACCCTGTCAGATAACAGAGAATGAGTCGAACAACAAGCAAACAAATACTCACCTGACCAGCTGCTGGCAAATCTGGCATCCTGGAAGGCATCTGAAAGGAATGCCACAACAACTCAGTCAGTGTGAGTATAAATAAAAACAGAATAGATAAATGTGAAGAGCATTTCCGACCATACACGACCGTTCTAAAACAAGACTAATGTGAAGTTTGATTTCGCCAAGTGTGAAGGAAGTTCTCAGCAGAGAAAGTTCTTTAAGGACATTAAGGAAGGTTAACTGTCTCCTGGGCAGACAGCCCGGTTAAGTTGGCCTTTAACCAAGAGACAGTTATGAAACCTTCCAAAGGGACTCACTTTGATCACAGTCACATGCCACACTTTGACCTAATGTTAAATGAGCCTGTGTTCACTAACACCTCTGAATCATTTAGCAGAAGCCGCACGTACAGCAGTTAACAGAGAATAACCAGTTCGCAAATAATTGATGTAAAAGAAAACACAGGAAAACAAGTCACCCACCATTATTGTGAGTTTACAAGAAGAAAGGAAGACATCCAAGGACTGTTTAACCATAAATATAAGCTGCTGGTGGGAACTTTAAAAAAAAAAAAAAAAAATCACCTTTTCCTTGCCTGTTTCTCTGCAAATGGATGAGTATTTATAGCAACTACTGCCCCTTTAACAGAGCTGTTTGATGTTTCTCATGCACACAGCACACAGTGGATAAGTGGCCTTCATGACACGCAAAGCCAAGAAGAAGGCTGCATATAATTTCAACACTGCACTGTAAGATTCCAGTAAGTCTGCAGAAAAATACTGTGTCAACTGACAAAAGACCAAAATCAGTTCTTCAGAAACTGGCTATTCCTTAAAATAAAAAATATCCACACAGTGAAAAAAATGAGGATTAAAATGGGATTTTAATTTTAATCTCAGAAAAAAAAACTGCTGTTGGGAGACTGAATAAGTAGTTTATCAGAACATCAAAAAGAATTATTGGAAACAAAACAAATACTCATTTTAGCACTCGTTAGCACACATTTATGCTCCTAGGTGAATTTTTTTTATATATATTCTTTTTTTTTTTTTTTTTAATGTTCAGGCCAATCCTGATGTTTTCCACATAAAAGATTACTAGTCCAATTCTCACTGTGAGGATGACATTTTATTACTTTAACACTGGTATAAGGCAGATACCTGAAGCTGAGGTATAAACATCATATCAGAACTAGACAAATTGGACTGATGCATTGCTAATATGGCTTTTTTTGGGGGGGGCAATCCCATCCCTAAGATTGAAAGAAGTCACGATCCACAGGTTCATCACTTGCTTAACCCCTCACTTAAATCTGTAATTTTAGTGACAGACATAAACATTAAAACAGACTCAATTTGCCTCTGGAGAGTAGTCGTTATGGTTTGGGCCTTCTTTAACTCACACCATGCAATTACGCCGTTTCCATGGCTATCACCAGCAGACTCACTACAGTAGGTCTAAGCACATACCTGTGGGGGTCCTTTGACACTGGAAGTATGTACACACATTCCCTCTTGGTGAAAGTGCTTTCTATCCAGGATTTCTGGGACTGTGAACAAAAAGAAACAGTTGTGAGCAGCGGCAGCTGAGGTCTCTCATGTTTGTGTTTAACGGACTCAAATGCAATTCAAGCAAAGTATACATAAAAGATACGTAAAGAAAAATTAAATGAGAATAAAAGCCAAGTATGATTTAAGTTATTTATAACAATGTTAAATAATAAACTTCAAGACATCTTAAAAGGCTAAAAGGGATGTTGCACCCCTTAATACAGGATTTAGTCTATAACAATTTAAGGGGATTAGAAGGTTTAACACAGAAGAAAAAAATGAAACAGTCATATAAAATCATGACAAATAGAGCTCACGAGGAACACCAGTTAAAGGCATCTACTGAAACAGTATAAACAGCCGTCTAATTCTACAACAGCATTTTTCTCATAACAAAGGTTTATGGTGAAGGAATTTTCATTTAATGCCTCGTGCCTTATTGTTCCCCTCCAGAGCAGCCTAGAGGAACCCAAGGGCGCTTAGCACCATTAATCTCTTCAGCACAAAGAGGGGAACCTGCAAACACCTTCTCCAAAACATTTCAACAATTCTTTAAAGTCTGACAAAAGTAGTAGAGCAAAATTTTCTGCCGGAGGTCACGTTAAGCGTTCCTCAATATCAGCATGTTGTTTGATATAAACTAAACAGTAGCATCTTAAATTCAGGATCCGAAGTTACATCCATCACAACAGGATTTAAATCTGCCTCCAGAAAATATCAAAAACATGTCAATAAGCATGTCATCCCACAGCTTGACCAGTGACAATAAGCAACCAAGTTTGTACCTGGATGTCCTCCTCTTCATCTCTGTGTTTAAGGGCTTTGTACAGAAACATACCAGGACTCCTTCACGCATCTCCTGGACAAACCACAACACCCACAGCCTCTCCCGAGTACTGGGTCATCAGCAGCATATCACTGTGCTGTTAGATCTGCACGCAATTTCCATACAGGTCTCAAAGTCTACAGCTGCACAGTTACCATACAGACCCAGCTAGAGTTAAACGTTGAGTGATCAGTGAGAGGTTGCAGCCTCCAAACTCCATCCACAGTTAATCTGTAAGAAGCCACTCAGGGGGCAGATGAATGTGTCTGAGACAAACTAGATATTATACTTAGGCTGGGGAGAAAGAAGTGAGGGAGGCGGGGGTGTGGGAGAGGATTAGTGGATGGGCAGAGACCTCAGTGATATATACCTAGTTGGCTACTGACAACACACCACCAACTGTGATTCATGCAGTACACACAAAACCTCTCCCAACAACTCAGGCACTACAATTAGTCTTTAAGAAGCCTCCCTTACTTTGATACTCATTTACAGGAGAACAGCATAAAAAAATGCCAGGATTAAATAAAGGCAACTAAGTTTAAGCAAAAAGGTCCCAACATGGATTAATACACCAACTTAACGAAGATCCTGAAAATTATGCAGGTACAAGGGGGTCCAAAGATGTGCAACAATTATTGTTCAATTTCCACTTCTGTGTCAATAAAATATAAAGTAACATTACCTTTACAAAAAGATTTATGTTTACACAAATGCTATTTATCATATTCAGCCGTTTTTATAACATATCAGAACATATTTTTAAAAACTTAGTCCTAGCAGTTTGCTGGGATGGAGCATTCAGGTGTGTCTTAACACAATGCCAAGGTGGAAAGACATCAGCAATGATCTTTAAAAAAATCCGTTATTACTGTCTATCAATCTGTGAAGGATTATAAGGCAATTTCCAAACAATATCAAGTCCATCATTCTAGTGGAAAAAAAAAATCATGACAGCTGTTAATATTCCCAGCAGCTGAAATTCACCCAGAATGAGACAATGTTCAGAGAAACAGCACAAAAAAAACAAAAACAAAACAAGAACAACATCTCAGACTCTACAGGCCTCGGTTAGCATGACAAATGTTAAATGTCGTGGCAGTATAATTAGAAAAAGACTGAACAAGTTATAGACTGTTTGGCAGGGATGCCAGTAGAAACCTCTCTCAAAAGAACATGGCAACACAGCTTAGGTTTGCAAAACTGCATGTGAACAAACCACAAGACTCCCGTAACTGTCCGCTGGACAAGACCAAAGTAGACATGTTTGGCTGTACTGCACGACAGCACATTTGGCAAAAACTAAACAAGGTATCAGCATAAACGCCTCATGCCAACTGTCAAGCATGGTGGTGGAGGGGTTATAATTTGATTGTTTTACAACCACTACAAGGTGCACCTGGGTAACTTGCAGTCATTGACCGTATAACAAAATGGTCTCGAGTCAAATATGACACCATCCGTCTAACAGCTAAAGCTTGGCCCAAATTGGGACATGCCACAGGACGATGATCATAGCACTCTAGCAAATCTACAGCAGAATGGCTTAAAGAGAAAATAATAAAGTTGTTGTGATGGTCCAGTCAAAGTACAGACCTCAACCTAATTGAAATACTGTGGCAGGGATATTAAGAGAGTTGTACAAAAACCTCAATGAACAAACAATATTGAAAAGAAGAGTGGCCCGAATTTCTCCACAATGATGTAAGAGTGATAAAGAATGATAAAGTCTTAAAGCAAAGGCTTACTTCAACTAACTGCTTGAGTTAGGGTTTTCTGTTTTTGTTTTGTTTTTTAAACTACTTTTTCATTTTGGCTTCCTTTGTGTCGACTAATGATGTGGTATAATACATCATGCACTGTTGTTCATCTGATTTATTTAAATCATTTTAAAACCTATTATTATGTGCTGGTACATAAAATCTTTGAACAGAAAGACTGTGTACTTTTTCACGACTGTATGGGACAACCACTCAAGCAGTACTTAGTTACAAAGAAACATGTTACCATTATCACAATACCATTTTCTGTAATTCAGTAATATTCGTTTACTAAATTTATCACATTACAGTTAAAAATCAAACTACTGTGTCACTACTTGTGCAACACTCTTCAATTATCTGCAGAAGGGAAAAAAGGTCACCCAATATGGCTTTTCTCCTTTCACTCTAACTCCTGCGCAGGGAGAAGAAAATGATAGAATGGTCTACAGCTTTTGACAGTGGCGATATGAACATTACTTTGAGTTACAAGGCACAAAAAGACAAGAAAGTGCTGGTAAAATCCAAAGTGTGCAAAAGTCAGAAACTGTCCACCAATTCCTCCACAAGATCGGCTCTTGTGCTCAGTAGTAACAGTAGTGGGGAAAACAGGTGATGTTTTGCTCCCGAGCAAGATAGTTACTCAACCACCATTATCAATAATAATAATGATAATAATAATAGTAGTAGTAGTAGTAGTAGTAGTGTGTGTGTGTGTGTGTGTGTGTGTGAGTGAGAGAGAGAGATTTTTTTTCAGATTTCTTTGAAATTGCCATTCAATTTAGTTTTCCAGTTTGTGTTCTTGTGTAACAATTGAACCTTCTTCCTATTCAGAATTAAGATTTTAGTTTATTATGTATAAACACCTATGTTAAAATATAGTTGTACAGTTTTACAGTACATTTCTCATGTTCAACAGAAAATAAATATTTAACTGTATATGATTAAGAAAATTAAACTTATATCTTCACATGTGAAGAGTAAAAAGAACCCTTTAACCTTAAAGGAAGTAACATATTTGATTTCTGTCATGATAGATAATTATATTGACTGATAAGAAAAAAAACACGATAAGATTTTTTTTTCCATAGCCCTTTTCTGTCATCCTGCCCTACCCCTGGCAGCATGCTCAGACAGAGCCGGTTGGTTTTTTTCCCGTGTGGCTTTATTTTTAATAATTGCACAACAAAGGCAATCGAGATTACAAGTTCTACAGTTTTACAACTCTACACACACACACACACACACACACACACACACCTTGGATTACCAAGTCAGAGTTGGTGTGACTTCTCTGACTTTTCAAACGCACCATGTGGTTTATTATCTCGGTAGTGGGATTATTACCTTCATTGTTAGTATGGATACAGGTTTTAGTCAAATGTCTTCATGAAGCCTTTGCTAACCACAGAGTGTAGATCAACCCACAATTATCAAAACCACTTATTAAAGATGGTAAATAAAAAGTGGGTGCCACTTAATGGTTGGAATAATCCCCAAATTTAGACCCGCAGTTCTTAAAGTATGACCCAAACAGTTAAAAGATTTTAGAAAATAGATAAATACACATTATAACATCTATTGAGGCATAAAAGCTCGTGACAGAGCTGACCCCCTGATCTGTTTTCAGTCTTTTTTGCTAAGCTACCTGGCTCTAGGCTCCATCTTTATATTTAACACACAGACACACAAGAGCAGCATTAGTCATCACATCAAACACAGAAGGTAACCACAAATTCTTGGACTTCTTTTAATTAAAGTAATTCTGACTCTTTGCCAAACTACATGTACAAATCTTGCTTACTTGCATAGTCGCCACCCAAAGGCCCATGCTGAGCCAGGAAAAACCATGTTTAGCACTGGTTTAGAGCATGCAATTACAGGCAGTCATGGGAGTCTAAACCACTGTATCCAATGACGTTAAATAGTAGGTTTGATATTTGGTGAGCCAATTAGAAGAATAGTATTGTTAGTGCTTGAAGCAGTCTTTCCACGTTATAACACTTCAGATTTGTCATTTTAAAAAGGAAGAATATGTTGGCTATCACAACATGCTGGCCATGATAATAATGGCACTGGTCTACAAGAAAGCAGGAAAACACAGCACAACATAAAAACACCCCAGCAAAGAAGCATGAATTATGTAGTTATTTACTGCAAAGGCTTTGCATCCCTCCCCCACTGTCCACCAATTTTTCAAAAGACTGTATTTAAATGATGGAAGGACTATCATGCCACCCATTGGGTATAATTAACTCCCGCAGTCCTCCTCCTGCCGCCATCTTTATGTTTTGATACTGGATGCTCGCAGTAGCAATTCGGCAGTAACGAAGCAGACCTGCTCCAAGGTGAACTCTGCTTTGTTGTCCTTTTTAGCTCTAACTGGTAACACAATTTGTAAAATGAAACTAGTGACTCACACCATACAATTATCAGGTAAGTGTTTATTGAGGGAATGGAAGAAAGATAACACTGTCTTTTCCTCAGACTTCTTTACAATATTCATGCTGCTACAGGAGTCACCCCCTGCTGGCATTTACAAGAATGCAGGTTTAAGACGCTTCTGCACTGGCTTCATTTTTTAGACCCGGAAGCTTTGCCTGTCTATGTATTCATATACAGTTAAAACACACTTTACCCCCTTTGAGTCATTTGTTCTTCATCACAAGATGGTCAGCTTTCAGTTTTTCCTCAAGAGATGAGCACCACCAAAAGTAGTGACTATTGTCTAATATCTGCCAGCAATGCAGCAATAACGCATCATAAGAGGACACACAACCATATACTGGCGGTTGCAATATCTTTACAGTTACAGTAAGCCAAGAAAAAAAGATAAGCACAGTTCTCCGCATCTTTACTACAATAAGGAGTCGATATGACTGCCGCTTCATAGCTGAAACTGTCAAACACCAACTGCACAAAAACAAGACCAGCTCATGTGTTGATTGGCTTTCGCCTATAAATGTTTATTCAGTAACACGTGTCTTTTTAATGTCTCTGGTTTTAATGTAGCTGATGTCAATACTTTTTTCAAATTTTTTTTCCTACTATCATTGGCCTAATCCCCTCCAAACACATTTATTAAAAAAAAAAAAAAAAAAAAATCAATGCAGAAATAATTTTGTAAAGACCTTCACGATAACTCTGCTTCATGTATTAATGACTTCTACTCCTATACCAGTACTGATGGGAGTTTCCACACCCATCGGTTGAGAGAAAACTGCACATCCACTAGAATAAATGGCTTCAGAGCTTTGATGACATCAGAGTTGGCACATGCAACACGCAACATTAGTGAGCCTTGAACATGTCCCAGCCTAGTTTTGAGTGAACAAAATTGAGGATGCAATGCAAAACAGAATGCCATCTAATAATCAGTATATCTGGATTATCTTATTTTAATAACGGCATTTACTATAATTGTAATCATTTAAATTAAAGCCATATTTATTGCATGGCACCACAATTCCCCATATTTACTGAAACTTTTCCACATGGTAGAAAGATTATGGTTTACATTTCACGAACTTTGCTGCGTGATTTCATCTTCACCTTCTACCTGCACAGCAGGTCCTTTGCTCTTTACTGCCCACTGGTTAACAGAATAGCTCATCTAATCAGTGTTCGACATCTAATTCAGTCTCGCTATCTGCTGAACTAGTGACAAATGTGAGACACGCCTAAGGAATAAACAGAGGTCTCTTTCTGTGCTGTTGAGGAATGCACTGAAACCGTTGTCTTTTTGATCCAACTCAATCTAACAAAGGGTTAATAAGGCAGATAAAAGCAAGACTGCTAACCTGTAACCATGGTACCTGAAAATGTCAGGCAACAAAAGACTTGAGCTTAACAGACGCTGCCAAAAAACACACACCAACTCTTACTCTCCCACTTCCTCGCTCCCTCCCTCTTCCTCTCTGGCTTCTTTCTGAGCCCCGGGTTTTTATGACAACTCCGATCACGTAGAAAATTTGACCCAGCACCTTTCTATCCTGTTCAGCTCAGCAGTGTTAGATGCTGTGAGTTTTGTTTATGGGCAGCTATGTGCAACTGGGGGAATTAATATGTTAATTCGGAGAGACACAAATTTGATTGTGTACTGTCACTTTATCTTCCGTCTGTCACCCCTCAGCCAGAAACCTTGCCAGCTGAGCTCTTCCTCTCCCCTGCTCCTTTTTCCCCAACAATGTTACAAGGCTGGCTGGTCAACCCATCATTCCTCTGGACCTGAGTGACGCAATACAGGGTGAGATAACATCTGGCTTGGCAATTCTATTACCCATTAGAAAGAGTGGAAGCAACGAGGTCAGCACTTCAGTGCAAATATAAGAGCTGTTCTCAGAACAAACAGAAAGACCTAGATTAATTATTGCCATTTTATTTTCTTCCATGTTTGATTTAAGAAGCTGTTACCAAATGTACTGATAGAAATATGACTTCAAGAGCTTTCCCACCATTTGTAATAGACATAAATATGGTTCAGGTTTTAAGCCAATGAAAAAAAAAATGTACATTTATTTTAGAGCTTCACATTTTAGAGACTTAACCCAGAGATGTGATTTTTTTTTTCTTCCCTTAACAAGAATTACTACTGTGCCACAGATCTGTGACTCATCAAATCTAGGGCATCCTCCACGGTACAGTGAGCTTAGTCCTTCTCATGGAGGTTTTTTTTTTTTGTCTGACTACTGATCTCTGAAGTGATTAATTCGTAAGGTACACAACAAAATCTTGAGACCTAATTATTAATTTATGTCATTCTACATATGAAATGGACATTTGTAGGGACAGGACATTTAAAAATCTGAATTTTAGTTTTTTTAATATGTTTATTAAGATTTTTGATATAAAGAAAAAAAACAAAACAGACAACACAACAGCAAGGGCAAAAAACCCCAAAAGATTACACTGCATCAACAAAGATACTACTTCAACACTGGCAAGAAACAAAAATAAAACGCTAGGGTGGTAGACTGAATTATCGATCAAAGAGAACTTTGTTTTAATACATGATCTAAAAATGGCTGCCACACATTAAAAAACGTACTAAGTTTGTCCTCTAATGTATACCTAATTCTCTCCATATGCAGTAGAGCAGTCAGTTCTGTCAGCCACATTTTGAATTGAGGTACAATGTCAGACTTCCAGAGAGTCAAGATAATTTTCTTAGCAATTACCATTCCAAATAAAATTGTAGTTTGGGCAGCAGAGCTGAGGTGTAAAAGGGAAGAAGAAGATCCAAACAATGCAGTTAGTGGGTCCAGCTCTAATGTACAGTTGTACATATCAGAAAAACATTTAAAGATGTCCAACCAATAGTTGACCAAAATAAATGAGTAACAGAGCCTTGTCCAAGTTTACAACGGTCGCATATTGGACTAATAGAAGGAAAAATCCTGTGCAATTTAGTTTTTGAATAATGAAGTCTGTGAAGCACTTTGAATTGAATTAACTGATGCCTTGCAATTATAGAACAAGAATGGATCCTACACAGACTCCTCTCCCACACCTCATCTCCAATTAGCAAACCAAGCTCTTCCTCCCATGCTGTCTTCAAAAATCTGAAATTTTATAGATTTTTTTTCGCCATTATTATTTTTTGGATGCGTTTTCTGTCCATTGTTACAGTGGCAGATTTTCACATTAAATACAGCCAGAGCAGGATAGGGCAGGATAATCCAGATCAGCAAAAAGTTACAACTTTGAGAGGTCCCCCCCCGTCTCCTCTTGGCTCTGTATGACACCAACGAAAGCAGACATCCCCAATATGGCCTTGTCAGGCAGCCAATCAGAAGAAAGCGGGCTTAAAGGAAGAGGAGTAAAAACACAGTGGGTTCTGAGGTGCCCAGTGTAAGCTCAATTGTGGTTATTTTGAACTGTGAATTATGCAAAGCCACTCCAGTATATTTAAAAAAAAAAAAAAAAAAATCAATCAAGGAGCATCTGGAAATAAGCATGACAGACCTCCTTTACAATCAAAAACAATAAAGAGGAACAAGAAGTTCGCTTTTATTTCATTTTAATTTTTTTATCTAGTTATTTTGAAATCTTTCTGGTATTAACTTCTTGATGTTTTAAGAGAGGACAGTGCTTCTTGTCCTCTTTTCTTTACTTGATTCCATGTAAGTCTTTTTCCTGCAGTTACAACCATGGCAGTAGTGCTGGGCGATATGACGATATATATCGTGTGGACGATAGAAAAGTTTCTATCGTGCCATTTGTCTTCTATCGTTTATATCGTTTCTAACCCGAATTTTACAAATTATTACATAAAATATATCATTAACCCTTTACAACTCCGTTTTCCCTAACTATTTTTAAATCCCTGTAGAACTGTAACCACGTAAGGTAGCGCAATAATGTTTTTTTTGCATATGACACTGTAGGAGTTGTACTTACATCTTATTCCATTAGCTTGCCCTAGGTCACGGTTTTCTTCCACATATAGCTTTGCAAAAAATTGCATAAAAAACACTTCCAGCAACAAAAACATAATATTCCAGACTTGCAGCAACAAAAACACAATATTCCAGAAACAGGCTTTGCCGATCCGATCAGCTGTTCAAGTCGCGAACTATCTTATGTCCGCCATTACCTGTCCGAAACCGGAAGTGACGTCATTTTCGCGGAAAATGTAGTTTTTTAAGCTTCAAAGTCTATGTTGGTATTTTTAAAAGTCATGTTTGACTTTATGCTCTTCTGTATCGTTTCTGGGATGCTTAGAAGTCAAATTGCACTGTTGTAAATAGTTTATTTTGATGCACATGCTGTGTTTTTGCAAATTTGCATTTATTTATTTTCATTTTTCCTGTAGTATATAAAAATTTGTGCATCTCAAAAATAAAACTATGAAGACACTCAAAATAAATAAATGTAAAGATAAGCTCTGGCGGACTTGGTTCTATGGTAGGTCTTAAAGGGTTAAATAGCCTGTGCAAATATATTAGTGTTGTCTTCTCACTATACATACTCTTAACTTTATGCAAGAGAAAATAAAGTATAAAAAAATGATATTTTTCGCAAAGAAACTGTCTTGTGGTTTCGCAAAATGGTGCTGCTTTACGTGCACCCGGATTTGCGACATGCTTTACAGTAACTCAAAACAAAGACTGCACCCTCTCCACTCGCTGTTTAAAGACTGCATACTTTCCAGATGACTACAGGTCAGGTGGTATATCGTGATATATATCGTTATCGTGATATAAAATAATTCATATCGTGATAAACATTTTTTCCATATCGCCCAGCACTACATGGCAGTATTAAAGTTGTCATACACAACGTGAGATAACGTAGGCAACACAGATTTTATGGAG
Source organism: Oreochromis niloticus (assembly GCF_001858045.2). Lineage (NCBI taxonomy): Eukaryota > Metazoa > Chordata > Actinopteri > Cichliformes > Cichlidae > Oreochromis > Oreochromis niloticus. The sequence continues at coordinate 28,446,712 of NC_031965.2, read as the reverse complement.
TACATCAATTTAATTATAGTCGGCTCTACTTGTACCTTAAAAGCAGCGTTGCTGATAAGCCTGCATCACTTTGTCAGCTTTTATTCCCGGCTCCAGCTGCAGCATCTGTGCTGCTGTTGAAGGCAACTACAGTCTGCAATTTTAGCAATGTAACGCAAGACACGATGCGCAACACAGATCTATAAATCTGGATACAATGTGTTATGTGTGAGTAGTGATAGGAATTGATATGAATTTATCAATTCCAATTCCATTATCGATATCACTTATTGATTCCCTTATCGGCTCCACTTTGAGATTCACCACCATCTCTAAGCAGCATATCAAAGATATTAAGTTTGTGCAAATCAATTACATGCTGCGTGGTTAAATGTTTGTGCATGTTGGAGGTATTTCCCCTCTTGTTGTGATTAGTGTTAGAGTCATTGCTTAAGTAATTATTACACAGAACATTTTTCTTAAAAGTAATGCAGTACGTTACTTAATTAAACCCAGGAGAAAGACATTTGTTATAGTACTCGGAACATTACTTTCACGTTACTCTGTAAAATGATCTGAAACAGTCTCACTTTATCACGGTGCTGGGCTGCATTCAGCACTTACTCAGCTTTAGCATCACTCTGAGTTCTTGGCTAGCTTAGCGTTAGCATGCTGTCTGTGCAGGTGTTTGCGAAGAGCTGAAGTTGTGTTAACCGTGTAATGCAGCTGTTTCTGTCCTGGAGCAGACTCCACTTTACCATCGTGCTCTCATTCTTTTGTGCAATAAAAATAAGAGTACTGTCCATATCCACACTGGAGACTGCTCCACTAGTTTCCTCCTCCAACACAGGAACTGATATCAACTGATCATAGTGAGTGTGCAAGAACCAATCAGGGGGATCAATAGGCAGGCAGAGTAACGCTTCCAAGGAATTGGAGTTCTGGGACCTGGATCTCTACGAGAACTGGTTCTTGATTTCCATCCTTAGGTGCGGTATGTGTGAGTAAAAGAGCATCGCACACCGAATCATATGCTACAACATATGACTGAAATTCCTCAAATATTGGTTTCCATTTTATAATCTCAATGGCGCAGTCATGAGGTCATAACATACAAACAAGGCTTCCAACATTTATTGGATTTCATTTATTTAAGACATTTGTTGTAGCAGTCACATGGTGAGACGTCATCCTAAATTTCTGACAATGAAAATTTGTTGCAGGCCATCTTTGACTGTAGGATCATTACAAAAGCCATGGCTCTAAAACAGTGGTCTTATGTTACACAGTGAGAGTGGTTCAAAGATATCATGATGATTACGTTACATGGCCGTGGTTTTGCCTGGGACGAAAAAATTTTTAATTAAATAAATAAATATAATAATATAGTATAGTATATAGTCTGATTTATTCTGCTGCCTAATAAGAACCATCAGTATTCTCAGAGACTTATCACTTTTTTCAAGAGCTACAAGTCCAACAAATCATGGACAAGCAGACTAAGAAACAGCTTTTACCCTGCAGCCAGCATCACTCTTAAGTCTGGATAATCATATGAAATAGCTTATCCTTACATGTAAAATAAAAATGGAGAGCTGTAAATTTCCTCCAGAAAAAAGAGACTTTATTTTTGCACATCTTTCTATAAGACGAATCACTCAAATGTCCGCGTTTAACCCCAGATACTATACAGTCTGCTAAAACAACTGACCCAATCAAAAGGGTTACAATGTGGTTATCTGAAAATATGTTATCATATATTGGTTCAATTAAAAGAGAAGCACAATACGGGACATTTATTTCAACTATGAGAGGTCTTATCAATTTGCAATCCTTGCCATATGTTATTGTTCCAAGAACTTGGCCTATAAAAGACTATTAAATGAAGAGAACAGGTTCATTAAAGCCTTCAGATAAGATTGCCGGAAAGCAGCACACAAAAGTACATACAGTCATGAGACCAAAGTGTGACAGCTCAACAGCTCACACATTCATGCCCTCTGGGGCAAAGCTCTGAAAGACTGCACTGCATGGGGCTGATATAGGGGTAGCATCAGGCTAGCCTCCTGAGTGCTGCATCCAGAAAGTTGTATTACCTAGTTCACTAAAGCATGTGATGGCTTTCCTTCTCAACATCTGATGCAGACAGCTATGCGAACCTCTGAAAACTACGGTTTAAGCAGAAACAAGAGTAGGGACAGTGCCAAGGTAATGGTGTATTAAAAGCCAATAAATAAATAAAGAGCGTGCTGTACAAGTAAAAACACATAACTGTCTTGCAGTTCTTTCGGGGAACTCTGGAGCACCCACAAGTCAGAAATCAGCCACAAGCTGTACAAGTGACATGAGCGAAAGCAGTCAGCTGGATACTACAGAGAAGTAGTAGTTTGAAAACCCCGCACAGTGCTGTGCCAGTGGAAAAAACTTTATCTGCCATCTTCAAATGGGCTTGTGTGTGTGTGGTGCAAATGTAGTGTGAGATAAACTCAAGAGTCAGTCAGCAGACTCAAACACACATGCAGTAACACAAATACAGGTCGAGTCTATTGCAGACCATAACAAAGTGACGCAAAACCAATTTATTCCAGCTCTAATCCAAAACTGAAGTAAAGCTAAAGTTAAACCACCTAACTTTACGTAAGAGTCTGTAACTAGCAATAACAAAACTCTATCACAGATTGAGCTCACGTCTATGATGAAATGGCATTTGTTTCAAACTCACAGTTACAATCACACTGTTTAGAGTAGCAGCACAGCAGAATCCATCATCTAGAGGTAAGCTGGAGTGCGTGACCTGCTCAGGCCAACACTGAGGAAAGTAAAGGGTAAAAGACACACTACAGGGTGCTATAATCTCAAGCTGCTTTTGCACAAAGCCCTAAAGTATCAGTAGAATCAGGTTGAGACATTGCCTTAAGTTGTGCTTTCTAACATGGAGGAGAAATGTTTCACTTTAGCTTTCGTCTTACATTTGAAAATAGTCTGGTTTAAGAAGATGACCACTAACTAGTAGTGAATTCACCAGATTATTTCCTGCAATACTAGACATGAAGCAGTCTGTACAAAAAAACTTACAAGTTAAAGACAGCTGCAGTGTAGATATAAAAAAAACTATTATTAATAAAAGTAGATAAATAAAAGTAGATGTAACATGAATGTTTATAAATCGTGGTGGACACTTTTATCCATTTCAATGACTCCTAAACTAAACCATTCTCACACAGGTAAGATCTAAGGACATAGCATATCTGTGTTGATATAGTCAATGTTCCCTTCTGAGTACCAACAAAACTATGGACAAGGCTAATTCACAGCTGTTTCTGCTTCACTTCTTCTCTTTACATCCACCCTGAACCGTCATTCTGTTTCACAGGAAAAGTACGAGAAGTACCATCAAGTTCTTGGAAAAAAGGGAGGTCGTGGTTTTACAGACAGGAAAAAATACAACTTGCAAACACATGTTTGGGCAAGTCTTCAGGGAGCATTCCAGAGCATTCCAGGTTCAGTGAAAACTCTTGGTTTTGTTGATGACAAAATGCAGAAAACTATGTTTTTCCATTCCAAAAAGAGGTAAAACGCTCAGCCTGCTTGCTGGAAGGTCTTCTTTATCAAATCAGCAGCTGTCAGACATGATGTGTGCAAAGCCAAATTAATCTGCATTTCATTATATCAAGAGAGGATTTTGAGACGCTCATTAAGAGCTAAGTGAACATTACAGTTTTCCCCTCACACTTAATTTATCTAGATAAATAGATCTTTAATTTTACACTGTTCTCAGAGTACAGCAAAGTCATTGTGTCAAATCACCTACCTGCAAATTTAAACTCACTGTTTTGAGTATATTTTAAACTAGCAACTATGACTACATGAGGTTTACTATAAGTACCCAAATGGCGTAGTCATAATAATCAAAGCTGAGTATGGAAAGCTGAATACAAAACATATGGTATAATGTTTAGCCATAACATTAGACCAGTTTTGACATGACAACAATTTTGCTGTTTGTTTTATATATATATATATATTTTTTTTTTCTTCGATCAAAGACAGGAACAAAAGAAAAAAAGTATATGTTTATCAGCCAGGTTGCTATTTTAACCCAACTGTACTAATACTGGCTGAGAATAATTTATTGACAATTGATTACTCCCTGATTAGCACCTCTGGGTGGGGTTTTATTCCTAGTCAAATACATATAACTTAAATAATAAGACTGTCACCGAGTTCTTTGAGTGGATGACAAGACCATTAAGGCAGCTCTTGTGTATTTATATACTGACAGGTGGAGATGCTGTCAATATACCAGGGGCCTGAAACAGAAGAAAGTTTAACATTTCCAAAACAGAATTTCCGATATCTGACATCACTAATCATAAACATCTGTATCATGTTAAGTGGTCACACAAAGTTGTATTATTTTAATAAGTCATAACATGTTTTAATAAATGCGCAATAAGATGAAAATCACAAACATGTATGGGCAATTCATTTTCCCAAGAAACCACACGAGAATTCGGGACTGTTGTGGAGGGTCGGACCAATAATACTGAGCAGAACTGACTTCAGCTTAACAATATTATCTCTTTGTAAACTTACACGGTACAACAGTTCCAGTTTCTGATGTGGCCCGTTGGAAAAAATAATTGCCCATCCCTGGTGTAGATTATTTTTCTCCTTACAAAAACAAAACAAAACAAACTATGACTGGATAGAAATATGAGGAATTCAAAAAAAATGTAATACAGGTCTAAGTAAGACTGACGCTATAGCAAAAACCAGGAAGGAACTTTCAATACTGCTGACGGTGTGAAAGTATAATTTAACAGGCTTACTATTAATACTGCAGCCCAATCACTAAATACTTAATTACAATTTTGTATTTTTTATATTAACATGTTAACAGTATTTTAGGGTGTGTAGGAGCGACAACTTTATATCCTTTTTCTGGCAAACAGAAGACAATGTTTTCCTTTTATCATTGGCATTTTTAACAATAAAGATGTGTTTAAGTTCGGTAAATTAAACTTGACTTTAAGAAAATGCTGATTAAATATATTTCAATCACAGTCCTGGTGATTTTTCTTTGGTGAAAGGCCAAAACCCTCAAACGGAGTATTAGAGTCTCATTACGATAAAATATTTAAAAAATATTTCATTTGCATTTTGAAAATAATGCAGAAAATCTGAGGTTAAAGCTGAAAAACAAACAACACATACTTTACTTCGTGATGATCACCAGAAAGAGCCACTTTACCCAAAAACTGCTTATGTCCTCCTATGTCTACTCCAAAGAGGGTATATTAACATACTGCGTGTGTGTGTGTGTGTGTGTGTGTGTGTGTGTGTGTGTGTGTGTGTGTGTGCTGACAGCTTCAGTGGCAAAGACGAAAGGGTTTCAGCAGATCATCAGATGCCCTCCTTAGAAGATCGTTACAGTTCCCACTACCTCAAAAAAACCGACAGGATCATCATGAAAGATGAATCCCACACTGGACACTTTCTGTTTGAGCGTAGGCTAGCAGACAATCCAGGACATAAAAACACTAAACACATTTTTTAAGAGAATCAATCTGGCAATCAACGCTCACAGAATGTGAAAGTGAAATATCTTGTATATTGTTGTAGATTATTTAAGTCTTTTTTTCAATGTCTGCATTAAGATGACATACAATTTACCTGTACAGGTGGAATGACAATCAAATATTTTTTATGTGACCCTAATACTTTCTGGAGGGCCCCTGTAGGTTTTAAACGCACGAAAAACACTGCGTATTTCTCTGAATATACTCGTAAACAGATATAAGTCCAGCGGACGTTACCAAGGACATCATTCTCCTCTACGGTTGCCATGGTGAATCCTAGAATCGACACTCCATTGATGACGACTTTTTAATAGTCGTCGCGCACGCGCTCGGCTCGAACCCAGTTGTTTAAACCAATTCCAATTTATTTTTTCCTCTCTGACTCTCTCCAGGAGTTAAACCCCAACAATGACTGCAACAGGCCTGAAACGTTCAGGTGTAGCCCAACATGAGCAAAAGTACAGGTGTTTCACCAAAACCTGAGCTAATAAAATGAGCATTTCAGCACCACTTTACTTTTCCTGACGCTGGCACGTCTGCGCAGACTTGGCAGCCACTCGGGGTTGCATTGACTTGTTGGTGGTAATGACAGCGTGTCTTGTCTGACATCTGAGACAGCTAAAGGAAACGTCTTAAACAAGTGCTAGCTGCTATTATCAGGTCTAAATGATCGTGAAGTGAAGAAAAGCTCAAAGACAGCGTTGCTTATATCGGCCAGCTACCGCTGCTGCTCTACTAGCTTGTTAGCTTAGTATAGCGCTAGCGAGCTAGCTATTTAGCCTGCTAACGTTACGCCCGTGTGTGATTTGGAGTTTTCTTTGCTAGACGATGTGTCACTGTGCGCTCTTCGCACACTACCTTCACGTTACAAGGTGTCAACTCAACAGCCATGCAGTGATTAAAGAAAAGAAAAAAACGGCAAAACGTCACCGCGACCCCAGCTGGGTACCTGACCAGGCAGGAGACAGCATGCATTGGGGGGAACCTGCCACTCAAACCTCGATCAGTCACGATGATCCTCCGCGCCAATTTAACCAGACCATAAAACCCAGGGGTGGCAGCTGACCACCCGGAGAGCTTCACATACCATTCTCTTCACCGTTGAGACTCAGGAAGAGCTCTGTCGTGGCTTTTATCCATCTATCAGCGGTACTCTCAGTTAGCCTTGGAAGGAAAGCCCGGTAGACGTTGGAGAGATCCGCTTCGGGTGCAGCTCCAACGGAAGGTTGCTTTTTCATAATTGTGCGACTCCAGACTGACGCTGCATGACGAGCCGGCTGACTCAGCCAGCTCATTGTCACGTGGCGGAGGCGGAGCCAGCGGCCACATGTGCGCTTTGTTTTATTTATTAATCGATACAAACAACCGACAAATGATCCTCTGTTTTTACGAAGTCGCCACGAGGTGACGACTTACGCTAAAGTGATTAAATTCAGTTTTATTCATATAGTGCAAACCCATATCAACAACTGTCGCGAGACGTTTTAAGGTAAAGACCCTACAACCCCATCATGTACCAATCCCACTTAAGCAAGCTCTTGGTAATGTTGGGGCGGAAGAACTCCCTTTCCACAGGAAGAACCGGGTCCAGGGCAGGGGCGGATCTAGAAGGATGGCATGGGGTGGCATGTGCCACCCTAAAATGATCTCTTGCCACCCCAAATGCTACCCTAGTTTTGCATATGACAGTGTTGTTTATTAAAATAAGATAGCATTAACACTTTGAGCGTAGTTACAGTTAACAGTGAATATAAGTTCTAAAACTGAATATATTGCATAATTTCCTCTTACTTTTGCTGTTTTACTTCCACCACGATAAAATAGCACTTCCTCCACAGCTCTCTCTCTCTCTCTCTAAGTGTACTTAAAGAACTGTTTCCCATCTAAAAATCACAATTTTCTGCATTATTCGCTTGCTTATTACCCACCAGTCTATTGTTGTGTACAGCGCTGTCGGCCAGTGTTTTGTTTTAATGACCTCCGACAAGTAAGCGTAATTTCTGTTGTTCAATACCGAAGAAATGTAAACTTTTTAAAATGATGGCAAATTGCAAAACGCTTAGCTGTGTCTCTAATCAAACCTCTGTAACTTTGCTTCACTTCAGCAGCATCAGGTAATGTTCATATGTTAATGTATGGTTTGCTTCTGTTTTTATTCTGCTGCAGAATATTTTTTAGGTTATCTGCTATGAAAAGCCAGGCCAGGAAAATCTCCTTTATGTTTTTCTGTTTTATCCTCAGGTACTTTGACACAAAGGCATCTGCTGTGATGCTTACACCTCTGATGAAGCCTCACAAGTGTCAGTACTGATAAATGATCAGAATTATAATATTTCTGACTGAGACAAAATTTCCCCAATTCAAATCGAATCAAAATCGTGGATTGAATCGAATCAGGACCTTGTGAATCAGAATCAAATCGATTCTAGAAATCAGTGACAATACCCAGCCCTATTTCACACAGATGGTTGGTTGGTGCACTCTGGAAATGGAATGAAGGTGAGTGTTATTAACCTTCTGGGGTCCACGGACACACCGCACCTCCAAATCACATGACTGATTTAAGCTGACTTTAAGCTCCAACAAGCTGTGGAGTCTCTATTTCAGCCTGTGTTGAAAGTTCAGACTTCAAAGTATACACTGGTTTTTAAATTTTAATGACAGACCACTAAATCCAGAGTTAAGATCAAAACATAAATAAGCCTTTTTTCTAAATACTATTGTCATGTTTTGTTTCTTTGTTTTTTAAAAAAAGCATTTTCTAAGGACAGCGCAAAAACACTAAAGAAAAAAAATTGCCACCTCTTTCCTATTGATGGAAAAATGTACCATGTCGACCAATTTTTTAAAAAGTCAACACGTGGGATTTGGTTGTTTAGGAAGAGGGGAAAGTTTTGTGAGTGATCGCAGAGGGACAGAGCGAGCGAGTGAAAGATATCGATAGCGAGTTTTGAGATGTGAGAGATTTGTGAGGTTTAGCGTGGAGTGTGTAGTTAGTCTGTTGAGTAGTCGTTGTTTTGTTTTGTGTGTCAGTGAGGGCACTAATGACTATCACAAACCTATCACAAACCACTAACCTATTGATCAGAAGGTCAGAAGTTCGATCCCTGGCTCCTCCAGTCTGTATGTCAAGTATCCTTGGGCAAGATACTAACCCCAAGTTGCTCTCCAATGTAACTTGGGATTATGAATGTAGTTAGGAAGCACTCAGAAGTCTAGAAGAAAGTGCTTGTGTGATTGGGTGAATGTGGCATGTTGTACTTGCTTTGAGTACTCTGGGAGAGTAGAAAAGCGCTATATAAGAATCAGTCCATTTACCATTTACAAAGGCAGATTGCAATGTAAAGGCTGTCTCTAGGTGGAAAAGAGGAGTGATACACCTCCTGTTGTCAGGCCTGCAGGTTTATCGCTGTGGTGTTCTCCTCTGTCTTGTGGCAGACAAACAAATCTTTTTTTACTGGCACAAATAATTTGTGGGGCATCTTATTGTGACACCTGATTGTTCTCTCATTTTCGTTATACTAATATTTTTAAATGGTTGTACAAAATTTAAAAAAAACAAAAACACCAGGTGTATTGGCTGCATTTTTTGATAAATAGTTGTATATGTTTACAAAATGTGTGCATAAGTTTTCAAAATGTACAATTTATATTAGCATTTAAAGTTATAAAAATAATTTACTCAACACGTCTGTGCTTTTTACAGTAAAAAAAAACAAAAAACAAAAAAACCCTCCTAGGATTTTATGGGTTTTTTTTCATGTTTTAACTCCTCTTTTCTCGTGTCTCTAATCATCTGTTTGCTAAAAATCTGATGTGGAAGAGGAATTTTACCTTTCAGAACAACAACCCAAGCACTGTTTGAAATGTACAGGTTATAGGTCATATTAAAGGTGGGAAAAACCTGTGAAATATATGCTGGCTTCTTTTTTTCCCCACAACAACAAGTTACATTTTAACAAGAATATGTAGACTTTTATATCCTATATATGTTTATTACCTACCACCCCCCCCCCCCCCACACACACACACACACAAACAACTGGGGTTGTTGTGCACTTCATCTATAGGAAGACTTTGTTCACTTAAAAGTCACAAATTAACAATCAGAAAGCTACAGACAAGAACATGAAATTGTTGTTTTTTTATTTAATATAAGGCAACGAAAGAAATCACATCTTACAAACAGGTTACACACAAACCCTAGTTATCAAAATAGCTACAAGTAATTTAAACCCCAAACCCATTCCCAATGATGTAACAACTGCCAAGCTGAATATTATAAAGTGCGTTCTTGTTCTCAATCATCACCAAGGCAAAGTTGTCATTATGTTTTTCTCAAAGTGAACCTGACAGAACTTTCAGGCCCTAAGCATGTGTTTTTAATCACTTTAATATCTCAGTTGCATCTACACAGCATTCATTTACCTTTCACATCAATCAAAATGTACTGCTTGAAGGATCATTTGATCAATAACATGTGTTCCCTTGCTTTGCAAATGTAATATTAAATTGAGATTTTAAAAAAGAAAAAGAAGAGTGTCCATATTCAACACTGTAAGTCAGCATCTTTCGCCATCTACGGATCGGTCAGTTCTTCTTTCTAAAGAAAAGAAAAGACATGTTAATGTTCACTATAATCTTTTAGTTTAGTAAGAAAGGCAGACTCATAGACAGCATTTGAATTTATAATGCAAGCTGCATATATGATTTGTTCTACAAATACCAAACAACAGAGATAATGCATTCAAAAAATCATGCCACAGCTCTCCCACGTTAACTGCAAGCAAAATCGTGCAAAGGGCAACATGAACACATTAGGAACTGCATGAAGGATGGGGCAGTTATTAAATCCTGTCCATTGAAAAAAAGCTGATGAGAGCCGAGAGTGGAAAAGGAAACGACAAAGGACAAAAACAAACAAACAAAAAACTAAAAAAAAAAAAGGAAATAAGTTAATGTCATTCCAGGGCCAAAGCTTTTAGACAAGTCCACTTTATCATATCGCTGCGAGTCACTTTAGACACATCAAAGATTATTTTCAGTCAACTGGAGACACCTAATGGCTAAAATGATGTATTATTTTACACTCAAACTTCTGTCCTAAAATTTATTTGAATTTTAAAAGAGTTAATATGTAGTTTGTCTTTAAATATCAAAATGACCCTGGAAATCAGGAGTTAAAATGTCAAAACAAAGGGTGATAAAGAAGCTGGTAAGAGACAATAAGGCACTGCAGTAAGTGACATTAATGACAGGAAAGATGCAGGGGAGCGGTCTGGGGTTTGGAGGGAAGCACACCTGGCAGCAAAGGTTCCCTGGATGAGTCCAAGACCTGGTGAAAATGAAGCCAGGTCAGAATTGTCTCTCTTTTACAGTTTGTGCGTGTCTCACGCTCATGGACACACGTACACACACACGCCCACACATTCACCCAGCCTTGCCAGAGTGTTACAAGTTTAATGTTTTGTGAGGACTTTGAATGTCTGGATGGCAAATGTGAGAACCACAGATATTTTCATATTGGCTGCATGGATTTCTTTAAACCTTTCAAACATAATAAGCCTCTCTCGTGTGAGAAATAAATTTCAAAGTTATATTTTTGACTGATGGCTGTCTTTGTATCATAAAGGTAATCTCAGAACTAAAGGTATAGTTTAGATGCTTGATTTTATTCTTTTGATTTAATAAGCTCAAACATTAAACAAGTGATAAAACCAGTTCCTAATATCCTTGAACCCTGCTGAGTTGCTTCTATATTTAGTGATTGCATGGTACCGTCTATCACAAGCAACAATCATCTTATAAGCAACAATCAGCTTAGATAAGATACAATCGGCTTATCTATCAGATTTGTTATCATTTTATGCTCCGTGCCATATGCTTAGGTCAGTTGACCAACAGCTTTTAATAGTTCAAAGAAGGAGACTGGTTTTCACTGTAAAAACGATCCATTTAAGACCAAGGAGCCAACCTCATTAAGTACTCAAATCTCAACTAAAAACACACTTTGTTACATTATCCTTTCCAGTTTAACTGGTGTATTTCTTCTGTTCCTTCAAAAGCAGGCTTAATTTATTCTTGCTCTCCAACATTTCATTAATTTTGATTCCGTTGTCATTCTTTTTAATTCTCTGTTTAGTATGCATTTCTAGTATATTGTAAATACTTTTTTGCTTGGTACACTATCTCCAGCTGTTACAGATTTTAGTCAGAATGGATCTTAAGTTGGATCAGAACTCCTGGACATGTGGTTCATCTAGTCTAACATCACTGAGATTAACAGGAGAGGTAGCTGAATAACACTGAGGACTGCTACAATATTCCACATTTCCAAGTGACATGTTTGGAAAACAGAATTTAAAGACATCATGTCCATTTCCTAGTTGCTTTTCCAATTTAGGGTCACCAAATGGTTGGAGCCTGTTCATGGTCAGGGACGGGGAACACCTTGGAGAGGTCTATCACAGGGGTAACACATAAGGACAGATAAACAATTACAATCATATCTACAAATATGCCCAAGTTAGACTTAACCTAATATCCATGTTTTTTGGAATGTATATTAGGCGTTTACAAAAATCCATGCAAAGATAATCATCATTATTTTCCACATTTGCCATCCCCACATTTAAGCCAGAAGCTATTCCAGTTAAAACCATTCTCAGTCACAACGGGGGTCACATATTTTTAAGGTCAGGAAACAGTTAGACAACAGGGAAAACAGCTTGGAATAAACAGCATTCTTTGAGGCCAGCATGCAATTCAATATAATATAAGCACTTGTTTTGAACAGCCTTCTGTGTCAGGTGAGACCAGTTTTTTCACAGCTGACTTGTATACGAAAACAGCTGACAGGCAAATTAGAAATGATGCAAGCTATGGAACTCCAACTGACAGCAAACAGAATTTTTCTGTTTGTTTTAAAACAGCTATCAGGCAAGAAAAACTCGCTCTGCAAGAATCCAGCAAGCAAACAGTCAAGTTTTCTTCCAAGAGCTCCAGCTAACACACAGGAACAAATAGGAAAACTAACCAGTGATCTTCTTTCCCTTTTCCTCCTTTTTTAAAGGATTGTCATTTCATTATGGTAAACAAAGACAGCCTACAACTAAAGCATGTCAGGGTTTCCATATTAGTAAGGTAAATTATTAATAATCACGTAGTCTGTGACTACACTTCTTATTCTGTCCTCTGGGTTTAAAAAAGGCAAAATGTTGACAGTTTATTTTTATGAACCGGTATTGACAGTCAAATATGACAGCTACAAGAGGAATGATGTTTTTTGGAATAATAGGAAAACACCAATACAATTCTCCCTTGTTAGAGTGAATTGTTAAATGTTTGTCATTTTTATGCTTACCATCCATCTCTACATTGTTTAACTGTAGGATGAAAGGAATTCCACAGTCCCCTCCCCAGATTCTCGAGGTTCTGGGTGAGGGGCTGTAATCTTTTACTGTAGATACATCCTATCTGAAAGATCTGTTTCTTGTGTTGTAAGCTTCCTGCCCAGCAGGAGGTCTCACACACACACACACATTCTTACTTACATACAGAAGTTCACACATATACATACAATGCCTTAGAACCATGTGGGCGTTGCTTTGCTGTGTTTTGTGTGAACTGTCTCTCAATAAAAGGCAGCGAGAGGAGGCCATCGTTGGGGTCATTCGTGATGAGCTAAGATACCAACAAGGCCTCCCTTGCGCAAGTAAATGATCGAACACTGTTGCCTTGTTTTTCTTTCACGGGAATAAGTCCTGGATACAGCGGGGTCTGAGTTTAGACCCAACATCCCTCTCCTCCTCTCACCTGGTATGTGGTTCCAGCCCAGAACTGCTTCATCTCCCCCCTGCAGCCTGCCACCACAGCAGAAGTTATCACAGTGAAGGGCACTAAGTAGAGCAGAGCAGGCTGTCCCATTCCTGACAGCAACATCACGATGAATGTCAGTATCATTCCCAGGAAATAGGCTAAAAAGAAATACAAAGAAGGAAAGGGATATGGTAAACATAAAGCTTACACCTGGCTTTATATGGCAGCCTTTCAGTTGACGAGTGTAAAAAGAGACTCAATAAAAAGCTAATTCAGTGCACTTGTAAACAAAATTTTATTACTACATCAGCTAATAAAAGTCAGTGAAGACTAAAAAGTAAAACTGCAGCTAAATACAAGTGAACCCTTTGGAAGTACAGAGAATTGAACTTGCAGGTCATAAAAAGGGTAACAAACAAAATAATGCATAAAAGTTATATTCATGTATTGAATAGTAAAACTAGGTAGGTGTGCTAACAACTTCTCTTTGACTCATGTGCTCCAATTAAGAAGATGACATTTGAAGTATGGGTTGTATTTTTTTTTTTTTTAAATAAAGTTATACAAAGACTGGTTGGTGATAAAGTCTTCTTTCCTCTGTTTGAATTATACTTCAATCTCAACAATGTTCACAGGACTTTAAAAGATAAATTACAGAGATGTAATGAGCTGGAAAAGCCTGTAAAGTATTTCTAAAGACCTTCTATTCCACTTATCCAGTTCAGGGTCTCATGAGGGCTGGAGACCCGACAGATTGTCAGTTTGCTGTGGGGCTCATGCTCAAATTCACACCACGACCAATTTAGGATCATCATTAACCTAAAATCATATCTTCAGACCGTGGGATGAAGATTGCAAAAGTCCACTTTTAGACAATGCTCTGTGGCCAACTATTGAACCATTTTAAGCCCCAAAAAATCTTGTTTGGAGGTACAAGGCATTGCACACCAACATGAAAATGTCATCCAAGCTGCAAAACATGGTGGAAGGAACATCACGGTTTGCTACTTCGTCAGTTCAGCGGCACAATAAATTATGTTTGGTGTGCCAAAAATTTTCTTTTCTTTCTTTCTTTTTTTTTTTTCTTAAGTCGTGCCCTAAAGAGGATGGAGAGAGGAGATCATGATGAGTATACCAACAGGACTTTGGATTTGAGCAAGGTTGTCACTGACTCTGCTGAGAACAAGGCCAGTAAGATGCAGTGATATTGGGTGAGTCTGGGGTTTTTGTAAACATTATTGAAAAAAACATTACCACTAAATGTTGGAAATATGCATTCACACTGTGACATTATTATGCTATTAAATATTATAGATTACTGCTATGCAATATTATTTTTTGCACTTGCTGTGTGTGCATTTATATGTATGTATAACAAAGAGACAACAGAGACCAAGTGAATGAGGTAGTGTGTTTGCATTGGTAGAAGACAGCAATAAGAATCCAGGAAAAAAACACAAAGGAAAAAAAAAAACTGACCCGGGCTTTATCACAGAGTTGTTACACTTGTGCTAAAAATTGTATCGCCAAGGAGAGGGGAGACACAACTAGCGAATTACCCAAAGCACAAAAGCAAATAAACAACAAAATCCTACCGATGAAATTAAACAGTTTTGTACAGAGGAATGGTCCAAAATTCCTCATCATCATTTTGCAATGGAGACCGTTGCGACTTAAAGAGGTTCTACAAGTTACGTAAGATGAGAGTTCACTTGCCTTTTCCAGCCTGCACTGTGAATGATTTCTCAGTTTGTGTAATAAAGACATGAAATGTACAAGTGTTCCCGTGTTATCAGTTAAGTCAAGTTGACTTAGATGAAGATCAGACCACATTTTATGAGTAATAAAACTAAAAAGAGCTCATAAGCGTTTTTGTGGCATTGCATGAAGTTCAATCTGAAGAACGTGAGTTCAGTCCTGGCAGTCTAATCTCAACATTGACAATAAAAATGACTGACCATATGCAATATGATAAGAAAAGAAGAAAATAAAATAAATGGTGTACTTTTAAACCAGCAATTCACTCAAACAGATCAGAGTTTGGTAAAAATCAAACCCCAATCTGAATTTTTCCCCCTTTTCCCAAAATTCAATGACTTTAAACAAGACATTCTGTGTGTGTGTGTGTTTTTTTTTAAAATCCATGAAAATTAATGACAGACCCAACAAAATGATAACAGATGTGAGATACCTATGCAGCAACTGATGAAGTAGACTTTCCTCTTGCTCTTGATCCAAACATCAAACCTGCTGCAGTAGGCAACCAAAAGACCTGTGGGTCCAACAACAATACAGGGTGAGAGCCACTCATCATTACACATACATCATCCAGTATGAAATCTTCTATGTATGGGTTAGTGACTCATTCATTTTTTCCCCCCTATTTACAGTTAATGATGTAAAGAGACTAACCAAAGACAGATGAAATCTAAAGAAGAATCTGGCTAAACTCAAACCATGGACTCTTCATTTATTAAGTACCCTAACATTTCGCTATCAAGCTGCAATTTTAAATTAGTTTTCCTATTTTGTTCTTTGTGTTTCTGAATCAAAGAAATAGACTAGATATTTAAAAAAAACTTTATTTGTATTAAAAACAAAATCTAACACATTGTTAAGACGTGCTTCATATGTCTAACTAATGTTTGTACACAGAAATGCTCACACATAATTACATATAAGCAGTGGTGTAAAGGTGAACCGTGAGAGCATCTTTATCCTTACCTGGGACAATGATGTCACCGTAGCCCAGGATGGAGAACTGCATCATACACAGGTTCTGAGCCCAAGCTAAGAGCCGCGGGACACGCATCACCACAGGAAGCTGAGAAAATTAAGCATTACAGATGCTAAAAATGACAAAAAGGCCAACAGCAGAAATCTTGTTCAGTGTCTTTGTGTTCCACCTAATCTTACGGCCATCCCTTAGCTTTACTTGAATCCAACCTATAGCAGGTACACTTTCCTACACTGCTGTAGATTACTTTGCGTATTTTCTGACACAGAGACATTTCCAGCTAAATCTTTCATTTCCATATTTCAGAATCCATCCGGTCTCCGTAGACATAAAGAACGAAGCTCTAAACAAAATGACTGCTATCATTTATTGTTGTCTGTATTGTGGTTTGTAATACCTGAACGGAACTTCTTAAATCTTACCTCCCACTTTTATTTTATTTTTTTTCCACAATAAAATCTAGAACAAGCAAACCCACTCAGGAATTTAGTAAACTAAAAAATGAAAACCAAAGAAAAAAAAAGTTAGTCACCATGTGTGTAGGCAATTTTTACACAAATCAATAAGAATACAAAACAATTTGTCTCAAGGAGTATGAAAATAATTAATGCATTCCTGATTAATTAATGAGCTGTAAAACTGCCGCTCTAATCTTTCTTAAGCAATATTGCTGGAAAATGTGGTAACTAATAAGCACCCATCACCATGCACCTTTTTATTAATATCCTGTAACAAAAACATGCGTGTGCACATAACTAGCTCAGAACATTACTTGCTGCAAACAAACAAAAAAAAAACACATCTTACTCGTGCCAAAAAGATATTTTTAATCATTTTAATTTCCTCTTAACCACCTTCTGGACATGCATGACAGACATGCATATTGATACACGTATATAAACCTTTTATCATTACAACATATGTATATATGTACACATTTTAACATATGTACACATTTACCCAATAAAAACGTAAAATTAGTTCTTTCACAGACTAAAACATCAACCGCCACCATACCTCTCTACCCACCTCAGCTATCATTACAACAAAAACAAAACAAAAACAAAAAACAGAGGAAAAAGTAGTGGATGGGTAACAAGTCAAGCCTTACTTTCTCAGAGGGAGGCTGGGGTTCAGCGGGGATCGCCACCATGTTACCTTGTGTCTAAGACAGAACCCACCCAACCCCAGTGCACAGTTAGTCTATTGTTCCCCTCAGGGCATCTACAACAAGCAGTGCATGTCAGCTGGGTTGTTAATGAAGCCATAACAAACCTGTAAGGGAGTTCCACCAATCTCATTTTATAGTGCTCCGTTTGTGACTCTGGTAAAGAGTGATTCTTTTTTTTTTTTTTTTTTTTTTTTTTTTAAACCCACTTCCTGAACCCAAATTTATAAGCCTGAATCTGAGTATTAAAAGAAGAGTTGCACTGCAGATTAGTTTGTCCATTAGACATAAAATGTTGCCTTAATTAGGCTGTGAATTTTTATGTATACAGTAGTGTGAAAAAGTCTTGAGTTACCCCTCATGTAACTCATATTTTGCGAGGAAAATGGAAAAATATGGTTGTAGTGATTCCATGATGGTTGAACAAGGACTCTTCTTCTTGAACAAGACAAAAAACTTTTCTTTGGGTATTGGCTGCCTTTTGTTGTGTTCTCTGTTAAGATGATCCCACACTACTTCAATAATTTTGAGGTCTGGGCTCTGGGGACACCAATCAATGACTGATAGTGTTCCATTGTGTGTTTTTCTATCCAGATATGCTTTTACTGTATTGGAAGTGTGTTTGCTGGGATCATTCTCGTGCTGAAATATGAAGCTGCTCCAGCCCCAAACTCTGACAGAACCTCTACTGTCTTTTACAGATGGCTGTAGACATTCACTATTGTGCCTCCCTCCTGACCTCCTTTGTACATTTTGATAATTTGGATTCAACACCCAATGAGACCTGTTGCCAATGATTTTCAGTCCAGCACTTGTGAATTTGGCATACCTCAGCTTCGTCTTATTTTCTCCCATTTCTTAAGAATTGCTTCTAGACAGTTACCGTATCTGATGTGGGTAGATATTTTTGGTCTGTTACTTCTTCTTTTCTTCTCTACTTGTTCAGCTTCCTTAATTTTTTTAAGGACGCTCTGCACACCATGCTAAGATATGGTTTTTAGCTAATAACTTCATTTCCAACAGCCTTTTTTTCTAAGCTGTCTGTTAAGTGCAGACACAACAGAGGTTCATCTTTTGAGTTAGGCATCTTTTTTTAGCTTTGAATTATTCATCGGTCAGTGTTAAGTGGCCTAATAAACATTCCTCTGAAAACGAGTGAAAAAGCAGCCAATGGCCAAAGAAAAACTTGGCAGACCTTTAGAAATCCTGGAGAACTTTTGCTCAAGACCAGTTTAAAAGACAAGTCTGGCTCCATGGATGGGAAATATAAAAAAAATAAAGTGTACTCAACACTTTTGCACAGTACTGTATCTGTGAATTCTAAGTGACATTCTAATCTTTCTGGCGCAAAAAAAAAAAGTGGGGGGGGGGGGGGGTGAATGTTTATGCCAAATTTGAAGAAATTCTCTCATAATGTTTAAGAGATTTTGCATTCACATCAGTACAGCCAGACTTGGATATGGATAAAGCCTGCTGCAGGTGTAAAGAAAAAATTGGGGTTTTTTTCCAAATTAACAATAGCACTAAAAACAGTTTGGTGGAGTTTCCCTTCAAGATAGGAAACAATGCAGGAAGCTTACCTTCTCTCCAGATGCATCTGGGCCCAGGGCAACCTGCACCATGATGCTAACTCCATTCTGTGACAGAGGGAGAGATGCCAAGCATTCATATCAAATTACTTAATGAAAATGAAATCACATCATACTAAAACACCAGAGCAAAAAAATCAGTTACAATCAGTTAGTCCTCAGTTAGAAAGGCCCTCAGAGAGTGCACAAGTTGTCTGCCAAGCTAATGCCTCATCTCATGTTGTTTAAGTGATCCAGATTCAAACCAAAATTTAGACTGAGTGTACTCGCACTAGACATAGTTGCCTCGCCTGAGCACGACTGTTCGACATCCCCAGTCAGTTTGTCATTGAGGAAAAAGTGAAAATCTATGCTCAGGCCTGTGGACCACTCACACTACTGTGCTCAAGCTTTCCTGAACCGTAAAGATTCACTTATCTATATCCAGGCATGGCATCCAGTGATCTAACCAGACTTTGCCGTTTAAATGGATGTGGTATAGTTCCCATAGTGTGAGTAAGCTCTTATTCTGTCTGTCTATTCTTAAAGGCTGTACTCAATTCAGTACAGTTGAAATTCACAGCTCCTTCTGCCTCAGATCAGATCCACAACAGAATTTCACAGAGGCAGTCAAACTAAATACATTTAAGTCATTTTTAAGTGGTCTTGTGGCTGCCAATGTTATATCTAAACCTTATGGCTCCTTCTTTGCCTGAGACGACTCTGTTCTGACCTTTTAAGTGTTTTTAGCTCTGATGTTTTTAGATGTTTCTGCATCTGACTTTTTTTATATGTATAAACTTATTTTGTGGAATTTCTTGTTTGTTTTATTAGTAAGCTTACTTTTGGCTTTCTCAGCTCATACGCTCCTGGTTAAATAAAGGTTCAATTATAAGAATGTATTATTCCCTTTTCCATGCTACACATCTACATTAAATTTTATTAAATTAGGGCCAATATTTTTGTAGTTTGTGCACGAACTTGCTGATAGACAAAAACATCCAAGGTGTGCATATCAATTTGTGTGCAGGGTTCACTTCATATGAAAAAATAATAACTAATTCAGTGTATAACTAATATTTGATGAGTGGATTCTCAAATGTGTCAGACCTTGAGGCAATAAGAGCAGCAAATGCAGAGAAATAGCAAAAACTTAGTTTTTTTTAAATCAATAGCAGTTCATGTAACAACATTACTGCTGTAGCAACAAGATACAGATCAAAAACAAAAATAAAGATAAACATACCTTAGTGAAGAAAGGAGTGATGAAAACAAAGAAGACATCATATACAAGCAGGAGGCTCAGCAGAATCACACAGATCTTTGAGAGATTGGAAAGAAAAAATTATCACCAATTACATGGCTTAAAGCACGCTCAACAATCCATGTGAGGAAATCTGCTAGACGCTTTGTGAGATCAGGAATTATAACATTTTTAATCACAAATCAAAGGCTGGAAAAAACAAAAATTCTTAGGAATGGAGCACTGCCTGACATTCTTACAGGAAGTGTTGATAAATATCAACAAATATATATTTGTATAAATAGAACAATTACAGTGCAAGTATTCATTGTACAAGAAAAAATACCTTGAAATTGGACAGTGAAATTGTCTTCATGAAGTTGAGGCAGAAAGCAATACCAAGGAGGTCCTGCAGAATCCAGATCCATCTGCGAGACATAAAGACCTCTTTGACTTCAGGGTTTTCATTACTTTAAATGTAGCAATTTCAGGATAAACTGTCTCATAAACATTTCTACAATGTTCTGGGTAATTTTAACCTACAATGTTGTAGAAATTCACCACCAAAATAATTCCCTGCCACAGTGGTGTAACCATGTCTGAAAACTGAGAACAAAGCAGACAGAAGGACTGTGAATGTGTACCTGTCTTCATTTCTGTACACTCCCCAGACCACCGCAATGCTAATGCACACAGCAGCCAACAAGAGAGACCTCACTGAAAAGTTCCAATTCCGGACAGAGAAACTGGAAAAAGACACAGAGCCACATTGAAACAAAAACAAAACAAGTAAAATGCCTGCACACATTCACCGAGACGCTGATGTTTGTTTGAAGCTTTTCAAGCAACCACTGGTCTTTTTAATATAAAACAGTAAAAAAAAAAAAAAAAAAAATGTTAATCTTAGTAACACATCAAAAATCAGACCTTTACTATCCATGAATCACTTGGAACTTGCAGTACTTAATTTCCCCCTCCTGCCTAGATTATTGTACCTCACCATTTGTGTGAACCACTCACTCAACCACAGCATCCCCCCTCTGTGACTTCCGGAGAAATTCACAATTCATTTTTAACTTTTACACGGCTAAGCTCCTCATTTTACTGACCTACCGTACATTCAACCAATTCGCTATACGTTTTTTTTTTTTTTAAATCTTTTCGTCACTTTAACACAGTAATTTCCCCAGGTTTGTCAATACAGACAAAATAATATCTCACTCAAAATTAGTCGCCAGGAACTAGTCAATAGTAAAAACTCTCTCTAAAGGTCAGATATCTATTTAATGTTTTAACTACAATGAAGTGGTGTATATTTAATGTGGTTCCAAAGTCTGAGGCTCATACCTTAAAGTGCCGCAACCGATTTTGTCCATCACTGCATCAAAACAGCTATAGAGCGCAGAGGCAGATGCCAGGCAGAAGATAGCAATAATGATGTAAACTGGAGAAAAATAAATAAATAGATCATATCACCAAAACTTGAGGTAAAATTACTCTGTTAAACAACCAGGAACTGATTTTTTTTTTTTTTTAAACAACAAAAAACCCTAACCAAGAACTTTGTAGAAGAAGTACATGAGGACGAGCATCCCGCACATCAAGGCAACAAAGATAACCACTTTGAGAGGAGAGTACAGTGAAAGCTCTCCACTGTCTGCTTTGCTTTCTCCGCCTCCTCTTCCTCCTCCAGTCGCACCGCTATTCAACCGTTCCCTGAAACACACAAACACAAAAAACCCTCTTTGAACTGTGTTTGAATTTGAAGAAACAAAACAACATCAGGTAGAATGAAATGTGAAGCAATGCAATACATATGATCTCAGCGAGAGTACATTCAAATGTCACTTGCTCACATCGTTATCACCAATTGACATTACACAGTTAATCAATGATATTTTGACTGCATATGAAATTTTCTGCTATGTTTGGTTTATTTTTAATGAGACACCATTACAGACACGAGTTTTCAGCTCACAGCTGTATAATACTGAAAAATCTCACCTCTCACACTCCCCGCTCCAGTAGCCGCCCAAAATAACTGTGCCGATGGAAATCAGCAGGATGACTGCAATGCTTGGATCGATCTTTGTGTAAGGTGGAGCATACAGCTTCACCTGCATCTGAGTCCCGAACACCTGAGGATGCATGCAAAGAGTTAAAATTGTCATCAGATTTAAACAAGAAATATTAAAGGATTTATTAAAAATAAAAAGCTCTCTGACCTTCCAAGCTTCCAGGAAATCCCTGTGCCTCATGAGAGCGAGAGAAATATTGACCTTTGCGTACTCCGACTCGTTGGCTGATGGGGTTATCTGAAGAGATTTTTATAAATATAATCAGTGATTTGGGAATTTTTCAAGTATAATAGAGCAACAATAAAACAAAAACAAAAAACACTTCGAGATGAGACAATTTTTTTAATAAATTGACTCTAGATCAATTAAACTGAATAGAATGTAATTTTTTGTGAGGTGGTAGGGGTATCAGTTTTACCGCTTGCTTTTGTTGTGAAAGTGTTTGCGCAGGGACAGAGGTACAGGACAGAT
This sequence comes from Oreochromis niloticus, assembly GCF_001858045.2. Lineage (NCBI taxonomy): Eukaryota > Metazoa > Chordata > Actinopteri > Cichliformes > Cichlidae > Oreochromis > Oreochromis niloticus. The sequence continues at coordinate 28,424,068 of NC_031965.2, read as the reverse complement.
GTGTACTGGTGGTCTTGAGACTCAATGCACTCTTTATGATTTGGTGGATTGGCAATCACCGATCACAGGATGCAACACCGGCATATATTTTTCAATAAAGCAATACTGGGTAAGCTTACAGTTTACTTCTGTCTGTCAGATCTAGGAAAAGCAGGATTTTCTTACTAGTCACCTTGGACATTTGCAGAAAGATCTAAACATAAATATAGTATAACATCTATTGTTAAATATGAAAGCATTACAAGGTATTTAGTAAAAGAAAACAGGGCTGTTCTTCTGGTTTTTACACTGCATTTTTTACATATTTTAAATCTGTATGGCTGCAAATTTGGGCAGGTCCTGCGTGTGAAAGGGATTTGATCTCACTGGGACCTCCTGATTAAATGAATGTTAATAAAATTTGACTTCAGTTAAATTTAAGTGAACAACACGTGTATGCTCTTGGGTGTTGGCCGTGTAACAGCAACTCTAATATGAGGTATCTGTTTGTAAAGACATAAAGCAGATTCATGTCATCATTTAAAAGTAATCAATAAAATTTCAAATTGTCTAGTTAACAGATGAATGAATTACATTGACACCAAACTATTTTACAAGGCAATAAAGCATTTTAGATGGAAATCCCCACATAAACACCACATCTGTATCATTTCCTCATTTCCTGAATCACGCCTTTGTCTATCGCACTTCTCTGATCACCCATAAGCAGCAAAGAGGAAATAATAACTAACCATAAAAAAAAATTAAAGGAAGATCTCAAATCAGCTTAATCAATCTAACATCTTACCAGCGTTTCATTGCTGGCAATGAGCAAAGTCGTCGCTCCAAATCTCTGAGCGATAAGAGCCTTCTGGCTGAAATCACAGTTGCCCCTCATCACCACCAGAGCTTTGCCCTTTACTGAAGATGGAAGGATCTCTGAGCTGTCACACAGCAGAGAGGAGGTCATATTCACCAACTGGTACTCCGTCTGGAAAAGTCAGTTAACACTTACAGTAAGACAGTGATTGGAAAGGTGTCACAAACAAAAAGAGCTGTAAAATAGAAAAACTTACTGCAGAATCCAGTGACTGTGCCAGTGGGGTCCAAGAGTGATTGTGAACAATGCAGAACTCCCTCTCAGTATCTCCATTTGAAATATGCAAGATCGCTTCTTGGCCATTTATCTATTGAGAAAGAAATAGTACCCCTTTGATACGCTACATATGGAAAATATCTGAACCCAGCCCTGCTTTGACAGTAAAATGGTATCCATGTTCAACACACTTAAGGCTCATTGAGTACCTTGTCATAAATCATTCACACTGAGTTAAGGGACAAATACAAATAAATACAAAATATGGTATAAAACGGTATCAAAATCACATTATGCTCTGAACTATTCATAAGTGCAATAATCTATTTTTTATAAAGAGTACTTCAAGCTTTTGCCTACACAGATGCATTTGGAGAGTTAAGAACAACATTTTTTTTTTTCCAGCTAATGGATCTTGTTCATCACTTTTCCATTTCCGAACTAACAAAGACAAAAAAAAACCCCATCAACGCTTTCATCATCTGAGTTGAGATCTACAAGCTACTAGATGATACTATAAATCTCCTAATGCTTATCGGGTTAGTTTATGTTACAGCATCCTATTAATGAAATAGGATAATTAATTAAAAGTCACTGGGTTAATTAAAATAAATTCCAACACTATCACCATCAAATCTCAACAGCAAGCCCAGGGAATGTATGTTAGGATATACAAATATTTTAATATTATATAGGACACATGACTGAAGGAAAACTTGCCAGCTTTTCTTGTAAATCTGCCACTTTTCCTCTTATAAAGTGACCAGTTTAATTCTCATATTTTCTGTTCTTTTTTTCCACAAAATTTTTGTCATTTTTCCCATAAATTTGACATTTTATTTATCAGAAAGTTTTTTTCTCATACATTTTCTCATACAGCCACTTATTAATCACTTTATTTTATTTCGTTATCCTCCAACGGCTCCAATTCGCTGTCATAGTAATCCGTAAACTTTATTTTGTACTCTCAGATATCTCAAAGTTTCATGCCACCTGTCAGCTTTAGTATAGCTTTAGAGTCCCTCATAAACACTCGTGCTGTGATCTGCTCGCCCAAACGTAAACAGATAAACACTTCCTTGTTGGTGACGTCGTGGAAATCACCGTCTTCAAGTTTCATGGTTTCGGTCAAATTAGATTAAAACGGCCAGCACAGTTATATCCATCTTCATTTCAGCTTTCTTTAAAACAACCCTACCGTAACAGCAGAGCAGTAAAACAGTTTTCCGTGTCGTAGCGCACTGAGGCTAACTGAAATGAACACGAGAGCTAACAATTAACCCCAGTTTGAACAGTTGTATTACAAGAAAACACAATCCCTGAGATACAGAGACTAACACTGTCTACCGACTACATGCTCAACATTTATTCAAAACGTTAACAGTCACAGCTGACCGTTTTTTTCGTCGGTAAGTTTGGCTATCAGGCCCGTCAACAGCTAGTTATCAACATTCACCAACTTACCTCCGACGCTAAACAAAGGAGCGACAAAAATACGACTCCGACAGTTCCTTCCATCTTGTTGTTACCACTCGTTTTTAACTATCCAGACAACATGAATTCACTTCTTTATGGCACGAGGACACTTTCTACTCGATAAAGTGTTCCATCATGGCTGTGGTTTAGCTGGCTAGTAGCTGCTGGGGGACTTCCTGTATCGGCTTGTGACATAAACCTGCTGAGCCGCGAGTTTCTGTTTCACCTCAAAGCGTCAGAACAACACATATGGCGCGCGCGCACACACACACACACACACACAGACACACTCCTCGTACTAACCACGATTTTAGCACGGTGTAACTTTGGAGACGTTTAAGTTAAGCTTCTTTCACTTAAATAATAAGTGACAGATAAATTATAATAAAGGCTAGTGTTTAAAATAGAGCTCTAAGTCTTCCAAAGTTAAGAAAAGACAACTTCCTTCTTGTATTTTTACCAGATATTTTCTCATAAATGTGACATATTTTCTTATCAGTTTGCTTTTGTTCTCTTGTTAATATGCAATTATTCTATTTTTTATTATTATTCCCTTTTTTTCTTACCCTTTCCTTGTACCCAACTTTTTTCTACTCATAAATATGCCATTTTTAAATGAATTTGTCCATTTTTTTCTCATAAATTAGCATTTTTTTCTTGTAATCTTGCATTCTTCTGCATAAATTAGCATTTTTTTCAGATTTTTCTGGTAAATTGCCTTTTTTCACGTCAGTTTCTCTGTTTTCTCATATATTTTAAAATTTTCTCACAATTATGGGGGTTTTTTTCATGTAAATTTGACAATTGTTTTCTTGTAAATTTGCCTCTTTGTTTCTACTGTAACCAAAGGCAAAGAAAAACAGCTATCAATTTCTGTCCAAAGCACCTGTTTCCTGGGTTTTATAGATATCATCAGAAGTTGGACTAAGATCAGACTCTAGTACCAGTTTGCACCTCAAGAATGAGTCAGTGTGATTTTTATTTAAATAGGGATGTAATTAACCTTCAATCATGTTCAGCATGTGTTTATTTAAGATCTTAGATTTATGTATGTTTGCATATGTTTTGTGGATAAATTTCATCCCAGCTGAAAAGTTTCAGCATTAGGTGATATCACTGTATGACTATAGTTATACTCAAAAGCTGCAGTTTGGTTCTATGAGGTTTTGATGTATTCATCCTTTTGGTTGCTATCATTTATTTTCAGCCCAGTAAACTAATAGTTATAGCTGCTGGCAGTGTGTTTGAAGTTAAATCTAAAGGTTGTATTCAAAACTTCCTTCTCTTTGGGGACCGCATATGCACATCTCACTACTTTAAAACTAAAGCAACACACATATATGATTAATAAAATGAATAGAAGCAGCCTATCTTTTTTTTTTATTGTATATTGTTTGAATGACACGTTCATCTGGGATTATATCTTCCTGGTAATTTAGTTTTTTTGTTTTGAAGTAGTCAGTTAGTGGACCTTTGGAACTTCAGGGGTATAAACATTTTTCAGTAGCAACAAGAAAAGCACTATGTACTAGCACTAGCACTAGTCCATTTACCATTTACATAGAAAAACAGCCCTCAGTTTTTCCTCTCCGTTTTTAATGGTGATCTATCCTGTTACATCGTATCCCTCAGCACCAGTTAGCTAATAACAGTGTCAGTGCTTGTCTAAGATACAGTCAAGTGCTTGTGGAACCAGATATCTCAAACACATCTGCCTTTGCCACGTGAATCTTAAACCTTTAAAACCAGCTGAATAAAAACAGTACTAGAGCTTGAAGACAGATGGATGGCTAGTTTGAGGGCAGATCATGTCGGCAGTATCTAGCAGCTTTCGTAAGATTTCCCTCAAGGTTCCAGTTTTTATGATGGGATTTGATATGAATTTGCTTTCATTTGTTATCACAACATCAACAGCATGTTTGTTTTTTTGTTTGTTTTTTTGCAGGCAATGATAACTTAATGGCTTAATGTGCTTTTCCTGTTTGTTGGAAAAATGAACCACATGGAAATGGATTTACAGGTGTACATGGAGACTTCCTCTCTTATCCCTGGAGCTCAGCAGCATCTAAAAAAAAAAAGATAAACACTGCAGCTGCTTCCTTCGTCTGACCCTGACTGAGAAGCCAGCAGCTGCAACTGTGGCCCGAGGTGTTTATTTTGAATCTGTCACTTTAAAAAAAACACTCTCTCAGTTACTGCATGGCTACTGCACCGCTGCTTTAGGTAATGACTGTGTGTGATGTTGCTCTCAGTGCGTTTTGAGTGTAAAATATTTCAGATTTAAGCAGCCACAGCATGAATTTCTATTTATATATACATAAATATTTCACTGGAAGTCTATTTGCATGTAAATAGACTTTACCCATGCAAGTACCCCAGCCTGCCTGCACACACACTTTAAAGGTGAAATATTTGGGGTGTCATGAGATTCAGATTAATTCAGACTCATTTGCAGTGCGGCGATGGTGACCAAACCATTTACCATCCCTCTGTTTGCCTTTTTTTCTTTTTTTTTTAAATAAAATTAGACTAACAACATTTGAACAAACAGCAGAAGTTATGTTGAACAAATACCTGACATTCAAAGAGATTTACTGCTCATCTAAACCCTTTTTTTAGTTATACTGAGAAAATGCCAACATGATTTCATGTTTTTTGTCACTTTTGTCTGAGATGAAAATGTCAGTGTCATCCTTCTGGACTAACAGCCAGATTACCATGGTGTTTTCAAGGATGTTAGTGAAGCTTCAGGGTTTTAGGTATGTTAAGTTTGTGTTTTGACCCTGAGCACACTGAGATGGAAAGTGCCGTAACAAGAAGAACTGAAGGCCATAAAAACAAAAGGAGAGCATTTTCTGGATGGACATACTCTCAGAAAGGGAATTTTGTTAATACTTTCTTCCCAATAGATCCTCTCAGGCTCCACTAGAATAGATGTGATGAGTCTGTGAGGATCATCAACACCTAACTGTCCATGCAGGTTGTTGCCTGGAGGCAACTGTTTTTGTGATTTGGTGCTATATAAATGAAATTGAATTGAATTAAGCCACATAATAGGCATCTTTTCCCTGCAAGGAAAGTACAAAGCATATTAAATAGTTGACTGGAAGGGAAAATATGGTAGAAAAGGATGCACAGGGCAGCGGGGATCACAGCAGCCTTCACAAGACTGTCAAGAAATGTCGATTCAAGACCTTGGATGAGCTTCATAGGGAGTGGACTGAGGCTGGTGTCAGCACATCAAGAGCCACCACCCACAGATGTCATCATGAAAGGAGCTACAACTGTGCATCAACTCATTACTTACATGGGATAAAACGTGCTGAGCTGTTGCTCAGTTGTCCAAAGTCCTCTTTTCAGAGACAGTGAATTCAACATTTCATTTGGAAATCAAGTTTCTAGAGTCTGGGGGAAGAGTGGAGAGGCACATAATCTAAGGTGTTTGAAGTCTGGTATGAAGTTTATGCAGTCAAGGATGATTTGGAGTGCTGTGTTATCTGTTGGTGCAGGCAGTGGTTGGTTCACTGTGATTTATCAAGTTAAAAGTCAACAGATCAATCAGACCATCTCATGCTTCCATCTGTTGACAAACCTTATGGAGATGCCAATTTCTTTTTCCAACAGGACTTAGCATCTGCCTGCAGAGCCAAAACTATTACCAAATGGTTTACTGATCTTGTTGTTACTTTGATTGATTAGCAAGCCAACATGAGGAAAGTGAGAAACACTCACCCAAAAGTACACATGAACTGAAGGCTGTTATCAAAGAAATGTGGGCTTCAATAACACCTCAGCAGTGCCACAAGTTGATGCCAATGAGCTTATGGAAATCATGGTTTAGTTGCCTTGCTGCAAAATAAGCTTATGTTCAATAGAAGTCTAGAGCAAATGAAGCTTGGCTTCCTTCTCTGTGTACCCAGTAAACAGTTTATTGATGACTTTACGGCTTAGTCACTAGTTTTAAGTCATACTGACTAGAATGTTGCAAACCGAAGTCCTTATTATAGTCAGACAGGAGAAAATACTGAGAATATACTTAGTAAGAAGTCCTTTGATTAACTGTCAGATCTGATCACATTTGTTATATCAGATGCAAAAAACAGGACTTCACTACTCAACAGGTGCCATCTCGGTGTCCATTTTTTATAAACAGTCTGTGGTCTTTCCACAGATGTGGGATTACGTTTGTGTCACTTGAGGATAGTCAGGGAGCTGAAGAGGCTACAGCCTGTAGACCCTGTACTACAGTCTCTGGAGTCTGTAGCAGGTTGCCTACAAATACCTCTTAGTATTTTTTTGCATTCATACATTACCTCAGTTCTGAAGAGTTTCTTTGACACCCGTGACACCTGTGACACCAGCATATTTTAGAGATAATACACTGTAAGCCAGTTGAAGAGCAGTGTGTGATGTTTGCTAGGGATGAGGAGTTCTGCTCCTAGTTTTAACTGCATTCTGATTTCAGTCCATCTCTACTATAAATTTCAAACCTTTGAGAGAAATTAAAAGCAACAAATATTTAACTTAAGAAATGATGAGAATTAACATGAGATTAACAGTTTAATAGTAGCTAGATAGACACATCCATAGCCCATAAGATTAAGAAGATACAGTTATGTACATGGTAAGGGTTTTGTTACATCATTAAACACACTTTCTTTGCAGACACTCTTTAACGTTACCTTACATAAACTCTTGTTTTTCATCAAAGCAGTTTAGATACAGTTCAAAAATTCTCTTTTTTTTAAAGCTTAAAAAGACAACTGATCATGTATTCAGAGTATTAACTTCCCTTAGTGAGCTTGTGATGAATAAAACAAGAAGACCGGTGGGTCACAAAACAACATGTTTGGGTCAGTATGTTCCCTTCCTTCCTTCCTCTTGGTGATCTGGACAACACTTACACAAGGTGAATCCATTTAAACACAACAGATCCTGCGACATAAACATGAGCACATCAGAAAGGAAGGGCACCGTGTATTGTTTTGCCAGTCCCTTTCAAATAGATTAGTGGACTGAAAATGTCATGGCGATAATGATGGGCTTAATATCACAGGATTCAACATTGTGTCCGGTACAGCAACAATTAGACTTGCGTTTTAACCCCTCCTGCTGTGGCAGAAGATAGTCTGTTATTTAAAGCAATTACAGACTAATTATAAAGATTATAAAAAAAAATTGTTTAATAAAAACATTAAAATAATAATGAGTCTTTTCTGTAATACTTGCTGGCATAAATAGTAATCACACTTTTCTTACTACTTATCCCTCTTATATTTGTCATTAGATATAATAAAGCCACATGTTTTTAGAGATAAGCATTTTTCCACCCACTTCAGTCCATTTTGGGGTGTTTTCCTTGCCTATGTGGTGAAAAGTTTTATCACCCATAATAAAGCAAAATATTCAACTTGACATTGGCAGTTTTAGCAAATTCATCAAATGATAACAGACAAGTAAAATCTGCCCTTACCCTATATCACAGTGTTCAGTCCCTACATGTAATGGATCTTTGATTATGGTGCCATCGCTCATTCCTTTTGTGTTTTGCTCAGACTGGAATGGATAAAGAGAACGTTTGTGGTGGTTTAATAAATTGCTGTCACCTCTTCTCCTTGCCATGACCTGCGATGGGCTTTAAGTGAGACATTGCCATGGAAACAGAGCCCATCAGTTTGAGCTGTTCAGCCACATAAATATCTATAAGCTTTTTGTTAAAATAAACTCCTCTCAGTGAAACGTAGCAGTGAAGACATGACACAACCTCACAGGGTTGAAGTTTTAAAAATGCTTCTTTAGAAAAAAATCTTATACCGTAGGAAAGCCTGTTTATTTCCCCTTAAATGATGCTACATTTGTAAGGAAAATGCATTTGTAGGTTGAGAAGCAGAGTTGAGTATGTGGGTTGCGTCCATTTAAAAATTGCCTTTTCTCTTCCAGTGCCTTTTAGTTTTAAGATTATAAAAGGACACAGCCTTTAAAAAGGGTTGAAAAAAAGAAGAAGAAGAAACTGCAGTCCTTCTCATGGCCAACAGGGGGTAATTCCTCTGGTGGAAAAAAAGCCAGACTGAATGGAAGTCTATGAAAAATGTCACTTTAAATATGATCTCAGTAAATATTTTTCTGATAGGTTTATGGGCTGAATCGCTAATTTTAATTCTTTGCCTCTATAACATCAGGCTGAATTGATAAATTACGGTCCCATTTAGTGTAAATCTGCTGATAAAGCGGGGTACAATCAGCAGCTTCAGCAAGTTCTCATTCACATATTGTACACTTTGTCTTGTGACATCTAGTTAAAAAAAAGACATCAAAATTGAATTCAGTGCGACAAATTAGTAAAGTTATGTCATGGTGGCTAAATCCATTTTTTCCATTTCTTGAATATAGTGTCTACGGAAATGTACCAACTTCTAGAGAGCCTCAGTGGAAGTTCACTATTGCCTCTTTTCAGCTAGTATCTACTTGACTCTACTCTCGGTTTCTGTCATTTTGCATTACATTAAGTACCACCTAATGTTCGTGGGGTTGTTATAGCCATGCGGCTGAAAGTCCCGTGATGTGAGTATTATTTGACACAACCACAACACAACAATGGAAGGCGATAAGGCAATGGTATACCTGCTGCTATGGCTTTTTGTCAGACTCAGGGACCATTGTGTTGGTTTTTGTGTAGCCACTTCCCTCATTGTTAGGTTTTCATTTTTCTAAAGGAGTCAGTCTCATGACTTGTGGAATGATGCCATTGGCTGGCCAATCGGTGACATGCAGTCTGTTGATGTCACATTTTCAGATCGACTCAGCTCACTTAGGATCCTGACCGAGCAGGTACTAAAAAGTACCTGGTATCAGACTCTACCACCTGATGGAAAAGCCTAAAATCTGACTAATGGCAAGCTGAGCTGAGCTGAGGCACTAGTGGAAAGGGCTTTATGAGGCACTTTCACGTTAGCTTCACTTTCCTAACCTGGTGCATCTTTTGTATATGGTCTAGTCTTACGAGTCAAAGCACTTCCACATCTGCTCGTCCATATCTTACCTGCTTACATTTTATTCCCAAGTCAAATGTTTTGATGTTAAATGTGAACATTACATATTGAGGTAGATATAGTTTGACAGTAGATGTGTCTCATAGGCAATCTTGGACATGGAATGATATCAGGGCTGCATTTAGCCTCGAAAAAACTTAGTAAAAGGTTGATTTAAATGGAAACTGCGGTGCATTCAACTCTCTCTTATGTCATACCTCTGGCACCTGATTTATTTATAACCCTGAGCTGACTGAGCAATAAAAATATACCTCAAAGCTGCTGGCAAATTTCAGGTAAACATATTATTCATTCTGGAAACTTAGCAAAATGCAGATATTGTTCTCAGATTCCACAATTCTTTTTCAAGCATTTTTTTTTCAGAAACTAGGACTGCTGTGGAGAACAAGTGCATTAAAGTCAGGTTCAGTGTCTGGGGGAGATGTGATTGTCACTGAGAAGGGATCTGTATTTGGATTTGTTAAATTTCAGTGATGTTCTTTTCACATGTCCATCCAAAGAGAACCAACATCTTCTGAGCATGTCTCCTTATGCATGGAAGGTTCTCCTCTTTGAAAGAAGAATAAAAATTCACCATTGATACTGACTTGAAGGTCTCTTAGTTTAAGACACTTCTACTCTGGCTTCACTTTTCAGAGCAATTTTTAAAGCAATTTTATGTTGCCACTTGAATAGGTTTTTATTTTTATTTTTTATCATTTTAAAGAAGTTTCCCCTGCCCTATCAGACACTTTTAAAACAACTAACAGTAGAATATTAATTGCTGTCTTGTATATTGCATATTGTTATAAAATCAATTGGTAATGCTGAAGCTCACAATGTGGAAATCACTGGTTTATGGTATTGACTAGATTTATTTATTTGTTTGCTTTGCACATTTCTGTTAAATGAAGATAAAATACAGGGTTAAGCATATGCAAATTGTGATGCAGCAAATGCTGCTGGCAGCTCTTCACACCTTAAAGTCAGATTTCAAGTGACCTCAGGGACTTTTTTCCACTTTCAGCCTTCAGATTGATCCAATCATTGATCATGCTGTACAGAAGCCAAAACATTAATAGAGAGACAAAGATGACTTTTCAGAAGCAGCTTTTGGTTTTAAAAATTAAATCAAGGCTTATGTTTTAATGGTCACTGGGGCATATAATCTGCACTCATACAAACCACCAGTCAAATAAAAAAGAAAAAACAGACAAAATAATTTTTCTGTGGACAAAATAAACTTTCTGTGGACAGCGCATCTCAAAATCTTCAGATGTTTGTCACGCATGATGTTTCTAAGCCCCAGCTGTCTTTCCCCGATGATCTCATGAACCATATTCATGAGATGGGGCTGACTGGAGGGTATCACACCACAACTCTCATCCAAACTATCATTTTTTTTGTCTGCCTTGTCATCATTCATCACAGTTATGCGTCCTAACCACTTGAGTGGGCTGTTGGCGAATGAAGCTGAGGTCAGACCCCCCGGGGGGGTTTATCTCACACGTCTCTGATTGGTGTGTATGGATAGGATAAGGGCGGAGCAGCTGGAGCAGAAGAGCCGGACGGCTGAACCTGCGGACTTCGTAAACTTGCAGCAGCATACCTGTGGAAGACAAACGCACATTAACGCATTAACACACGAAGCTCTTTTAGTCCTGCGGTGATTTTTAAACCCTCGGAGAAACACGGCGTCACTCCACGTAAGTTTTTCTTTTTTTCATATTTAATAGCACGCTGTCTGTTTTATTTATTGAATGAATTCAAAACTACGACCCTTTATTTTATTAAGAATAATTTTAAAATGATGATTTTTACGTATTGCTTTGCGTTTTGTTTTTTTTAAACAAGTCTGCGTAAAATAACATGCCTCCGGTGCAGGTTACCAGTTTAATACAAAGCACAGCCTTGTACAACTGCAAAATGTCCAGTGGACGTGATGTTAATCTCGTTTTGGGAATTTAGTGATTACAAACTACAGGGAGCGGTTTTACTGATGCCCGGAGCTCCAGTTCCTCTTGATAAACAGTGCACGGTATCTAATCAATGCCCCTTATTTTAAAAACGAAGAACTCTGATAAGATGTGCACAGTAAAGATTTTAGGTCTATTTGGATCTAAGGACGACAGATTCATCGATTTACCATATATAAATAGGATTATACTGAAACTGTTTTTATATAGTGGTAATAACCCACAATGCGATTGTGCGTGTAATATTTCCTGTTTTATTACAGGTATAAAACACATGCACATTAGAATATAACATATTGCTTATTTTGCTACTGACACAAAGCAAACATGATGCTGGTGAGGCCTTCACGCTGTTGTGAAGCTTTCTTATATTTTATGGTCTTGGCTGAACTCTTAGATTTAAACGTTTCATGGTGTTACGCAGGTAGCATCACTGTGATGTTTCATATTTGGTAATGGGGCTCACAAAACATCATTTAATGGTATGGTCACAATCATGTTTTTCTTTTTCTTTTTAAATGCTCCTGATTTAATATTTAATAATATACAATAATCTTCATATTTGCTTTGTTTTTTTTCCAATCTGTCTTCGGTTTTTAAAGAAATTCTCGGTAAGCTGTGGGTGAATATTAGAATTCTTGTGTGCACTCTGGGACAACATGAAAGCACATGTGTAAAAAGTTTCAGCTATTGCATTAGCTGACTTTGTTCATCACAGTCTGTTAGCTCCATCTTTCCAGCTTAGTGCACATTGGGCGTCCATACATGCATATTACTTCCTCTTGATGTGCTGCCATCATTTATGGGCTGTTTGTGTTTGTCTTGTAACACACTTATTCTGGTCCCTTGGTGATTCCCTGTTATTGCTTTTCTCCTATTTCCAGTGTTGACCTTCATGGTGGATGAGCACAATGTTCCTTCCCCTGAGCTTCAGAAAATGAATGCCTCTCTGTGTGACCCTGCAGCGGTTATGTATCAACTGGTGGCAGACCACCAACTTAATACCAGCTGCAACTGCTCCTCTGGCCTTTCAAACTGGACAGCGAGGGGCGAAGCCCCTCAGCTGCCCACATTCAGTACAGCGGCGAAAGCGAGAGTGATCATCACCTTCATCCTCTGTGGCATATCTGCCTTTTGTAACCTGGCAGTGCTGTGGGCGGCTCGCATAGATGGGAAACGAAAATCCCACGTGAGGGTGCTGATTGTCAACCTGACGATGGCGGATCTGCTCGTGACCTTCATCGTGATGCCCGTAGATGCGGTGTGGAACATCACAGTTCAGTGGCTTGCCGGAGACTTTGCCTGCAGGCTGCTGATGTTTCTTAAGCTGCAGGCGATGTACTCCTGCGCCTTTGTCACAGTTGTGATCAGTCTGGATAGGCAGTCAGCCATCCTCAACCCTCTGGCCATCAATAAGGCCAGAAAGAGGAACAGAATCATGCTCATGGTGGCTTGGGCTATGAGCGTTGTGCTGTCTGTCCCTCAGGTAAGGTCAGGCATTCCCGCTGACAGCACAGGCAATGATCAGGACTAATTTGAATTCAATCATACCATTAAACTGCTTCTCATCCTCTCTAAAGAAGGTTTAACTCCACTCCCTGCTTTAGTACAATCTTTCATAAGTAATAATTTTCAGAACAAAAAGTATACAGGCAGTCTGAAATAAAGAGCTCCTTGTGACACATTCATCCCCGTGTGGAAAACTGCTGAAAGAAGCACCAAAGTGAACAGTAAGGGGCCCATTTACTCAAAGGATAATGTAGCTTTATTTATTTTTATGAAAATGAATGAATCCCACATCTATCCTGGTTACAGGTATTGTATCACAGACCCAGCATGAAGCTGCTGTGTTCTTGTTGTCCAAGAACACATAACAGAGAGATACTGTTGCATTTGGAGTGTAGGTAGCATTTTTCTTTGTGTTTGTGAGAACATCAGCTGAATGAGCCAGTTATATTTTTTCATTTCATTCTGTTCATGAGTCACGAACTGACTTAAAAAAAAGAAGGTATTGATTGCAATCTGTCCTTTTTGTCAGTGTTTCTTAGCACCTGTTAAAATCATGGAGTAGGTGTGTGGTGTTTGAACCTGCAGGTGTGCGCTGCGTAATTTGAGACTAAATCAAATTAAACTGTTGGTGTTCATAGGACACACTGGTTAGCTGAGTAATTTCTGTGTTGTTCTCCCTGTGCCTGCATGGGGTTCCTCCAGTTTCCGTCCACAGTTCAAAGACAGGCATGTTAAATTAACTGGTGATGAAGCCTAAGGATAAGAGATTTAAATAGATCACCCTTCTATAAGAGAAGAAGTTCCTAATTTATGGATTAGGCTCAAATAAATCAAAGGTCTAGAGGTGTAATTATACAAAATTGGTGTTTAAAATAAATAATAAACCTTTGTTATACTGTCCAGTTCACGCTCAGAGTCAGTACTTGCTTATGCACTATAGATTTATGCCTAGTTAAGGACAGCAGGGTTAAAGCCAGTTAACTATAGCTTCATTTGACCGGTTTGCATGGCTTATTCCAACTTTTGCAACAACTTCTAAAGGTTCATGAGCTCCCTGAAAACAGGATGGAGATAAAAATTTGTCAGGCACAAGCAGTAAAAGATGTTATTTAGCACTCTGAGAGACAGTAGCTTGGTAAAATGTATTATCCTGACATGATCAAAATCCAACTTAGTAGTAGTTTTTCTCTTTGCAAATAACTGTGAACAATTTTTAAAAGTCAAAGTGACATTAGCTCAGCAGGGTTATTTCATTCTGACTTATTTCCAGTGGTATGTTGCCAGTATAATTTTCACTAATTTCTGCTACAGAAACAATACAAAATGATGAACTATCAGCAGGACTTAAAGCCACACAAGGCTGATTTTGAACCGGGGTAATCTGACCCTTGAAGCTGTGAAAAAAGATATCAGTAAACTTGTGAAAGTAGCTCATATGTTACTTCATATGACTAAAAATCCTTTTCTAAATATCACCTTTTCCCTCCTCAGATGTTCCTTTTTCACAATGTAACCATCATCCATCCCGAGGACTTTACTCAGTGCACAACACGGGGGAGCTTTGTCACCCACTGGCATGAAACGGCCTACAACATGTTCACGTTTTGCTGTCTGTTCCTGCTGCCGCTGGTCATCATGATTACCTGTTACACCAGGATCTTCTGTGAGATCTCCAGACGACTGAAAAAGGACAATTGTAAGTTTCAGAAGAAATAATCTATTAAATATTAAATGAGCGGCAGTCTGACCAGCCATAAATGCCATAAATGTCTCCAGGTGAAGAATCCTAATACTGGTGATCCCCCTACATTTTTGAGAACTACCAGCTGAACTCCCAAAAGAACGAACCAATACAGGAGGGCCATAGAAAGACGAGAAAGGGGGAGGAGCAGACAGGGAAAGAGTGAGAGAACTAAACAAATAACAAGATCAATGTAGAAGCTAAAGCTGAATGAAAAAACAAGAATTCAATGACTAAATCATTCATGACGAAAGTTGGCAAAGGCCTTTGACTATCCATTCAGTATCACAGTACTCTCAAAGTGAACATCTGCTTACCTCGAGCCAATAATTATTCAAAAATAATAACTGTATTTGTTTATATACATAGCATTTTAAATGTGCACTATAATTTTGTTTCTGTCCTCTGTTCTGCTTCCAGTACCTTCCAGTGAAATGCACCTGCGGTGTTCAAAGAATAACATCCCGAGAGCCCGGATGAGAACTCTGAAAATGAGTATTGTGATTGTTCTGTCTTTCATCATCTGCTGGACTCCATACTACCTGCTGGGCCTGTGGTACTGGTTCTTCCCTGACGACCTGGAGGGGAAGGTTTCCCACTCCTTAACTCACATCCTGTTCATCTTTGGGCTTGTCAACGCCTGCCTGGACCCGCTCATCTACGGCCTATTCACCATCCACTTCAGAAAGGGGCTCCGGAGGTTTTATACCGGCACCACCACAGCGGCTGATCTGGAAAACAACACGGTCATAACTGGGTCTTTTAGTTGCGCTGCCAACTCTTTGTCACTGAAACGGGAGGTGAGCCCTGCCAGCCCTGAGAGGCTCCTGCTGTGCAAAGCAGAGTGGACCCCACCGAGGAGCAGCTTTCTAACAGCCAACAACGACACAGACAGAAAAACTCCCAGTGCTGAGAGCATCTTATGAGAAGAATACACTATTGGTTTTACTGTTTTATTTACTCATATTTATTCGGTGTCATGCTCTCATATGTAGGTACTCTCATTCTCGTACACTCACCGGACACTTAATTAGATACACCTGTTTAACTGCTCAAAAACACAAATATTTAATCAGCCAATCACATTGCAGCATTTAGGGACGTAGACATGATCATGAACTGCTAAAGTTTTTCAACTGACCATCACAATGAAGAAGACAGGTGACTTTGAACTTTGAATTTGAACATGGCATGGTTGCTGGTGCTAGTTAGAGTGTTTAAGAAACAGCTGGCTTTGAATCTCATCATAGATGTGTAGCTGACAAATCTGCAGCAGCTTTGTGATGCTATGGACCAAAATCTCTGAGGAATGTTTCCAGCACCTTCTTGTATCTGTGGCATGAAGTATTAAGGCAGCTTTGAAAGGAAATGAGGGTACAATCCAGTACTAGTCAGGTACCAATCTGAATACATGAAGTGACCAATGAGAGTATGTATACAATACAAAGGCCAAAAATGGCAGAATGCTGGAAAATGGATATGTTGAAAGATTTTATTATGTTTATGTTTAGAAGTACATTTTGTTTAAGCTTTTCTAGATGTGTTTGCTCTTTTTTACTAGAGAAGTTACGTTGTGCAAGCTTTGTGTGCATTCCAGAGCTCTCTGACTTTCACACACACATCCTGGGAGCATGAGAGAGGTTGTACCTTCTCTTACTGATTTATGGTATAGGAGGACACCTACTTTGTATCTGTTTTAGTCTAAGAGCCTTTTGTTTAGATGGACCGCTAGACTCCTGGCACCAGCTTTGGGGAGTCTTCACGGGGTCATATCTCGACCCCACACACACACACACACACACAAGGTATTCTTTGTTCACATGCATACCAAGGTATACGTTATATGTTAATGAACCTATGCATATTCATGTAACCACAATAAAAGAGCAGTGTTACGGGGGAACGGACGAGAGCAACTGGGGTCAAGCGAAGGAACGGCGCCTGTCCAGTTCTCTCCCGTGTACGTTAATTTGTAAAACCTGTCTGAGTGTCATTTATTCCAATCTGAGTTGCATTACAGGAAAACTCCTTACATTTCTTGGTCCTTCGAGCCGGATCAATTTAACACTTTTGTGTGATCCTACGGGAAAACCTCATCGAGTCCTGACGTCGTGAGAAGCCCGCGCTGAAGTCTGTCGACAGCTCCTGTCTAGGTACAGGATAAAAGACCAGAGACGTGAATTCGGGTTCTGGCCGGCGTTTTTAGAAGTGGTCCACGACGGTGGGGGTCGATGAGGCGGACCTGAGAGACCGGCAGTGAATCAGCAACCAGGTGAATATTGACACTCTGAGACACGTTGCGTAAAACCGTAAAAGCTCGCCTGAAGAAGGCTGGTAGCATTTTTAAAATAAAATAGAGCTCGTCTGGGACTGGTAGCTCCCCCGTAGTGGGTAAAGTTAGCGCGTGCATAAAGGTATTTATTGTTTTATTTTTGTGTTGATGGAATAAGTTGATTTTACAGCACAATAAGGAGGCTGAACTATTCCATTAATTTGTTTACTGTTGGCCACCCAAGTACTGGTGAAGAGAGAAAAAGGTCGTGTTTTATCACATAAAGATGACACCGCTTTCAAGAATAGCTTGAAAGTAGAAGGCCGTGTCAACTACCTCTCTCGATTCTCGTGCCAGAGAAGGTGCCGCAGTTGTGTAGTTGTAAAGGATTAAAATGGGTAACGAAGCTTCAAAACTCACTGCTGACGAGCAGTGGTTAGAGAAAAAATGTCCAGGCGCTGGACAAATTAGTGCATATAGATAGAGAAATCCAAAGAAAACCTAAATGTCCCACGTGGGAGGGAAAATGTATAACTAAATTATAAGAAACCTTCCAAGCAGAAATAAATACTGAAAAGGATGCTAAAAAGAAAACAAAGCGTACACAAGTGGTGTAATATTTTAAAGCATGGAAAGAGGAATGAAGTGGAATAAACAAAAGGTTAAATTAAAATAGAGCCTATCTAATGTATTCAAATTGATAATAGAAGGATAACAACCTGTAAACTGGTATTAACAATGAAATATAGTTGGCAGGACGACCGTGCCTAGAATGGATAGAATGCATGAAACCAGATAATTCACACGAAAATATATGAAATAAATAGAGAGATGCATAAGGTATATTAAGGTTGTGTCATTGTTCAGCCAAGGAAAGTGTGTGAAAAGGAAAATATCTCCAGCTTGGGAAGGGGTGAAACTGCAGATCACCCCCATCCCTCGATGGATGCAAAATAAAATATAAATAAAATATTGTAATATACTATTGCTGTTATATAAAAAGATAATAACATTAATAATGAAATAATATTAATATGAAGAGGCACCTCGGTCAGTTGTGATGTGAGGTGGATAATTGTTAAAAGTAATCTGCATCAAGCTTAAGGTTTGCTCAAATTCAGTATAATGACATATGAGATGAAGAAAATAAAGAAAATATGTAAACTAATTAGGTGCATAGAGACACTTGACCCGCTTGTAAACCTGTCATCCTAGATGAGATTTTGTTAAGATGAAGAGCAAACCTATACTACCAAGCTAATGAGCAAGATACACACTTTTATATTGTATTAATTTTTTTTTGTTTTTCAGAGCAGAAGCTGCATGATATTAAAAGCTTTTGTTTGTTTGTTTTGTTGGTTTGACAAACAAATTTGTGATCATACTTGTGGATCACAGTGACACGAAATGATTAGACACATGATTTACTGATGCCTAGTTTTAGAGCTGTGAGCCACGAGCTGTAAGCAATGCAAAGTTTTTCCCAATTTAGAAGTTTGACATATGTAACATGTATGAGATATATGAATTATTTTAAAACGAAATAGAAATTGTCCAAAATGCCTTAAGAAAATATGTAGTGCTGTATCTACAGAGGAAAAAAAGAAGAAGCATTCAGTAACTTGGAAATAGCCTTTCTACTTACATGTAGATGGAAGTGCAGGTTACATGAAAGCTGTTTTAACACAGGCATTTGGAGAAAAACAACGTCTGCTTGCATTTTACTTCTGCAAATTAGACTGTTGTGTGCAGGCCGGTGTAGCTGCAGCAGAGGCAGTAAAAAGTAAGCTGACATTGTTTTAGGACACACTTTAATCATCAAAGTGCCCCCATGCAGTGACTTCAATTTTAAATCTAAGCCAATTTGTCTTACCTGACACATGTGAGACAACTCTCAAATGTTGGACACTTATTGTCGCTATATGGAAAGTTCAACAAAGAGTTTGGTTAGTCTGGAGAAACAGGAAATATGTGTGCCTGTGGTATGTCTGTAACAGGAACTACATGCCCATAAAAGGAGCTGACTGTGTCAAGGACGCAGACAGACAGAGAGACACACAGACAGTTAGTATGTTTTTTTCAGCAGTACATCATTTTGCAAAAATTTGGCAGAATAGAGATATGATTACTTCTACTGGAAATCCAGTGCAACATGAAAATCTTTTAAAGGCACTGTTGGAAGTGATAACATTGCCAAAACAGTTAGCATTATGTAAATGTGCTGCACACCAGAAGGACAACTCAGAGGTTACTAAAGGCAATAACTTCGCAGATCAAGCCGCAAAAGCAGCTGCACAACAAACAATAGACACATTAATGTCTGAATCCTCAATGCAAATACCACTTGATGTGCTTAAAAATGAATAAAAAGCCGCACCAACTGCAGAACAAAAGAAATGGTTAAAATGTGGTGCACAGCTAAAAAATGATTTGATGACCTGTAATGGTAATCCAATACTACCAAAATCCCTACACAAAACAGCAGCATTAGTGACACACGGTTCCACTCATGTGTCAACCGGAGGGAGATGGTAGATATAATCTCTAAACATTTCTTTACTCAAAATTTCGAAAATTCAGCAAAAGAATTTGTCAGAACATGCATGATTTGCCAAAAACATAATGCACAGGGAAACCTCAGACCAAGAAGAAGTAATTTTCGCACACCACCTCATCCTTTTCATACCATTCACATGGATTTTATTGAGCTAAATGAAAGCCAAGGTTCAAAATACGCTCTAGTGATTATAGACGTGTTCTCAAAATGGCCAGAAATTTATCCTGTGAAAAAGGCAGATGCAATTTCTGTAGCAAAATGCCTATGCAGCCATTTTGTTCCAACATATGGCATCCCCACTCTGATAAGATCAGACAATGGGACACATTTTGTTAATGAAGTAATCAGCAAGGTCTCTGAAGCACTAGGATTCAGTATCAAACACCACTGTGCTTACCATCCTCAAAGTGCCGGACTAGTGGAAAGAACTAACGGCACGATAAAACAGAGAAGAAACAGGGAGACTATGGGCTGAATGTAAAGGTCTAGTGAAAATGTGGATGAGATTAACACAAGGCAGGCTCACAAAAATTGACGCCATTTGAAATAATTCATGGAAGACCTTTTCCCACTACTAATACTGAGTGAACCAGTAAACAAATCAGCTAGAGAGACTACTCTAGTAGAGTGGATGGCAAAGTTGCTAGAAAATACAGAAACTGTGTTGAACAACAAACTGCTGTGTGACTCTTCTCCAGTATCTTGCAGGTTGAAGGCAGGTGATTGGATCCTGATCAAAGTACTCCAAAGGAAAAATTGGAGCTTACCAAGGTGGGAAGGTCCTTATCAAGTGCTACTCACCACACCAACTGCCTGCAAAATAGCAGAAAGACCGTCCTGGATTCATCAAAGCCACTGCAAAAAAGTGAGTGACAACCTAGACGTTTAGACGCCGACACCCCTAACTCCTGGTGATCTATTGGTGAAGGGAGGGCTGATCGGGTATACCCCGCCCTCTACTTCTCGCCGGTAGTCTACTCATCAGAGGTCACAGGTGTGTCTGGTCATCATGAAGACCTTCGTCCTCCTAGTGGCTAGTATTGCACTCCTGGTGAGTTTATTGACACTCACCCGAAGGAAAGAAGATGAACAACACCACCGGACAAAAGGTCCTCCACTCACTTTTTCCATGGGTGGGCACCGGAAAGAACATGTTAAGAATTGAAACTTTGGACTACCGCTTTGGACTGTTCCTGAATGCCTCGTGCAAAATCAACAATCAACAAAATGAAGAGATTGATGCCCTGCGCATAACTGTGATGCAACACCGAGTCGCACTGGACATGATTCTGGCTGAAAAAGGAGGACTCTGTATACTCTTTAACAACACATGCTGCACGTACATTCCAGATAATGTACACTCATCCAACATGACTGATGCTTTGAAAATATTTAGACAACTCAGGGATGCACGACAACAAGACTACGTCACAAACACAGAAGACTGGCTCACGTGGTTGTTAAGCGGCTCTTGGAAATCCCTGCTGTTTAAAGGACTTGTTTTAGTTGGTGTTCTACTATTGTTATTGTGTCTTTCTACTTCATGCGTCATACCTTGTTTGAAGAACATGGTGTCAAAAATGGTAACTGCTTCAATTAATGCAGTGGTTCCCAAAGTGTGGGGCCCGCCCCCTAGGGGGGGCGCAGAGCTATTGCAGGGGGGGGGGGCGCGGCATGAAAAGGGGAAAAAAAACAAAAACAACGCTTGGACAATGCTAGCACGGGGCGCCCACACAAACGCAAAGCAGGAGATGAAGCATTGCTGAATATGTTTCCAAACCAACTTCATTCTAAGCCAAAGACTAGAAAATATGGTGAGGCATATCTTCCCTTTGGTTTCACCTGCACAAGTGCTGAGGTAGGTCTCCCTGCAGAATTAGTTTTCCTTGCATCGGGAGCAGCGCTGGGCTGTTCAAATCACGGACAAACAGTATCCCACAGTTGTTTATGTTTTTGAACCCATTTTGTAGAGGGTTTTTTTGAAAAATGTATTGATAGCAATGTTGAACATTATTACACAGGAAAAAAAACAACTACATGTAAAATAATTACACCGTGATGCCTCTGCCTTTCTAAATGCAGGGACAGTAATGGCCTGTATATGTAAGCGTGTAAAACCTGCAGAGTCAGATTAACAGTATTTTGTCTCTATCTGCCATTCTGCAATTCATCTCATGTAAACAATAACGTGGCGCACAGTGTGACGTGAAAAAGGCACATACCTTTGACGTTGCGTGACAAACTCTGTATTCCTTGTCCACACGTAAACGCAAAAAAAAAGGAGTTTTAAAAAATCTCCGTTCTCGGTGATTCGATACGCCGTTTACATGTGCCCGAAACAGCTGCGCGTTCAAAAATACCCGTGTAGGTGCGGACGGAGCGTAAAAGAGTTGGTAGTTTATTTTCTTACTACCTGTAATTTATTGCAGATTATTTGTATTTGCTTAATTGTTTAATAAATGTTTGAGGTGTGAAATAAACCGCAATGGAGCAAAATATGGGTGTGCGTGGTTGAAGGATGTGTTTGTGCGTGTGCGTGCGCGCGTGCACGCGCGGGGGTGGGGGGGCGCGAACATTTTTCTTGTTAAACAAGGGGGGCCCAGCAAAAAAAGTTTGGGAACCACTGCTTTATAAGATCTCAATAAATAAAATCCAGCTGTGTCAGAGTGAAGTTTGTTTTGATTTTTTTTTAAACAAGCCAGACTTTTAGTTGGGTTTAGTTTTAGTTGCAACTATTAAACAGTCCAATAGCCCTTGCAGACAGTATTTGATCCCCAAAAAAGAGTAAAGAGACTCTGTCTGAAATTTGGTCCTACAGTATAAGCATTTTAAAAACATCACTTTGATCATTGCAGTTCAGTATTTATGGTCCAGAGTTTGTGCCAGTGCACTGCCAAGTATTAGCCAAAGTATCATGATATCATAATACTTTGTATTTCTTAAGATTTTTTTTGATATAAGTTACAACTATTATGCTACCTGGTGTTTTTAAACACAAAATAGAACTCTGAAAAATGCATTTAAAAAACTAACAACTTTATATATTTCACAAAAACTGTCTTTCTACCAGTCTTTAAACACATCATCTACAAATCTCATTTCAACAATAATATTTTTGCATTTGCACAACCAGCAGGAGGCCTGAGAACTGTTAACGTCACAGAAATAAAGGACTGTTTATATGTTCTGTAAATTACAATTTGTGACCATCTGAAATGAAATGTATTCAGCTGGTGGAGTGACTTTTGCTGCTGGAAATGTCCTAAGTAAAATAATTTGTATTGGACAGCAGTTATATGGGATTTGTGTGCAGATGTCATGCATGTCTGTCTCTGTTCCCAGAGGGGACAGCTGCCTATAATCAGCGATGAATCATAACCTCAGATGGAAAGGGCCATTTGTACCCTGGAAATGTGACAAAATTAAAATCCTCTTTGGCTCTCAATAAAAGAGAGCTCAAGTTCGGAGCAAAGAAACTGAGAAGTGCAGGTTCGTGCAGCTGAAGATGACTATTGGACGCTTATTTGGGAGCGATTCTGAAAACGTTTCTTAAAAAGCAGCATCTATTATTTCTATGATACAAAAAATCTGCAGAAATTCATCTCTTACAAAATAGTAGCTACATCCCAGCATTTTATGAGGAATACATATGAACATGAAAGACTTTTGAGGTTGCATTTAATTTCAAACTGAGATAAGAAACTGATTCTTCTTTCTAAATGATGCCTGTATCATTCATCTGCTAGTGTGTGCCAACTGGATCAGGAAAATCTGAAATTGATTGTAACCTTAGTCAAAATATTGGAATTCGTTGTTGGCCTCATCTTGTGATTAATATCATCATATATTAAGCTGTCGGTTATTTTACTAATCAACCAATTAGTACATATTTATATGTAAAATATTAGCAAGAAGATTAGAAATCAATAACGTGTCAGAACAATAGTGCTAAAAATAAACAGACAATTTTCAAATTTGAAATTTGAAAAGGTTTTTGCGTGACTTTGAAAAAAAAGAGCAACACCTTGATGGAGGAAAATTACACATTGTAGGTTTTTACAAGAGACATATTACAAGCCATTTAATGCTGAGATATAAAATGCTCCTTAACCTCCCAGCTCTCTGTTACAAGACACACTCAGGTAATGGTGCTGTGAATTCAGACTGGTCCAGAGTGGTCATCCTGTGTTTTGCCTCCAACACAATCTAAACTTTTTTCTTTAGCATGTTCAAGAAGCCGAAGCCCCGCGAGTGAGAACAAATCCGAAGAAGACCATCTGTGCTACATGTGATAAAAGGGCAACTTTGGATAGATCTGATTCTCCTGAAAGTGCTCAGAGTTCATGAGTAAAAACAGAACTGTTATGAATCCTTTCTTTTTAAATTAATTTAACAACTTTCAATTCAGGTTTCATTTAGCTTTAAGGGCAGAAAATAAACCCACAAGGGAAAACTGTCACTGGCTGTTTTGTTTGTGTGTTAGCACTTTCAGTTTATCCTAAGGAAGAATGAAGGTAAAAGACATCAGTCAATCTGAGTGGGAAAAACTCAAATCAAAAATAACAGACCAAAAAAAATACAACCCTTTGAAGTCTTTGCTTCATAGCAGGCGCCTTATTTCGTGTCAGAAGAAACAAACAGATTCTTTTCTTGGTGCACATCTAATACTGACATGAAAACCTGCCAAGCTCTCTGAATGGAACACCTGTGCTATTGTTGCCTTCTGAGTCATGACATGAAGGCTTCTGGTCTCAAGTCTTTTTAAAGCCTCTTAGAAATTCAAATTAGAAATTCAAATGAGGCTTTCAGTCAGATATTAAAAACAGTATCAGTATCTTGTTCACTTTTACAGAGAGATGTGGCAGTGTGCTTTCATAAGATGAAAGAAAATGAAAGAGAATTACACAACTGTGTACAACCCTGTTTCAAAAAAACAGAATTGAATGAATGGGAAGTCTTTTAAAGACCCCCCCAGTTAAATGTTACCGTCCATGCTCTTTATCAGTTTGATGCCAGTAAGATGTTGAAAAAAAGTTTTGACAAGGCAACAACCGAGTGGAAAAGAACAGAAAAAAAACTGCTGGCAAATCTCACAATTCATTAGCTCAAATAGTAACATGACTGGGTACAACAATATTTTCCCAAAAGGCATGGTTTCTCATTGTACTCATTGCAAATAATTTTTTTTTTTTTTAATGAGTGAAAACCTGTCAAAAATATGGCTTTCATCATTTATGGTGAAGTATATAAACAGGACCCCACATTATAATTCAACGATTCAACTGTTCCCAATATCATCTCAGATCTCACCTGGCATCTAATTTGCTTTTACCTCAGTGCTCATTAAATTCAGACACCACCTGATCATGTTCCCCTCTAGAAAAATGTGTTTGTTTGCCAAAAACCATAGCTGAGTATAAACAATAAATACTCTTAAGATGCTACACTGTGTAATTATTTTAGTTAATTTTGTTGCATAACAAATTTTTATTATGCAACAATTTTGTTCTTCTGAAAACATGACTTATGACACATTCAAGGCCCCAAAAGGCAACAAAATGTCAACATGCTGCGACTGAGCTCAGCTCGAATACACTCATCCTTTAAATAAATGTCCCTCGAGCTCAGCAGACAGAAAAACAAGGACCATTTTTCTACAAGTCACATTTAATACCTGAAATCTGATCTTACTTGAAATAAAATAAAAACCTGAGATTCATGGTTTGAGTAGAATCACATTTGGATCTATGAGTTCTCCCAGGTAAAGTGTTGCTGTGAGAGGACCATGTTTCAGCAACTTTGTATCCAAAATCATGAACATTTACAGCAAATAACACAGGCATGAAACCTTATTTCCCTCTATGAACATCATGCTCATTTTGGAGACTACACATTAGTTGTTAGTCTCCAAAATGAGCATGATGTTCATAAACCTATCAGGAGAAAGTTTAATGAGGTCATAGACCAAAAGAACAAAGGTTCAGTTTCCTGCAGGTACTTATAAAAGCAACTAAAGGAGTCGCCCCCTGCTGGCAATTAGAAAAATGCAGGTTTAAAGGATTTCCCCCTTTGCTTTTCTTTTCAAATCTGGAAGCTACTCATCTTTTATATGCAGTCTTTGTGTGTGCCCATACAGCAGGAAACAGATTCTCAAAATTATATATGTTTTAATAAAACAATTTCAGTTTGCAATTCAAATGCATCAAAAATATTTAAAAAACAGAAAACAAAGACAACATCTTAAAACAATTCCAGCATTTATACTTGCTAAGTTTATCAGTTAAAAAAATAATTTTTAATAGGATCCTCCACTTTGTGTCTGGGTGAGTAGTGCTGTAGAGATGGTGGGAATCACTTTATTAGTACCTTTATCATTTCATTGAATTTTCCTGCAGCTGCTCCCATGTCTGTGTCAGAGTTTTGTTCCTTTCCTCCACAGACTGTGCTCTTCACATGAAAACACAGGAAAAACACGATGCTACTTTAACATATGCAAGTGTTTGGTGGAGTTCAAGAACAGTCTGCATACAGTACAGAGACAATGCCAACCTTTTCTGAAGGTAGAAACTGCAGGTTTCCTCTAAGGTGTCGTAGCTCAGTGTTTGCTGCTGTTGTGTGGACTCAGGATGTGAAACAACATGCTGCTTAAAGATGTCAGACTCTGCAAAACGGAAGACGAAAAGCTGGCTCTGGTTCCTTTCTTCAGATGTAGCACTGTAGCTGGTGTCCTGGTCACCTGGATGAGAAATAAAAAAACTTTATTTACAGTATTTGTTCTAACATTAATTTGAGAATATGCTGTTATCATAAAATGGTGTTTGGGTTTACCTCGTATGAACAGACTCTGCTGTTTGGAGTTCAGCGCATAAATTGGACTGTGGGGAGTCGTAATGAGATGAGTTGTGGGAGGAGTCAGGAAGCACACAGTGGTGTTGTTGATGACATCTTGGATGGACATTTTTCCACTCCTTTGCATTACAAGTGACTCACAGAGGCAGGAAAAAATGAGACAGTAAGATAAGAATTTAAAGTCATTAAAGGGAACCTATTGTGTTGATTTCCTAGTGCTTACTTCTATTTTTGAACCCTACTCCAGTAGCCCTGCGTGACTCGCAGTTCAAAATAACCCATTTATCTTATACTGGGTCCACTGAACCTTTACATCATAAAGGTCCAATGGTGCATTTAGTGCAGTCTCAAGCCTGAGCTTTTGTCTCACAGGGGTTATTTGCCCATATACTGACCTCATTATAAGTATTCTGGTAATCCATTTTATATTTTTATCAACAGCTTGAGTGTTCCTACCATTCCCTGCAGGAACTGCACTGATGCAGTGACAGTCGGGAGGTCCTTGCTGTCCTTTGGCCTGAACAGACACATAAAGTGATGTGTAAACATTTAATCTAATACAATACCACGCTTCCACGCAGGTAAAACTCAGACAACCTTTCAGAGAGCTGCTTTGTGTTGGGTTTTGTCCCTCGTCCAGTTGTGACGGTATGAATTGCTCCACTTTTACACAATATCAAAAGATGGACTTTTTCAGCAGTAAAAATCTGGAAGTCATCATCAGTCACAGGGCAGCAATCCACAAACTGTACCATGAATAAGGCGCGGTTTGCTTCTGGCATTAAAACGAGAGACAATGGAGCCCCTGGAAATAAAAACAAAGAAGAATAAACAGGCTAAAATGTGTTTAGAATAGAAATAAATAAAAAAGCTTTTAGACTTTTAGCCTCATAGATATTAAATCAGAGACTGTGTATTTTTCTGCTAACTGACTCATCCTCATTATCACTTTCAGTCATGTTTTTGTTGGAGAATAAATATATCTGTCAGCTTACTGAGAACGTGACTATTAGCTGAACTGTGTTGTCATATGCACAGCTGGATGTGTATTTAACTGTGGAAGCACTTAATAACAGTGTCATTATTATTAAGTGTCAGTAAGGGAGACAAAAGGATGTCTGCCTTTTCTGTCGATGTGTTTGCTGAGACACAGACATAATGAAAATGGATATCCTGTGAGGAAACCAATCATTGCTTCTCATCTGACTTCCAGAGAATCTGATTTTTTTGTATAAGAACTTTAGAACATTGAATGAAAAAAAAAGAAGAATATTGAATGAAGCCCTGCCAATTTTTACAGGCCCCTTTAAATACGCATGCGTGGGTAAAACTTTGGTGGCTTTTGATTTGTATTATGTTTTTAGCAGTTTAGAGCCCTCATATCTTACTAAAGTACAAGACGACTTTAAACTCATTCCCGAGTGTCATGAGCTAAAGCCAAAATCTTGTTTTTCTTCAGCATATTACTCATATTCTCATTCATATTACTTTAAACATCAATATCATGGGATATATCACAGTTTCAACAACGGCAGCAATTTAATATCGAAGAGGTAGAGAAACAGGAAAAAGCATTGGTACCCTGATAATTTACTGGAGAAATCTTCCAAAATTGCATTTGAGTAAATTTTCAGGGGTCATATCACCACTTGGAATAAGTTGCTTGTCAAAGGAACACATATGAAAAGTCTCCCTTTTATCTTCATTTTGATACAGGGCTCACCTTTAACATTAATTCCTTCTGGGGTCAAAGTAATTTCCTATTCTATTTGTTTTTTTAAATCCCTTGAAAACATAATGACTATGAAATGGAGAAACAAAACTGATGTTCATATGTTCTATTTAACATTTGTCAAAAATAATTAACAGTTTACGCAATGCAGAACTAAGTTTTTTTATTTATTACATCTGATGTTTCGAGCACACCTGCTCTTCATCGTACCTGACTTTACAGTTTGAGCCTTTGAAGGTGATCAACAATGACTGATTTTTACAACCTTAATGGGAAAAAGTAATGAATGCTCATATGGGCGATGTACAAAGTGTAAATATTTGCTTTCCCTTTTCCAGATTTTATTTTAACGGAAAACAAGGATGTCTGCAGAAAATATGTAAACTCCCAATCAGAGAAAGCTCGGGAGAATTTAGCCATGATGATATTTTAGAGTCCCCCCTTAGGATTTACTCACCGGATCGCCTGTCCCAGACACACACCAAGGCATCACTGAGCCCAAGAGCGATGTAACGGGTGCATTTACTAACAGCTGAGCAGAGGATTTCCTTTGCATTTGGCCACAACAAATCTGGCATGGGTTCCACATCTGCATCAAACAAAAGACCATTCCAAAACATTAAAATAATCTCACTGGTGTAAAGAAAAGTATGCTGCAACATCAACACTTCTTAAAGCTTTTGTTCTTAGTATCTAGATTTATCTCTAAATAAATAAAATATCCTACATGGGCTGCTCTTTGATGGTTTTTTTAGGAAATACTGAAGAAGATTACAGCTGCCACTCCACCACACAGCAACAGCGACAAGTAATCCTAAGAAAAGGTCAGACATTAAAAATGACATTAACAGGAGCATGGTCTGCATACTGACTTGATTATGTCTTTAATGGATCTGACTGTTGAATATCAATCATGCATAACGAATAAAATCCAAAGCAGGAGGATACCCTTGTGACTTTCAATCAATTCATCAATCGTACATATAAGGTCAGAAAGACAGAAGGATCATTACTGTGGAAATTTCCAAATGGGTTTGACATATTTAAATTACTGGAGAAAGCAGAAACACCCGGACTCTGTTACAAACCTGGCTGAAACTCTGCTTTGCTGTCACCAGGACCACAGGGCAGAAGAAAGTGCTGCGTGCAATGTCTGGAAAAGATTCAGTAACTAATATGTAACAAAAGAGAGATAATTGTTTGCAGACAGACAGATCATAAATGCTGGAGGACCCACAGGTGAGTTTTATTTACTCTATATGTATGTAGAACTAACTCATCTTATGTCTTTAATACTGGATTTGCTGATGATATAGTGACTGGTTCGATTAGTGGTTCTTTGCATATCTGAATGAGTCTGTTAGTGTCATTCTAGTTTTCTTCAGTTAACCACATGAGGTCTTAGAAGGCAACCACACAGGAAGTCAGGAGCACCAATGTGGCAACCAGAGACCACTAAAAGTCAACAACATTCGACGACTTCAAGCGACTACGAGCAAAATATCTGCTGGCGATGCAAAGTAGGGAGATTTTTTAATTTTGAGGTGAGTGAGCAGCATTACATTTACAAATATAAACAAAATGAGCATATAATCTTCTTCTGCTCTTGCTCTTGACGAAGGCGGTCGCACTTTTCTCCTCTCCTCCTCCTCCTCTCCCTTAGCTTCCCTGCTTAGCCTCTTGTGTCCTGTCTAGTCTCGTGTTTTTTGTATTACTTTTCCCTGGAACACTTTCTCACAGTCTGTTCTCTAAAACCTAAAAGAGAATTATGGATTTGATCAACTGGTCTCTGAATGCAATTGACACCCCTTTCTCAACGAGAAGTTTGGGCTGGGGTGAGCCTGAGTGCTGAAGATATCTACCTATTCGGAACCATCTCGGCAGATATCTACCTATTTGGAACCATGGTAACAGGGTTCTGGCTGATCGGAGCTGGCTTGGCCCTGACTTTCCGGAGAACTAAGGAAGCGGAACCGGCTGTTCAAACCCCCACAAGGCTGCCTGCTGGGATTGAAACGATGGGAAGAGGCGCGAGTTTCTCAAAATGGGCTCATTGAGTGCAGCACGGATAAGATCTTAGAAAGGCTTACGGCTGCCGTGAATACTCAGAATAAGATCTCTGAGTGCAGACTGGATTACATCTCGGAAGGGCTCGCTCGGCATAACATCTCTGAGCGTAAATTGGATGACATCTCGGGGAGGCACACTGTCGTGAGTTCTCAGAATCGGCTCTTTGGGCACAAGAATGACAACATCACAGAGCGCAAGTATGGCGAAGCTCGCGGCTCTCCAACGGGAGATTGAGAGACCAGTGTTGGACTGTAGAACTGCTTGGAAATTCATATGAGCTGTTCGCACTAAAGTAAAAAGCACCATCACTCATGCGGATACCCCTTTGGCGCCAGCTGCGGTTGCAAGACTGGAGCTGAACAACAACACCCTGATAACGACTGTGTTTTGACTGTTCTTCCCTTTCTATGCAAGGCCACCTGGGTTGGCTGGAAGACTGTTTACTTAGCCTGGCAGGGCGAAGGACACTGTCTCAGCTGAACTCTGGACACACACACACACACGCACAGAGACATATATACACATGCAGACATACACTCATCCCCCCTCCCCCCTCCAAACGCCTTTGACGCTTATTCCCTTCCGATGCTGACGGTGGATCATGGAGACCAGCACATAGGCTGCAGGCCCGGATGTACTGTCTACATTGGCTGTCTCTCACCCTTTACCCACCCCTGTTGCTTGTCATGTGTTTTTTGGTGTATTAAGAGTTTTTTTTTTTTCTTCATGTGCTATGTGCAGAGGTGTTTTTTTTTTTTTCTGTTCTCAAACTGATCTCCCTGTTGGAGCTCAGTCTGGGAGGAGTTATTTTTTTTCTCCTTATCTTTCCTCATGTGGTGCATTTTCCATTGTTATACCTCTCTGACCTGTCTTCCCCATGTGATGTTTTTGTGTAATGTATGTATGGTCGCAGGGTAAGATGGCGCCGCCATTGTGTGCAATAGGTCGGCAGCCTTATGAAATTTCCCCTTGTGGGACTAATAAAGGTGTATCAAAATCAAATCAAATGTAATACAGACAGACAGACTGACCAAAACAAAACAGAGCAACCAAAGAAAGCAGCTTAGCTTTGAAATGCTGATTGTATTGGCACGAACTTTATCACACCTTGGGCTTTCATTCATTTCCTTTGTTTTTCCTTCATCTGTACTGAAGGGCGGCTTCTCCCATCGAAGGCTGCTGCTCCTGATTATGTCCAGAGCCAAACAGTGCATCAGAAAGTCTGTTGGCTGCGAGGCCTCAGGTGGACCATTGATTGCCTTCTCTGCCAAGAAGCAGAAATATGAAGGTCAGTTGCTTGGCTGCATTTTTATTTCAATCATGAAAACAAGAGATACAATACATAAAAACTGATAGACCCACATACATGTCTGCATGTTTGGTTAAATTATAGCACAGTGTAAATGTAATGCTTCTGCTCTAACAGAAAAGTTATACCTGTTGGGATTTTTGGTGGCCTGATTTGAATCATTACTGTAACTGGTGACCATTCAGATGAGTTTGGGTTCTGAGGATTAAAAAAAAAAAATCTGTTTATTTAATGTATGATTCAGTCACATACAATATGTAGTCCCGATCAAAAGTTTAAGACCACTTGAAAGATGGCAAAAAATCATATTTTGCATGGTTGGATCTTAACAAGGTTCCAAGTAGAGCTTCAACATGCAACAAGAAGAAATGAGAGTGAGACAAAACATTTTTGAGCATGCAACGCTTAAACTGAAACAGGCTGTTTTACAGCTGATCAAAAGTTTAGGACCACATGCCTTTAAAAGGCCAAATCTGTGAAAAAAATGTGGATTCATTTTCACCCATTCCATACATTTGAAAATCCTAGGTAACTTCCTTTTTGCAGCCTTCTGCATTCAGAAGGTTTTCAGAAAACCTGACCTCTGACCCTCACATTTAGGTCAAGGTCACTGAGATTCAAACTGAGATTTTTAATACATACACTTATGATATTAATTTGACAGTCCTTGGTGTCATCTTTCTTGAATTGTCATGTTCACAAAATTTTCAGAAAATTTGACTTCTGACCTTGGCCTTGAACTTGTCTAAGATTTTTAGTAGATACGCCTAAGGTATTAAATATAAAAATCCTATCTGGGTGTTAATGCTGCTTGCCCGGCTGGATGATGACAATACCCCAAGCATTTCAGGTTTAAGGGTAAAATCTAGAAAAAAACCCAAAAAGATGGGAAAACCTGAAAAAAATGATGGTAACAAGTGTAATATGGAGACAAATGGCATAAAGAACAAAGAGAGACTGGGATGTAACCAGGACTTCAAAATCTTTGGTCTTAGCACTCCTTCTCAGAGTTCAGTACCCAAAAACATATTCTTATTTCAATTTAAACAGTGACTCTTTACCTGTGCCATCTCCAACTCTTTCAGCCATGCTGCCGAAGGGAACTGGTAGATCTCAAGCCAAACAGCTCTGCCGCCTGATAGGAGACGTGAAATGAATGAAATTTTGCATTTGATTGCAAACTCTAACTAAATCCCATCATAAAAACTAAAATAGAAGTTCATACTTACAACTGAGTGATGCAGCTCCATAATTTCCCCCTTCAAAGAGTTCAAATGACAAACAAATGCTCCTTTTGTTGATATCTTCCTGTTATTCAAATAACTGATTTGTTTTCTTTTGTTGTTTAAATAATTAAAAACAGAAAAATTCAAAGTGAAAACCACACCCTGCCCCAGTTATACGAGTCATTTAGTAAAATGTGACAATACACACCATAATGTTAATAACGCAGAGGAGGTGTATTGAGTCCAAGTGATGACCAAAGACTCTCGCAACACCTGTAGATGATAGCAATGATGTCAGTATGACGAATAACATTTAATAATATAGACCCTGTTTACACACTTCAAAAAGCATCACTGTCTAAGGCAGTGGTTCACAAAATGTAACATTAAAATGGAGCATCAAATGCACAAAAAGGCATGAATTAAATTACATTCACTACATTAATTACATCAGATGCCCTGATTAACATACCAGTGGCTCAGACTGACTGCAAGAATAATATTTTTTATGACTTAAAAATGAACAGTTTCTTAGGTGGAGTTAAGTTATGCTAAGATTGTGCTAAGTAACTCAACAAGGCTCTTGGAAACCAAACATCCCTTCTTAGGGAAAATTTGCCTACTGCACAGATTCTTAACCAGAGGCAGCAGCAAAGTCTGATTGTGTGTGAAAGCGGCCAATAAAAAGAATAGTGACAGGAGCCTATCCTATCTGTCATAGGGTGAGAGGACGGGGTGCATCTTGGACAGCTTGCCAGGCCATTGCACGGCCAAATGTCAGTGTGCTTTTGCTAATATATAAAATTCCAGCTGTCTGATATATTTTTATGACAGATAATTGTAATAAACAGCAGAAGCAACCCAAAGAAAGCCTGGTGGACCATAACTCACCCATATCATCAACAGTGCCAAGCAGATACATGGTCTTAGACATACTTGTCATCTGGATAGATGTAATTTCCAGCCTGTCCCGTAGCCACCCTGCAACACGATTCAGAGATGACGCACGCCACACAGTCAAGCCCCCGGAGTGGCCCAGACAGAGGTACCTGCCGTCGTCTGAGCAAGCAAGGCAGTTGGTGTTTTCTGGGAGCTGACAGATGAGGGGAAAAAAAGTCTTTCTAGAAGCAAGTCTCACCACTAAACACCTTATATGGGCTGCTATTTTGAAACAATAATTAAAATAACTTCATGAATTTCATTAATCACAAGTATGTGAAATTGCACGTATAGAATCACCAGTGAAATGAAATCTCATAACAAATGCTCAAAAATACTTGCTCACACCTGTAAGTTGTATTTCTACAATCTTCCCACAGGTTTCAATTCATAATTCTTCAAGTAACATATTTCTAGCTTAGAATGAGTATGAAAACATCTACATTTTGTTTAACGAAACTGTTATTTTTATTTGACAACCTTTGTTTTCTTCATTGTAAAAAATGGAATAGCCTCATTTGCTGGTTCAGAGTTGACTGGACATATTTCATACTGGTCTACACAAAAATCAAGTCCTTACTTTGGCCAAGTGCCAACAGATGCCATGATGCTACATGGATATAAAAATGTGTGAAAACATCAGATTATAAGCTTTAAAAATGTCTTATTTGACAGTTTTCACAAAGTAAATCATTTTCTATTATTAGTTTGTTAAATACATATTTCTTTGGTTCAGAAATCAAATGCATGGTGTCCAAATGAATGGACATGTTTGTAACTCCATGAAAAATGGGTTCATGAACCAAATTTCAATTGCACTTTTGGGTTGTTTTTCTTTTCGTGCTTAAAGAGGAATAAAAATCTAAGGAAAAAAATTGTGACCGAGGCCCTCATAATTAATGCATGAGACAGTTAAGCTCAAAACTGTATATGTCAAGATGTACCTGCATCACACCACTAAGTTCCAAAGTAGGCGTCTCATCCCTGGATGTCTTTGCTTTATGGGCTGATTCCATTTCTTATGTTTTCTTTGTGCATACATGGACATCAAATGAAAAAAACAAAAACAAGTTTTTTCAGCATACAAAGAATTTTGGCATTACCCCAAAGAAAGATCACTGTAATCAAAACAAATTTGTAACCATTTTTGACAAATAAAATATAACTACAGTTATCAAATGACCAGAAATAAAACTGTGTAGTGGACCACTAGTGGGCTCCACTCACACCCAGTGTACGGGAAGTGGTTGCTGCTTGTGGGGCACAAAGTGTTCAGTTGTGTTGTGATGAAGAATAAACCTGGAGAGAGAATCGAGAGCTCTCATGTCGGCTTTGTTTACCTCCACAACAGAAAGAAAAAAAATTAGAAAGAAATAGATGTCTGTGAAATAAGACAACACAGACTCACTGCTTTAACTATATGTAGATTTTGCTCATCTGCCCCTTTATTAGCCAGAAAAATCCCTGATGTTAATTGAGTATAAAGTATTCCAATAACATGTAGACTATGGTCGTTACTATGCAGGAAGTGAAACAGCCTTAAATGTCACATTGGTAAAAGCTGATACTATTTATATGCTGCTGAAAGTATTTATTGGAAATATAAAACAACAAAATGAATCAGATTAGCTCTTTTCGTAACACTTGATGTCATTCACTAAATACTTTAGAGCATAGAGTTTACAACTTTACACACAGACTGACTTATAAGGCCTAGATGTGGCTGAAAAAGAGTTCAGTGAGGTCACTGGTTAGCCTGGAGGCTAACAAACAGCTGAGACCACAGATTAAAAAAAATCGTAATATAAAGCTGTTTGACTCAGGACAAAAAAGGAGCAGCTTATAAAATAACTATTAAATCACAAACAAAAGTATTTTAGTGTTAGTGTCATTTTAGACCAGTGTGGAAAAGCTCTGAAAATGGATGTGTTGGTCTTACCTTAGCTTTGTGAACTCTGAACGGGCTTGATGTTTCACGGTCGCTATGACAACCGTCTGGCTCCACCCCGACCGCGGTTTAAAGCTGCTCTTTGTCAGGAGGAGTAAGCTATACACCGGCGTGGATGCTACAGGACGTTCACGGTGTGATCTGCAGCCCTGCGATCTAATCTATGTCTGAAGAAAGTGTATGTTCTATTCTTGTGATAAATGACTGATAAAATATTATTCTAATGTGCACTTTCTGTAACGCAGAAAGTATATTTTAATATTTTGGTAGCACTTTTTGCTTAATAATTTCACAGTATTAAGCATTATTAAAGTATTAGTAAGGTATTATCGAGTACTTAATTTAATTTTGATTAATTTGATTAATTAATTTTTTGATGTTATTCCATGTGGTTTAAGGGTTTCTGTTTCTCAAAATCATACTTTACTTTTTTATACGTTTTATTTATACGTTTCCCCTCTCCTGTTAGACGAGTGGACCAATCTTTGCCTACTGCAAGTGCCAACATCTGTATGATGTATAAAAAGATTTTACACACATTAAAGACACATTTGTTTTGCACTAAGCAGCAACCTCTGGAGCTTAAAAATTTAAACCATTTTAATGCCAAAGAGTGCAGTTTCTCTAGTGGTCACTCCCAATTTTATTTATATAACACAAAATCACAACAGCAGTCATCAACAGTATTTCTTTTGTCCTGTCATTTTAATACAACTCTACAAAGCATGTCAGCCTTGCACCTACTCAACCCGCTGAACCCAGCAGACATGAATAAGCAGCCAAAACTGAACTGGTCTGTACAGTTGAGAAAAATGCCCTGTGACAAAGCTCACATGTCAGGTACACACAGGTGAGTAAATTCATTATGACACTATTAAAATCATGCCACTTCTGCAATTATGAGGACTCTTAAGAAATGGCAGTCAAGGCATACAATAAAGCTTTTTGTGCACCGTTGAGCAGAATCTATCCAAAAATGGAAAATATTTTACCCAGCCCAAAAGCAAAATTTGCACAGCAGACAACATATTCAAGTAGCCTTTTGAAGAAAAATTAAGACTGTGAAAATTTTGCTTAATGATAACGTTGAACTGTTTGGTGGCAGCTCATAATAAGCTGAAGCTTTATACTCCACATGTGACTTGGCACTCAGAAGTTTAGACGATACATTTCATCACAAGCGGCACTATTGTCCAAAGTGTTCAAAATGTTTGTGAGGACATTCAGTAGGGCCAGGTCGGTAAGTCTCTTTCATGTCCACAAGCATGTTTTACATTGCAAGTTGGAGAATGATACTCGGATGAGGTCAGCATGGGGACAATCTGATGGTCTTCTGTTGTTCTCCTTTTATAACATGGTAATTAACATTAAATAAACTAGTGTTTTGTGCCATTTGTGACAGCCTCCACCGCTTTCCAACTCTGTGAATGTTTTAAGATCTCATCCATCTGGATACCAGAGTTAGTCTGCATCTTTGCAGTAAGCAGCAGACGTGTGTATTTGGGCACTGCATCTGTACAGTTTACCAATATGGCTTGCTAACCACAGTTACTAGTGTTAGCTGATGACTTAACCTACATTCTCAAATATGGTAACTTCCAGCTAAACAAGCAAAAATGCAGTAATTATAATAAAATGAATGTGGCCTTCAAAAAGCATGCTATGACCATCTTTATTATACAGTTTACAATTACCCCTCCAAGTATACCAAAATGCAAAATTAATAGGACTGTTTCATGCATGTGAAGCATTATAATGATATGGTACTGCACTGTGTTAACTGACAGGACTTTATAGCCAGCCACAGCTGGCCTTCGCTTTAACAATTAAGGAAACAAAAGATATAATAATTCAGGATATAAAAGCTTGGATTTTTAAAGATCAATTGATTTAGCCCATCCTTTACATTTGACACTTTATTTTTAAGTTTTAAAGTTTGCAGTTGGTACATTTTTGATAAAGGAAAACTCTCTTGCTGCAGGATAATAATCTGCAAACGTATTTTTATCACAACCTGACAACGTTGTTGTTTAGCCCTTTATAAAACAGATAATAAAATGTCTTATTCAATAATTTCTTGGCTTCTACTTAAACCTGTAAATGAGGGTGCCTGTGTGCATAAAGAAAACATGATTGCTGTGTGCACAAAAAAAATAAGAGCACTACACGAAGAAAAATGTCTGTGGTTATAGATCTCTTTGATGGTTTTATTTGTTTGAAATTTGCACAATAGAAGAAGAGAAAGTACACAACTGTAAAATGCAGTTCATAATGCATACGCTCCTCTCGCCGTCTCCATCATCAGTGATACTTTTATCCTGCTCAATCGCCCAAATATTATCATACCCTCTTAATCACAACAATCCCAAAATAATTATGGTTTTCCATCAATAATCTGATGCATCGATTCCTTTCTTTCTATAAATCTTTTCATAATTACCACTTGTTCATCAATTGTTACTTTTAAGATTGGGCTTTTTGTGCTTGAAATATGGCAGAAATCACTAAAAGGCAAAATTTCAAATCAAACTACTCGGTGTGCTCAGAAAGTAAAACAGGGTGTCAACAGGAATATCGGCAGCATTAGAAATATATAAGTGTTATTCTTAATGGCGAATGCCTGCACATTTACCTCAGTGATGAATAAAGCAAAATGTACCAGAAGGATTACAAATGCAACAAATGAGTAAGCAATGTCACCACAGCAAACAGAGAATGTTAAATTACATTAAGAATACAGAAAGCCACTGTTGGCAATCATTTAAACAGTTTTAAACAGCAAACAGTGGTAATAAGGCAGATAACAGATGAGTGTGTGTATGGATAATGACCATCTTGATATTGGCAGTTTGAAGACTATACAAGTATTCTTAAGGCTTCTATGTCAATGACTGTGCAATGACATTCAGTACAAAAACTGCAGCCACAATGGACAAATACACTCTGAATGGGCACTGATTAAAAGTTGAGAATTCAGCTCTCCAAGCTTAAAATACCTAAATGCTACAACATATAGTAAGTTAGCAAATGCACACATTTTACCAATATGGTGGCAGCTTCTTGAAACCAGTCACTGTATACTATAAAACATCCTCAGTTAACTACTTTTATTTTCTAATAAGGCAAAAAAAGCAACACAATATGAACATCAACCCTCATAAAGGTGAACTTTTCTCACAAGTAAAATGACTTTGTGGGGTAATTATCCAGTTTACACAGGAATACTTATTTAATGACTGCATTTATGTTCATCATACCTACGCAGCGCTTCATTAGGTATATCTGGCTAGCATGGGCTTGGACCCCTGTTTGCCTTCGGAACAGCACATATTCAACAAGGTGCTGAAAACATTCCTCAGAGATTTTGGTCCATATTGACATGAGAGCTTCACACAGCTGCTGCAGATTCGTCAGCTGCACATTCACAATGTGGATTTCTTCATCCACTGTATCTCAAAGGTGCTCTATTTAATTGTAATGTAGTGGCTGTGGAGCTCACTTGAGTATAGTGAACTCATTGTCGTGTTCAAAAACCAGTTTGAGATCATTTGAATGTCGTGACAGGTCACCTTATCCTCATGGTCATTTATCATTATTTAAATGATGCTCGTGTGCTAAGGGGCCAAAGTGTGCCGAGAAAATGCCAAATTCTGTCCCCACCATCTGAGTGTAACAGCTGAAATGATGACTCATCAGACTGAGTAACATTTTTTCCGTCTTTTTTTCCCCCAATTTTGGTGAGTGTGCCGAAACTGTAGCCTCAATTTTCTGTTCTTAGTTGACAGGAGTGCCAACCAGTGTGGCATTCTGCTGCAATGTTCAAACAGCACACCTCAGTTTTAAGAAGTGGTTACTGCTGCCTTCCTGTCAGCATGAATCAGTCTGGTTATTCTCCTGTCACATCAACAAAGCATTTTCGCCCAGAGAACAGCCGCTCACTGGATATTTTCTCTTTCTTGGACCATTCTCTGTAAACCATAGAGTTGGTGGTGTGGGAAAAATCCCAGCAGGTCAGCAGTTTCTGAAATGCACAGACCAGCTGGGATTCTAGCACAAACAACCGCGCCAACTTCAAGGCACTTAATCACCTTTCTTCCCCATTCTGATGCTTGGTTTGAACTTCAGCAGGTCGTCTTGTCTACATGCCTAAATGCATTGAGTTGCTGCCATGTGATTGGCTGATTTGATCTTTAAAAATGAGTTGAACAAGTGTGCCTACTAAAATGAATGCAAACTGTTCTGTTCATTTAACTGTTTTCATCTAACTGAGCTGCTTTTACTGCATCAAGGCTTCTGCTGCAGTAAACCTTGTTGCTTTGTCTGTATGAGCCATGGCTCACTACAAAACACCACAATGTAGTATTTAGAAGCGGAAAATTACAATAAATCAAACCCCATGATGTTGAAAACCTTGCAGAGATTTCCAGGATCATAACTGATCCCACACAACTTTCCAATATCCTTGCCACATCAATGTGCCAATTCATGAAAAAAATAAAGTAGTTTTTGCCATTGTGATATAAAAAATTTGCACAGCAGCACTGAAGTTTAAAGTAACAGGTTTGCTATGTGCCTCATTGTTTTTTTAATCTCTTTTATAGTGTACAAGTGAATGGTTTCAAACATAGCCGGAGAGTTAGGTGACGTGTCTATTCACTGCTACCGAGGCCTTCTGTAGCAGTATTAATATATTAATATTTAGAGTCCTTTGGGGCTGCAGAGACAAAACACACAGTAAGTTATGATACTTTCATCTAAAACCTCTCCCCTCTTGCTTGGATACAAACACTTAGATCTACCAAGACCGGCTACCACGATCTGTGGAGACCAGCGACACAGGAATGAGGAAAATCATTTCAAAATAAATACATCAGTAGTTCTATGTAAAAAGAGACAAAGACACTTCTTTCCAGTAGGTTTAAATACTTTAAACTAGACTTGCTGCTTGCTTAGTAATGACGTCTGAGCATTTTGGTCCGTTTAGCAAAAGAAAGGGAGTGTACTTAATAAATACTTAATAAATACGGCACATATTGAC
This sequence comes from Oreochromis niloticus, assembly GCF_001858045.2. Taxonomy (NCBI): domain Eukaryota; kingdom Metazoa; phylum Chordata; class Actinopteri; order Cichliformes; family Cichlidae; genus Oreochromis; species Oreochromis niloticus. The sequence goes on along the minus strand of NC_031965.2, from coordinate 28,383,323 downwards.
TTATTGCAGTAAGCTTCATGTGAACCTGAAGCGCTTAACATGTTCAACCAGGTAATTGAGAACAAATTTTTGCTCGTTGGATTCAGCAGCTTTCAAAATGAGCCCCAATCAATTTAGTGTGTGAAATGCGAAGATCGCATACTTCATAAAAAGTACGAAACCAGCTGACTCCAGCTAAACAGCAGGAACCTCTTACTGGCTGCATCGCAAAATGTCATTATCTTATATGACTTTTTGTGTTTTGCCACAGGGTGACAATTATTCCACTTATTTCCAGTACAGAACAAACATAATGCAGAACTCTATAACTTCCCTTCCTCTAAGATAAATGCCTGAAGCACTGCAGGTGGAAAAAGAGGGGGAAAAAAATCTCACCCACTTTGCATAATAAGACATGAAGGATAAATCTGAAAAAATTACTTAAATCATTTCATTTTCTCTCTTTTTTTTTTTTTGCAGTGCACAGCTTCTGTCATTAATCACAAATTAGGGTGCTTTGATAAGAACCTGAACAGTACAGTCTCTTTATGCTGCTTATTTAAATCTTTAAAAGTTAAAAAAAAGAGAGTGAAAAACCGCCTGAGGCAAGTTTTCCAACAAAGGGAATGAGTTAAAGTCACTTCTACCTTTGATATATTTCAATTCAAATGTCTGACACTGAGTCTGGCTGACAGAAGGTTTTAGGAAATGTATCTGTCTTGGCAAAGTGAGGTTCACAGACCTCATTAGTGCCAAGACTCTCTTTGCCTCTCCCGTTGACTTCTTAAATCCATGAGATATCTTTCAAGAAGTCATAACTACATAACTAAAAGACCACAATAGAAATCTGCTATAGATTTAAAATCATCAATGCTCACGGCATCATTTGTGGTCTGTGATAGCGTCTGCTGTTTTCATATAAAACCTTTTCACCATATAAAAACTCTTTGTTTGACACTGGTTGTGTATGCATATATGAAAATCTGCTACGAGGAAGCCTTAGAGACATCATAGTCCATGATGAGCTGCTTGATATATGAAAGTTTTTCGTGGAGATACTCGCAGCGTTTCTTTTCTTCCCGGTAACCGGGGAACTTCTGTGGAGACAAAAAAAAAGTGTATTATTAAAAGAGTTTTACATGGTTTTCCTCTATGTTCACGCCTACATAAAGCCATTGCCCTTAAGCATTTTGGACTTACATAGTAGACAGGTGGAAATCCTAAACAGAGCAACTGCAAAAAACCTTCTTAAAATAGTGCCAGCCTACACCATACAAGCCACATTCTCTCAAATAAATAAAAAATAAACAATAAATAAAACAATTTCTTTCTCAACTACTAACATATTGAGGCTCAATCTTAAAGATTGTCTTTGTTTAGTTTAAGTTAACTACTTGCTGTTTAATAAAACCAGCTTTCACAGAATTTAATTGCTTAAAAAATCAAGCTATTAAAGCGTTGAAATGTACATTTAAGACTATAAGAGCACAAAAAAGAGGCGCAATAGACGATAAATCTGAAATAAATCTCAAATATGTGAACTACAAGAAAAACGATTTCATTGTGTCTTACTTACCTTGCGATACTTGTTGTATTTTTCTAGTATTTGGTCTTCCATTGTCTAAATGGTACAAAACACAAAGTTGTTCATATTAGTTTCTACATAGAGAATAACAGTTCAAACTGAGCACTGTCATATCTGCATATGTCATGTACCTTATATTCTTGAGTACCAGGGGACAGGCTCTTGATTTTAGAGCCCAGCTGAACAAACATGTGAGTTATGGTGGCAATCCGGGAATGGAGGTCTTTGTACTCGTCATACTCGGCGCAGAAATCCTCCTGATACCGCTCACGTTGCTCTAAATTCGTTATGGGGCTGTATGTGCTATAAGTAGACACAGAAACATAGTGTGTGATAATGTAAGGACCACCACAGACGATATAAATAATCTTATGCAACATTGAGCCTTCAAGAGACACTCTTCCATATGAATTCATTCCTAGAGATACAATCATGCAATCACAATATTTTTTATGCAAATTTCTAAACTGCCTATTTCCCTAATTTCGTTTACTTCTTGTGTAGTACCTCTTTCTGCCACGAGATGGTAGCACAAGCCTACAATGTCATCCTACACAGTTTGTTCTTAAATCCTTGTCATCTACTTCATTTAAAGAAAAGCAAAAGATTCTAGCAGGTCATGGAAAGATAACTTGAAAACATGTTCAGACTTACAGCACATAATCTGGCTTCTCCTCAGAAACCACAGTATTTGTTATGTCAGGATCTGGAGCAAGAACGTAAGAAAAAGAAAATATCATTAGCTGCAGTCGAATCAGTACAGTCATCCATGTGGATCTTTGCCATTGTCTAAATATTAAGCAATGTGTTTTTTGTTTTGCTAAAAGCCACAGTGTGTGTGTGTGTGTGTGTGTGTGTGTGTGTTCATCTCTGCCTCTGCTCAGACTAGCTAAGAGCCTGTGGGTGTCAGGAGACCTCTAGGCTTAGAGACCCAAGCTGTTGTTGAGTCAGTCAGCCACATAACACACTGAGGACTCAAGAGGGGGAGCTTCAGGGAACACATACAGTCATGAGATAATACTGTGCTGATACAGCACTGGGTTGCAAGGGGGGACTTCACATGCACTCACCTGCCCATTTATTAGGTAGACCTGTTTAACTTTTGCTAATATGACTATCTAGTTGGATTTAAATGGACGAAACAGCGAAAGTGTCAAAATAAACTGGAAGTAGTTTAATTTAACACAAGAGGCGGCGATGACGAAGGGGCATTTAAATCCAGCTGACAGGAATTTGGGGGAATGTTGGATGAAAAAGCAAAACTACAATCAATGACTTAATGATCTGGAAAACATTACAAGATGTTTTTTAGATTTGGTTTTTTTTTAATACACAGGGGAAAAAAGGCCTTACTGTCAAGTTTGTCTGGATTCTTCTTGAGCTCATTATTCGTCTTTAACCAGTCAGTCCTATGGTCGTCTTTCAACTTCTCGCGCTCCTTGTGCTTTTTCGATTTCTTCTTTCTGTGCTGGCTGTTGGCGATCTGTGGCTGAGCACAGTTGGAGTCACGCTGGGTTGGCTGGAGGCTGCTTACTTTGGGTTCTTGCTCCCTGGTCTCTGAAACAGGCGTGTCAGAAGTGCTAGATAGTTTGTGCATTAGAGGAAAGGAATTATGGCTCCCTGGTAAACCATTTTGGCTATCAGTATGGTTATCTGTCCTTTGAAACTCAGTCTTTGTGTGGAAACTTGGGTTAAGGGTAGGAGTTGCATCATCATGTCCTCCTTTATTGTTTAAGAGTCCGTTTACAGCTGGCTGCTGTTGTAACCTCTGGTCTGTGAGTTTTTGTCTCTTAGCTGCTAGTCTTTCCTGTGAGTCAAAAGGCACAGGGCGTTTCTAGGGAAACAGACAGGGAAAAACAAGAAATACATCTCTGAAACATTTTCATACAAAATTCATGAATAAACTTTAATTCCAGCAGACAAAGGTAAAGACTAGAGGGCAAAGGGCACACATTTACACTGACGTAACAAAGGAACATCCGTTCAGAACCACATCAACCACTTTCACACATACTGAAAGGTTAATGGAGAACAATACAGCTATTTACCACTGCAGGATTTTTTGCTATGCTTTGATCCTCTGACGTCCTCAGTACTGATGGGTTTGGTTGAGGATTTCGCGACTGGTTGCCAATATGTGGCTGCAACTTCCTATCAAACAGAAAGAGAGAACAAAGCAATCACACACAACTAAAGCACCTTTGGGGATTTCATAAAAATCTAGTCTTGCTGGTTTACAGAAGCCCGAATAAGGCTGAGCTTAAAGGTGGAAAAGATTCTCTGTCTAGCAAGGACACACAAGGTCTGCCTCTGAGGGCTGACTAGCACCTATACAGAAACATGTGGGAGTGAAAGAAGATGTGCAGGAGACCTTACTTTTCTAATGGGGTGAATAACAAGCGCAAAATGAAGTTTCAATGTTCAGTCATCATCTTGTTATTTATGAGCTAACACCAGTACCACCGGGCAATTAATAAATAAAATACATGAGGCATAAAAGTGAAAGGGCACATTTACGTACAGCACGTTACACAGAAACAAGCTGTTTAATGGGAGCGCATAACTTGCATCCATATGGGACCCCCTGCCTCTAGCCCACCTGGACAGCAGCCGGCTGACAAGCTGCTTCTCCTCCTCGTTGTAGCCTGGCCAGTCTCTCTGCACATGCCTGTAGAAGTCATCTCTCAGCGAGTAGCTGCTGTCTTTGGGGTTCAATTTGGCCACCTAAAGAAATATCACACAACACACAATGTTAATTCAAATTCCTATTAAAGTTAGAAAAAATATTATTCATTAGTTATTCCATGCCAAACGGTGAATTTTAATGTGACATTCACTGTTTTTAGCTCTGTTTTTGGTCTCCACCAGCCCCCGAGGAAAGCATCTGCTTCAATAGCAGTTAAATATTGCCATATGTTCAACAGTTAGTCATCAAATTTGTTTGCCAGAAAGTGGTGAGAAAGTAGGGAATAAGAGGTTATTTTTTCCTGGATGACGCACACATTTCTACTTCTTAATTAAGACAGAATTTAAGTCATTGTATTTTGGCTAAAAATCTCAGTCATACAGACTCTGGCTGTTACTGTTAGGAAGGTTGGAGCCCTTTCTGACCAGGCACATGCCTCCTTTAATGTTCTCGTGCAACAAATCTCTCAGACACACTTCTTTTCATCTGATCAGTCATGTAAAATTGAGGAACATCCTTTCTCAGGAAAAGTAGCCAACACCTTTATTTCTTTTAAGCCTTTTGCAGAGAATACAAAGCTGCTGCCTTCAATCTGTTATGGCGACAGGATTCTGCCATTCAAACACACCCACTGCAGTGACAGAAAGCATCATGCAGCTGATTGGAATAAAAGATGAGGGTGGTTTCTTGGTCGGAAGAGTAGCCAAGTCATAAGTGCCTTAACCTTGGATTCATGATGATAGCTGTGGTTGCAAAAACACTTTCAGTCATACAGAATCTCAGTGCTGACCTCTAAATGCTTTCCTCGTGGATTTATGGGTTCAATCACTCATTTCGAATCATATCGGATGAAACATTAAGTCCATTTTACATATTTTAGTCATTCTAGCTGTCAAAAAAAAAAAAAAAAGAGTATAATCCAGGATGTGGTCAACTGGTATTGACTTGTGATTGACAAGCCATTAGCCAATGAATGCCGACTGGATTTATACAAATCCAGTCCACAGATTACAACAAAAACATCAAAAGGGTTAAAAATGCTCTTTGTGGTAATTTTTAATCCTTAAAATATACTAAACCTCTTTTTTTATTTTTAACATATCCTCACATATGTAATAGCAACTGATATCAACGTGTCTTATAGTCCGCCTACTAATTTGTCAGTAAGTTGGGCTTCTCGCAAATTTGTTTCTATTGGGATAATAAAATATGAAATGATAGAAAAAGAAAAAAAAAAGGACTACTCAGAAACTTAAAAACACAAAAGCTGCCACTACCTGGATCCATTATGTGCTAAACCCGAAACATCCACATTCCTGAAAAGCAACAACACTTTCTCAGCGGGTCCGTTTCCATCCGAGCGTCCCAGATTTTTTCCCCTCACATTCTTTAAAGACATCTATCTTTCTGAAGCCTCCAGACAGAGGAGTCTGCCCAATAGCAAACAATCTCTGAAGACACAATTACAGCAGCGACCTAATTACTCTCACGCAGTGAGACAAGAACCACATGCATGTACAGACATCAACAAGCAGAAGGCCTGCAAAACACACAAACAAACATCACTTAGGAATAACTCAAAAATATTTACAGGAAAGCAAAAGAAACTTCTTAAAATTAGATCCCGGCTTTGATTAAAGCACAAACGGTCCTGGTCTCTGTCAGCACACACATTACCAAAGATCTGTGTTGTTCAGAGCTTTTAAGCACCTATCAGACACTCTGACAGTGTCAAAATGTATTGTTTTGTTTTGTTTTTTATGTAAAATATAGTAGGGAAACACATACTTGATTTTCACAATGTGATACTAGTTGAATGTCAGGCATTGGCCATATATAGTGCAAAAACAGAGCCAACAGAAGCACATTAGCTTGGCCGGAAATGTAAATCACTGTTGTCTTGGTGTAATGTGCAAACCCATGGCGTGTTTTTTAAAGTTTTATATAATGACAGTTAGATGTGTTTAAGGATGTTCAGGGAGTATAATGTACAAAATGTTTGTCTCTACACTCATTTTCCCCTTTGGGACAATCTGTAGGAGTTATGCATTTTCAAGGTCATGAATGGCTTTGAGTAAAAAAACATACACTGTATATAAAAGATGGAAGTAGCCATCATGCCATTGTTTACTGGTTATTGAAACCACCAGCTGTCTTTGTCGCTGCTAAATGAGTAAACCAGTTTAAAATCACCAAACTGGAACTCTAAACCCTGCTGTTGGAGCTTTTTAGAGCATTTTAATGAACAAACAGTATGGCCTCTTGTGTGGTACGCATTATACAAGTTTAGTTATGGTGAGTCAACTTGTATTATACTAGTATGGTACTACAAACTATATCTGTGTCTGAACAGTGCATCCATAGAGTTAATGGGTGCAGCTTTCTTACCCAGAAAGCCCCTTTTGGATCCAGAAAACCAAAATGATGACACTGCAGTGGCTATATCCATCTTTTTTTACACTCTGTGGTCTCTGTATGGATGCAATTGCTTCAGTTTTTGTACATTTTGTCTACAAACAGTGTTTCTAAGTACCTCCTCCAGTATGGCACCCAGCTCGGCCTTATCTTTGGGGCTTGCTCTTTCTCTTTCCAGCCACAGCAGCAGCTCTGGTTTCTTATAGGGTTTGAGAGCCAGCAGGTGGAGGATGCGATCCTTCAGGGGCTTCTGCATTGAGGTCGCCATACTGCCATTCCTCCGGTTATTGACAGAGTACTTGGAGAAGCTGGTGTCTGAGGCAGGGAGTGGGCCTGGCCTCTTCTGGTACTTGACACATTTACCTGAACATAAAGTAAAAGAACAAGATCTACGATGATGCATCAGTGTGCCTGTGATTTAGGATGGATTAACTTGGATGACATTACCTCAAAAGATACACACATTATGTTAAGTCTCTGTATATTAGATGGCATTGCAACATATCTTATAACACATTCTTCTTTTTCAAGTATTTCAATAACACTAAATTAATCAAATCAACATCTAATTATAAATACTTTGTATGCCTCGAGGAGCGGGCTTATAAAAAGCAGGATATTTCAAATCTTTATTGCAGGTGGCAAAACAGAAGATTGTTTCGCATCAAGCATTTTTGAGAACTACCTGAAGAGCTCCTCGTTGAACTTCATACTCTCCTTTCTTTCCATCTGCTTGCATTCATATTGCTTATAGAAAAGCCGAATCACTGTATTAAGCAGCCAGTGGCCAGGAATGCAACATTAACTTTGATTTTCTTGTATTGTTGTTTTAGCCTCTGAGTCTTCTCAATATTTTTTGCCTTATTGTGGATTGCGCTAATCAGTTTCACAAGTGCTTACAGGAAAATTTTTTATATTTTGCAGTCCAGTTATAGACAGAATGGCTTTTAGTGTTGGTGTTTGCATGTTTTATTACATTTTTATGGCTATAGTTAAGAGTTGTTGGTTACTTGTCTCATGTTTTACTATTTGTATTGCTACTATAGCAATCACAGTACACCTACATCTCTCAAAAGGTCCTCTTATGCTGGTAAAATAACCTGTGTTAGGAGCTAAAAATGTAGTTCTGAGAACAACAGTTTCCTCCAGTTGATGTAGTAATTGAATTCGATCTACATACAATATTGCACAAGGAAAACACCAGGTGCATGCCTTTGAGATCGGATCTCAGTGCAGTTTTGTTCTGTTCTTTGTATGGCTTTGAATCACAATTTAGTCTGCCAGGGGTCTTTTATTTTTAAAATTGGCCAGATTATCTATCATCCTCCTTTGTCTGACTTCCTGTCTTTACTCCATACCTGCTCTGTGCAGCTTAATTCAGATTTTATTAAAAGAAAAAAGAAAAGAAAAGAGAAAAAAGGAAAAGGGAAAAAGAAAAGAAAATACAACTGTGCAATTTTAAGCAGGGATACACTTCTGGGACTATTCTGAAATACTTTGTGGGTCATCCTGTGAAATTGCAAGCACCGTCTTACTGGGGTCAGAATGTAACACAGCCACGCCTGGTGGATTCCTGCGGTTAGAGAGAGACAACCCCAGCAATCAGACAATCTCCTATGCAAGCTGGCGACTATGGGAAGAAAGAACTCCTTTTTTACAGGAAGGGATCTCCAGCAGAACAAGGCTCAGGGAGGTACAAGGAGAAAAGCATACCAATAGACTGGTAGACCACCTCCAGCAGTTACTAGAGCTATAAATAAAATTCTTACTGTCTAAAAGAATCTTAAGGCAGTGAGATCTGAGACAAAATAAACAGATTTTTAAAAAGTGATGAACACATTATTCGAGATATCATCTGAAACCCACTTTTGGGGCGATTGTGGCTCAAGAGTTGGGAGTTCGCCTTGTAATCGGAAGGTTGCCGGTTCGAGCCCCGGCTTGGACAGTCTCGGTCATTGTGTCCTTGGGCAAGACACTTCACCCGTTGCCTACTGGTGGTGGTCAGAGGGCCTCGTCTCTGTCAGTGCGCCCCAGGGTGGCTGTGGCTACAATGTAGCTTGCCATCACCAATGTGTGGATGACTAAATGTGTAAAGCGCTATACAAATACAGGCCATTTTACCATTTCACTTTTTATAGATCACATGTTCAGGCTTGCAGCTACTTGTCCTTAGTTGTAAAGATGGCATTGATTATTGCTTGTATCTCCAGTGAAGACAGATAGGGCATGTTAGAGCAGTGAAAGCCACGTCTCTCTGTGCTAATCCCATTACAGGTTAATCTGCGCTTTGCAGGTCAGTGTGGGGGAAAGATACAGGAAAAGAAAAAGTAAGTCCAACAGATAACTTCATGCATATGTACTTCTATTAGTCATTTATCATGATGAAAATAAGGAGAATTATGTCATAATTATTGTGTGGGGATTTATGGTGTGCCAGATACGTGCTTGATAGGGTTTGGATTTCTTTCTAATAGATTCTGTAAGAGTTACAATTTATACTGCTTTGTCATGTTCACCTTAAGATCTGATGTTACACAATCCATGCAGTATTAATCTGGTTTAAACCAACTAGAGTTGCAGCTTCCCTGGAGCTTCAGCACTGACATGGGGGTCCAGGACAGAGCCAAGAAAAAGTTTTGCATAACCGCAGCAAAGGTTAGAGAACAGGGGGGAAAAAATAGAAGGTAGTTTTCAGGTCATCATTAGTAAAACCTGCACGTCCGATACAGCTCTCATTCTGCAATAATCTTTGTTTTAGAGACATGGCTCCATTAACTATACTTTTCAGTTGTATTAATGGTAAGGGCCTGGCAGTGAATCGAAACTCCCTGAAATTAAAGTTTAAAGACAGTTTCTGACTTTGAACAATGGCAAACATTAAATATCGGAGACAAGGCTTAGCTTTTGTCTTGGTATAACCAAAAATACGACCTACGCATGTGGTTTCATCGCACATCAAAAACAGGAAAGTATCTGGTTTTTAGCTTCAAGCAATAAATAAAGGAATATTTTTCAAGGCAAATATTCCTTTTACTTTTATTGGTGCTATTATATTTCTATTTTGGTTTTTATACGGCCTCTTTTGTATCCACATCCAAATTGCTGATCCCTCTCCAACTAAAAAGCTATTTGGCCCTTCCACATGAAAATCTGCAGATGTATCATCTTCGATTTCGGTTTTCCTGCCACAGAAGCCTTGTGCTTAATCTTACTTGGATGTGTTGCTCCAGGTTTGATCTCAATGGCGGAGCGGCTCCAACTGTCCTTCTCCACCTGCGACATCCTCTCGCGGGTCATCTGGTAGGAATCATCAGTGGCACACACAGTGATCTTGTCCTGGATGCTGCCCTGACCTTCCAGCTGCTCGCGGCCGTCACTACAAGATAAAAAACAGCCAGCTGTTGAACTTCACGGCATTCTGCTGCTTTTTAAAAACATCCTTTAAGTTATCTCAGAGCAGGATGCCAGCGGAGAACCCTTGCAGCAGAAAGTGGCTTTGCGGCGGAATCTGGCTAAACCTGTGGTTGCTGTATGTTATGTCACTGTCTAGATTTAGCTCTGCAGCCTGTGACATGTGAGAAAGGCTATATATCTTGGTTCAGAGCAGGACAGACCATGTAGAAAAACCGCCAGGATTAACTTGGCTCCTGTCGGTATGCTTGCAAAACAAGAATCATCTTGGCCAAAAGTAAAAAGTTAAAATATGAACCTGGGCTCCATTAATGGTGCAAATAAATCAGAGATTTACAGAGCTGCCAAAATCCAAAAAACAAACAAAAACAGAACAAAATTTAAAAAAGCAGCAATTTCTGCTCATTTGAGACATTTTCACTATACAATAACATAAGTGACCGATGGCCAGTCTTTCACTCTGTCCTCCAAATATCAAAACAAATGTAGGGGGCAACGGGAGCAAGATATTGCTGTCATGCTGATGTGCTGTTTCTCTTGGCTGCAGTAACTGGCTGAAATCAAAACTAGTTAAAGTTCAGGCCACAATTAGCCATCTGGCACCAAGAAGCCGCAACAGAGCATAACCTTTAGTTTCCAAGCATATCCACTCCATAAATAAGGCAATGCGGGTCTCAGTAATGAGAGGTTCGGCCCAGAAATTTACAGGAAATTACAAGTGCTTCATGGTCTGTACGGTGAGATGCAAGCAAACAGTCTCTTCTGATTTGCAAGCATAGGGAGACAGTGTCTTCTGAGGTTATGAGCCACTACAAGAGGATCAGACCACTTACACATCTGGAAGCTCAAAAGAGTACTTTGCAAAATTCTCCACAAATGATGCACAAGCAATACGCAATCCTTCTTCATAACCATTTATGACCCACTGGAAGTGGGTAGTGGTGTACTTCTTTGTTTGTATTTTCTTCTGCATTTGGAACATTTTTGGGCTGCAACCTTCAGACAATACGTGGATGCCAGAAGCCATGTACGCAGGCAACCAGTTACCAGACTGAAGGGGGCTGAAAATGTGGATGCAGCAAAACAAATCTCCTTCCAGACTTAATCTGAGGTTGGCCTTCACCCAACCAGCCTAAATTGTTGATGCAATGCAAGATGGATCTTGGTTTAAACATTTTTGCAATCTTCTATTTTCTAGTTTGGCCCAACTTGTGTGAACTGTAGCTTCACTTTCTTGTTCTTAGCTGATAAGAGGGTTTAAAGGTTCGATAAGTTGTCCTTGCAGAGAAGCTTTTTTACATACTTTTGTTGTAATAACTGATTATTTGAGTTGTTGCCTTCCTATTAACCCAAAGCAGTCTGATCATTCTCCTCTGACCTCTGGCATCAACAAGCATTTTCATCCAGAGAATTGCCACTCTCTGTATATTTTATTTTTCTGACCAGTCTCTGTAAACCCTAAAGATGGTTGCGCTTAACTCAGCTTTCTTCCTCATTCTGGTGGTCTGTTTGAACTTCAGTTTACATGGCTAAATGCACTGAGCTGCTGCCGTGTGATTGGCTGGTATGTGGGTATGAAGTTTGTGTGTACATCTATTTGGTCTTAATAAGTGATAATAACCAACATAAATGTTAGCAGCATTTTTTAAGTCTGCAGGTGGTTCACTGGGTTGTGTGTGTGTGTTCTGGCAAATTCGGTCAGGCATATTGAGCGAGAACTTTTGGCTGCGTTTATCCAGAGAAGAATAGCCAAGTTTGAAGCTTTAACAAAGAGTTCTTTTTTTTAACTGAAAATATTTGCCAAAATTCTTTGCTGATTAATGTAACGGGGAAAAAGGGATTTTTGATTAGTCTTCCATGGTGCTCAAAGTTGGAACTTGATTCAGTGACGATAACAGTACTCGACTTGTGAAAATAAGTTTCGGATTCATACCTCGACACATACTGATGGATGCAGTCAAAGCTGGCTTGTGGCTGGTCTTTGCTGTCGCTGGACAAGTAAAAGGAAAAGACACGGAGAGCAGAAGGAGAATCTGAAGTGGGAGCTGGGATCTTGATGTACTGTGGAGAAAACAGAGGAAAAGATTTTTATTTTAGCAGATGCAAATAATAACAAAGTCAAATGAATGACCAAGTTGCATAAGCGTGTTAAACGCTGCCACATAATGATGTGCAACATGTATTCCAGGTTTTCCTGCCAGCTGATTTTGTCCTTAAAACAGCTTATGTAAATATTGTGTGACAGCATTACCACGTGAAGTAAAAGAATGGTTTTATTGTTTCATTTGACTGCCAGCTAGTTGCTTTAACTTATCATTTTCCTAAGAGATTAAGCGTCTTTTATCATATTTCAAACTGTCAACTCATTGTAGGGAAAAGCAATTATCTACTCAGCACAATTTCAGGCAAGCTGATGCCAGATGCATTTAAGCCAAGAACACGGGACCATCCAAAGTCAAGATTTCTGCAATCAACATAAATCAGTGAAGTTTTTATTTTCACAACAGGATGCCACAGAAATAAGACTAAGTAACATGCACAATAATGCATAATACCACCAAAGGGTATTTACTTTATTTCATCAACAATTTTACCCAACAGGATGTTAAATGGACAAAAAGCAGACTGATACTTCTTTTAAATTTCCAGTGGGGTTAATAATATGCAACCAGGGGCCTTTAAAAAGAGGCTTTAAAAAAATTAAAATCTAACCAATTCTTTGTCTTAATAGTATGGGAATGTGCCAAATGTCAAAGTGAACAGGTTGCTTAAGTTGAGTCAGTGAACTATCACTTGAATCAGCCAATTTATAGCAAGTTTTTGCTTATTTGTTTGGTTTGTGTGCAAAAGTGAAACCCCCCCAACCCCCCAAAAACCTACATTGTGCACTGGCTGCCCAGCACAGCAGACACATGCAGATAGCATGGTTTCAACAGGAAAGGGAACAACGGTGAAGTTCACCGCGAGGGGGAGGAGGATAAATAAAAACATTAAAAATAGCACACAGAAAATTGCTGCTTTGTGTATTTTGACTTCTATCTTCTGTGCGACAGGGGCTAAGCTAAAACCTCCAAAGGGAGGCGCCCAGGAGACATCCTAACCAGATCACAGAACCACCTCAACTGGCTCCTTTCCTTTTTAGCAGTACTCAGCCACATGATACGATGCGGTTCTGTGTAGAACCTACGGACAACCAACATACTGCCACATGGTGATCTTGAGGAAAAGGTTCCTTTATCTTGTTCCACCACCACAACACAAATTAGAATTTCATTTATTCACTGTAGAGCTTACATTAAACTCAAACATTCAGTGACTGATATTGGAAACATGACAGTACACAAAATCCCTTTGGGGTTGGGTCAGGAAGAGCACCTGATGTTAAAAAAAAATACATTAAAATAACAATATTTGTTGCTACCTGCTGTGGCAACCCCTTATGCAAATAAAGGAGCGTCTCAAAGTAGTTTCTGCATTACATTACATGATAAGTCATTAAAACAATTAAAATTCAAACTGGAAGTAACAATGATCGGCTCTCGCTCCTTTGAGCACCCCATATTAAACTGGCAAAAATGGTGCAAATTCCAGTTGGATCTGGAACGTGAGCTATTTACAGATTTCTTTCCTCAAGCATGTCTAGCTCTTCCAAAATGCAATTCATTTTTGTAAACAACAAACAGAGCAATTTTATTAGCACCTTCTTACCGTTTTTTTCCCCCTAAAAGTCACACTCATGTGTGCACAATAGTGTCTGATCCATACCGCACACAGGTTGGAAAACGCATACTGAAACCAGGCGACACGTCAAAGTCTGTTAGAGAAGAAATCTGCCAATGCAATGTGATGATTATCTCTGGGGTAAAATGTGGGAGATGATTAAAAACAAAAACACTACAGTTGCTTGAGAACAAACGCTTGGACTATGACAAATGAGCTGTGGAGAAACACTGCATTAAAATGACAGGGTTTACACACCTTTTTAGAAATAACACTGAAACATCACTGGCTTCATTTTTTTGTTTTGTTTTCGTAGCATTTCAACACAGTCTCGCATGTGTAAATACAATGAATCACACACACACACACACACACACACACACACACACACACACACACACACACACACACACACACACACACACACACACACACACACACAGTTTCTCTCAGAGGTTTTAGACACTTTGTACTGCTCTGTAACTTTAAATAAATCTCCTTGGGTAAGCAGTGTTTTTAAGAGTCCGCTCCACTGAGGCGTCCATGAGATCTCCTGGCAGACTCAGTGGAGCGCAGCAGAGCCAAGGCTGCAACCTCCAGGGCAGACCAATGCATGTGAGTGTACACACACACACACACACACACACACACACACACACACACACACACACACACACACACACAGACATATAATAACAGATTTGGAAAAAGGAGCATGAGAAAAAAGTTAGGATCAACGTTGATTTGACCACAGAAAAAGATGTAATTGTAGGTCTGTGAGCAAAATCCTGAAATATTTACTTTCATTTATGGGAAATTTGTAGCAGCGTTTGTTTTCTGTTTTTTTGAGGGGGCATATGAGTGAGTAAAGGCCACTTCATCAGCTACAGGAAATACAGTGACTGAGTTGAGTCTCAGAGTTCAGAAGACATCCACATTGTCATCGCAGCTATTCGGCACCGTCTCCTAACAGTGGCCAGGGGGATCAGCAGTTTCATATCGGCCCATTCTTCATGCTGCTGGCAGCTGTGGCGTCCTTTTGGGTTGGGAAGCAGCTTAAAGTGCAGATATCACGGGGGATTTCCTCTGCTTTCTCCTTTTCTGTCCCCTCACTACATGACTCTGGTTTCATTCAGAACACAATGTGCAGTCCCCGCTCAGATTTTTCCAGCTCCAAGTGTGGACGTGACACAGATGCTCGGGCTTGGGCATTAGCACTGAACGGTACAAACACATACCACAGAATGTCGTTTCTAAGTTACTTAAGCTGAATATAGTCTAAATAAAGAATCAGACTCTAAAAAAGAACTTATGATTGGTATGCATGCCCTTTTAGAAATTGCTTTGTTTTTATTAGGTACATATTCACATTTAAATGGCGGCAATTACACAACTTTAGGAGCCAAAAATGATTATGCTGGTTTAGGATACCTCAGTTTTCCATTAAACTCACATTCTGACATCTCTGCCTTTATAGACACTTTTGCACATTGCACATGTTCAAATGCTCATCAATGCAAATATCCAAGCAGCCAATCACATGGCAGCATCTCAATGCATTTAAGCTCAAAGTTCAAAATATTCAAAACATAAGGAACCATTTATTTATTTCATTCATCGATGATCAAATTGTTTGTTCTGAATGTCACCGAAGTGTCAGACTGCCACACTTTGTAAAAGCAGTTACTTATTTTTGGCTATTCTGACGTTTTTGCACCATTTTTCTCGTTTCTTGCTTTTCCCCCACCACTATTTGATATTAACCGCACGTGTTTAATTTAAAGCTTCGATTAGCTCAACAAAAGATCAACTCCCTTATGTTTCACCTGGGTGGAAAATAGTTTCTATTGCTTGCCTCCATATACAGAGATATAAATGTTGAATGCATTTTGGATAAATTAGCAAGTATAATTTGGTCTCGTGTGAAGAGCTGAAGGTGAGGAAGTGATGATGGCACATTGTTTATATATCAGTTTTTCAAAATCAAAAGTCTCTACATATCTAGAATAAAGACATCATATGCTATGTTTTACGTGTGTGCCACTTTAAAGAAACAACAAGAGCCTCATAGGCTATTAAACTGAACAAAACTAATACTGTTATAGGGAATTCTGATCTACTCTCATTCAGCTGTGTGGCCCATTACCTCTGTGTATTTGCCTTTAAGTCACCTCAGATGTTTTGCAAGTGTGCAACAAAGAACAGACGTTGGGTCTCTTTTCTTATCAGCCTGCTGCACATGTCTCTACTTGCAGGCTTTCATCACAGGAATTTATACAACCTATATTTAGCTGAACTCAGATGGGACAGAGCAGTTTACATGTAGCTACACAGGTGGATCTCAGTTCCTGAAAAAGTTGTGTTTTTAATTCAGCCTTTGCTGAACTGTGTAATGTTTTTCTGAGATAGTCCTGCAAGTTAACAGTGGATGTCTCATTGTTTATAAGAAGATGGAATACAAAAACATGTTGATTACACAGGGGAGAAGACCAAAAGCATTCCCCCCCCACCATAAGACATTTCTGTTAATGATTCATAACGCGATGCCTGCATTTTCTTAAAAGCAAAAAAACAAAACAAAAAAAACAGAACAGCAATAAAGTTTAAAGTCTTGTAAGTTAAACAACCACATCAGGCACACAAATAAAAAGGCTGATTTACATACAGATGTCACTGCAATCACTAACGCTTAGTGCATCTCTCTCAGTCCAAATCATTTTACACCTACAGATTATTTCACGCAACAACCACTCAAGCTGCAAAACCAGAGAAGCAGCCATTAAATAAGAGCTTATGTTTCATCTGAAAAAGCAGAGAAACAGTCTGAGACAAGCAAGGGAAAAAATCTATTAGCTGATCGAACAGAAAAGCACTCATGAACTGTTTTGAGAAATATAATTATTATATTTACATCTAAAAGTAAAAGCACAATTACAAAAAAATTTAACTGAACAAACAAACAGAGTAAGAGTAAGACTCAGAGAACACTAGATTATTATAGTGTATTATAGTGTGTTGGGGACCATGACCAGTCTCATCATGATCCACTCATGATCCTCTTATGCATATTGCTTATTTCTTCTTTCGTCGCTCATATATTGTGTGTTTTACATTGCTGTGCTTGAGAGACACCATCGACCAGAACCAAAATCCTAGTATGTGTTTGCACATATATTTGGCCAATAAATGCGATTCTGATTCTCTGCATCATGTCCTGCAACTCCTGTTAGAGACTTCTGGATAACATCTGGATATGGATAGCATCTATGCTATCTATTACACACGATAGCTAAACATTAGTCAAACAAATACAAACATGAGTAATTCTGATACTGTAAATCTGATATCTGTACTTTTTTGTCACTCTTAATATGAAGAAGTAAAATTGTATTATTGGTATTAAAGTCTTAAATTAAACCTCCAGAGGTGCTCTGTTAGCGTGCTAACAAGCTTAACTAAACTTAAGAACACCGAAAATACTATGCTAAATATTAGCACACGTAACAGGGAATTTATACTTGTGTTAAATTTATGACTTTGGTAATTCGTAACCAAAAACACCCCAGAAACACTACAACATAACTTAGGCCGTAACCTGATGTGCACCTCCCTGGAAATGTAACTACATGTTGGGTTAATGCAGCTCGCAGCTGTTTTGATTGGCCTGTTCAGTACTGTCTAATACTCCTGTGCAGCTACTTTTTCGCTGCAGGTTTTGGATTTAATCAGTGACAAAAAATTATCATAGCTTCAATATAATGACTCACTGATGGAGATGCAAAAACTTTCAGAACGGATGTGAGATAATGTACGAAGTAGTCGAAAAACCCGAGGGACAAATATTTTTTGAAGATTTAAAACACTGACCACAACATAGAGAAGCATTCAAAGATGGAAAAGTCCCCACGTTTTAATTGTTTCACATGTGGCTGCCACCACATATGAAACATTGGGACACTGCCAGAAGATAATTAACATATAAAACACCTTGTAAAAGCATCAAAGCTGGTAATAGCGTTGGCCATTCATGAAAGTTAGGTTGAAGCCTCTACAACGATTCAGCGCAGAAGTCTAAGAAGTCAAAGCCCCCAAAGAGGAAGGCACCAACTCAAGGAAGCCTCTGATCAACTGTCCTTCAGACAGGGCATCACACAGCAGATCTCTGTCAGCTTAGAGACCAATGTAACCTTGGATTCACCAAGAAAACAAGGCGCAAACATCGTTCTGCTAATTGTGTTAGTTCATGATACATTTTGTTTGATTGTAATTCAATCACCTGACTCTTAAAAGCCCAAATATGCAAATGAGATAATGAAGTATTTAAAGTCGTAAAGTTAAAGTCGCCACTCTGTGAATACATAGACAGCCCTCACTGCAGGAGGGGAGACCAGATCACCTCCTCGCTAATTAGCACACAAAACCCCTGAACGACCGATTTAAGCTACTTTCTTGACCTGTGGAGAACATTCTCCAACCCACTGTGATCTGCATACTCAACCTGAAACTCAACCACTCACGTTCAGATACGTCACAACATCCTGATCAGTGCCTCAACTAACTGGTACGCAAGTTACTTCTGAAAACCTGATCATCTGATAACCTGGTGCAAATTAATTGCTCCTTTCTTACAAAAACACAAAAACAACTTTTACCTTAGTTACCGGCTTAGTTACCCAGGTGATGCTCAGGTTGTCTCTCTTTCCGGTTTGGTTGACTCCTCCATATCCGTCACTAAGTTTTACTGTGTTGATGTTTGTGCTTGACTGAAGCTTGAATTAGAGAAATCTAAGTCGTATCTTATGACATAACTAGAAACCCCGCCTCGCAGGAAGACCCCTCCTCACCCCACACTGCAACTTTCCATGCCATTCAAGCTGTTTTGGGCTGTATCGACCTGATGCGTAACTACATTTCTCGGGAGGTGCATGGAAGGTTTTGGTGTAGGATTAACTTAGAATATAATTTAATAGTACTGCACAACTGGTTGTGAACAATTTTGACTCCAGTTTCTCTACAACAGTGGCATCCAAACCCAGGTCTCGAGGGCCGGTGTCCTGCAGGTTTTAGATGTGTCCTTGATCCATCACAGCTGATTCAAATGGCTAAATTACCTCCTCAACATGTCTTGAAGTTCTCCAGAGGCCTGGTAATGAACTAATCTTTTGATTCAGGTGTGTAGACCCAGGGTGAGATCTAAAACCTGCAGGACACCGGCCCTCGAGGCCTGGAGTTGGCCAAGCCTGCTCTACAAAGTAATCTAACATTCCTGAGTCTTGCTCCATCCATCCACCTTCTTCCACTTATTCAATTCAGAGTCACGCTGGAGCCCATTCAAGTTGTCACAGGACGGAAGGCGGACTATTCCCTACAGGTTGCCACTCTATCTCAGGCCCAACACATAAAGACATCTATTCACACTCACATTCACACCTTTTAGCCAGTTTAGAATCACCTAATATGCATGTCTTTGGACTTTGGGAGGAAGTTGGAGTACCTGGAGAGAACATGCAAACTGCACACAGAAAGCCCCAAAGTGGACTCAAACCCAGGGCCCTCCCGCTGCGAGGTGACAGTCCTAACCACCCGGAACTAAATTTGTAGTTTTGCTATTTCAATATATTTTATCAACAGAAAACATTTTCTGTCTTATTGCATAATAAAAACTCAAAATAAACACAGAAACATGGTGCTCATGTGAGTTAGACAGACGGTGATGAGTCCTGCTGCTTGATTTGAATATGACTTCCAGTGTAATCTGACTTTCACGTGAAGCCTGATAAGCATTCATGGGTGATATGTGACAGAAGAAAGGTGACTAAGCGCCACACTTCACAGGACAGAAGAAATTGTACTGGTGGTATTTAAAAAAAAAAACTAAAAATCTGCGCACTAACTTTTCTTTTTTAGCAGCATAAGTTTTTGTCAGCTTACAGCTGAGTTCACACATCAAACTTTGCAAATGTAAGGCACTTCTAGGTGAAAATTAAAAGTCTGTAATTGCCAAGAGCATCCACTTTTTATACAAGGCTGCCGCTTCTTCAGTCAGGAGTTCATTACAGGAGGTTTTCACAGTAACTTTCAATAATTTATGGACTGTTGTGCTGCGTGCCGTCACAAGACTACAGCTGTCACAGATGCCCCGTCACGCAGTGCACGTAGGAGCAGTAGCTGGCCGCTCCACAGGCAGACATCTAGATCCCCACCGTCCAAACTACAACAATCACTCTTGTTCCCAGCCACTGGGGCCCATGCCAAAGCCAAGCGTATTCTCTTGAGAGACAAACACTGCAAATCAAACCCAGAGAGGCGCTCCAACAAAAAGACTGGGCACTTTAAGAGTTCAACTGACCATGAATAATGAAATATTTATTGTCTTCCTTTGAAGTGAAATATTCAAAGAATCTGTGGGGTTGCTTCTGATCTTTGTGCTTTTTAAATGAGGCAAAAAGAAAACCAGATTAACCAAACAGGGCGCAAGTAATCAGGACGGTTAGGTATTCATACAAGTATTAAAGGGTCTCTTCGTAAGAAATTGTTGTAATAAAAATTGCTTTGAAAGGGACTTCTGACCTCAGTAATGCTCAGTGACCCCAGAGGCCACAAGGCAAAGAGGCAAAGCAAGCAGAGGCTGAATCTGACAAATGTTTCTGTTATCCCAAATCGAGGGATAACAGAACTCATCATTCTTTTTTTATTGTAAGTTAGACAGTTGGGCAGCCTTGTTCCAGTTTCTGCCTTTTCACTAATTCCCCCACCATCAAATATTATGCCTCTCCTAAATCGTGTCTGTGGTGCAAAGTCCATATGTCAGTCTGCGTCTCATTATTGCCATAGGTTTCACCATTCGTTTCCTTTGAGCTTTTCTGTTTCATCTGTGTTCTTCAATTGTTAACGATTTGAAATGTGATCAGGTTAAAATGATCATGAAAGGTGCCATTGTCCCAACTAAAACGTGCAAGCTCATAGGAAAGAGACATCAGTCAATCAAACAAATCTAAATCCGCCTAATTAAATGAAGACACCTGTGTGATCACACCAGCCCATCAAATAAGAAACCCAACGCTGCCGCGCACTGATAAATGAGCACCGAGTTTAACTGCAGTGTTCACTTTAATGTAATTTTCCGGATCTCAGTTTCTCCACCAAGAGTAGGTCACTCCCTTTATTGCACACACAAATCCATTCCCTCAGGCCTCCAACAGTTTTAATCATGATCTTTCCATATTTATCATGTTACATATTAGGCTGAATAAATGAGCAGACATTTAAACTTTTCACCCCCTTGGATTATGTAAGGGAACGCAGCAGCAGTTTAAGGCTTGGCAAATCTATACTTGCATTTCTCTCGGTTTCTTGAATGTTGAGCTGAATGCCACATCTGTGCAAACAAACTAAAAAAAATAAATAAAATACAAGTACACATTTTACGTTTACCCAAAATTTAGCATGTGTACACCTACATAAAAGCCCCAACTTGTTGCTGAAGAGTATTGTGCTTCTTTAAATTATAAATTATAATCTATAATGCAACTTCATGCATAGATGGTCAAATCCTAGCAAGACTTAAATTTGTTTAATGAGTTTTAGGACAAAATACTGTCAGATAATGAGACAGCAGTTGTATGTTCAGGTTCATGTGACGGGAAACAAACAAGGAGAATGAACAGAGACATCTTGCACGTAGCACACAGCAGGAAATAATCCACTTCAAAAGCATTCAAGCTACATGCTTTGTGTGGTTTAGGCCACAGGCAGTATAAAAGATGTACGTGGCCACGGTGATGGCACTCACTGGTTTTGTACTACAGATTTTCAAGTCTCCGTTATTTGAAACGAAGCGTGGAGTGCAAACACCAACATCGGCAGGCTTGGTTAAAAAACCGCATTCGCAAACTGCAGCACAATCCAGTGAGCACAACAGTCCAACAGCTGGGTGTAACATACAGATAGATATCTGCTAATTACTGCGGAAAACCAGACTGAAAACCCCCCCCCACTACAATTTAATTCACCAAAACTGAAGCGCAAAGCTTTTGCCTGGTCTCTGCTATAAAACAAGTCATTAGTCATAAAAATCCATTAAACCCCCCTATAGAGCAATCTATAGAGGCTAAAGCTGTTCCTTAAAATTGGATGTAAACATGTCTTTTAACACTGTACAGTTGGGCTTTTTCAGTCTGTGGTGTTCGACTCACTTTTGAAGCCAGACCTGCCACATAGCAGCAAGCTGACATAGCAGGTGAACTACAGTGGTGTTGTGACACAGTTCTGATTTATTTTAAATTAAGTGTTGTCAGCCCAACCCTACATACTCCAAGAGCCCTATTCATAGTAGGATGGCTGCAGTCACCCGTGCTATCCTTACACGTGTTCCACTGGACATTAAAGGGTGGGAGGGAGCTGGCAGGTTAAGGTCTATTTATTCATCTAATCAGACTTTTGCATTGTTGTATACAGATGATGAGTAATGTCTAGAAAAGTTCACGGCTTCAGTGCATGTGTAACTATAGTCTAAACACATCATAATAACTGGGTTAGGTGCGACTGACAGACTGTTTCACCAATGACGTGCATGTGAGCGCGATTTATGGCTCTGTGCGCTGTCTGGCTCGGTCCAGTTTACAGATTCAGACTTGCTTGATCACTAAAGCATCAAAGCAATCTTTTTAATTCTTAAAAAAAAAAACCTAACAATAACTCTTTCCCACCATAGTTAGGTATACAACGAGCTACACCCTAATTTTCTTCAAAATGAGTTATCCTTCGAGGTGGACAACCTCACTCTTACACAGTGTGTCACCAGGCTGTTGATCCCACCTAACGCAGTAAATACACTGTACTTCAGCTGAAGGCAAACAATAGTTTATGAGTAAGTACCCCTGCCTCCACAATGCCAGCTTTTTATTTTTCCCCACACTGTCTGTTTCTGAGTTTTAGACCACAGCTGAGAGATAACGCTGCCATAAATTGCATGACTTGGAAGCTCAGAAGTGTGTGGGCAGATCTTTGAAAAGTGGCTGTCTTTACATACTGCTCTGAGAGCAATATGAGTGCAAATGTACATCCTCACAAGTCAGCATTTGCAAGATTTCAAACCTCAGAAACAAGCTGATGCACCAGGGACACTGACAATGTTTGCAGACATTGGATAGCTTCTTTCCAGCATATCTAAACATTATGCAAGCTTTACAAACTAAGATTCAATCTTGCAAAACCTCCATTTTAATTAGACAGAGTTTCAAAACTGAACAATTTTCATCCCAGACAAAGCCACTCACTTGCACACACAAGATTTTTAATTTCTACCTGAAAAATACTCCCCATGCAACCTGCAGCTGTTCCTGAAGGAAAAGAATCAGCTGCTGGGTTTTTGACACAGTAAAAGTTGAGTCTGTCAGCCTCTGTGGTGACTGTATCTTAATGAGCCACAGTTCACTCTCTACTGTCATAAATGTCTCCACACGTTGAAGGTGCAGGACGGGAAAGGCTCATTTTCCTGGCTTTATCAAACTATAAAGTCGATTGAACAAAAACTGTGAGAGACTGCTGTCGGTGCACAGGGCTTATGTTTCCTGCTAGCTTTTGGTTGAATGTGGGGTCTGGGTGTAGATCTCATGCAGGCTATTGTTTCCACATCCTCTGCAGCCTGAGTAATGGCCTTCTGAAAACAGGCCGTCTTTTGTCCTGGCCTCCCCGGCTCCAGAGTGAGATGCCATGGCACTGCTTCCCTTTCTGGTTGATAGGAGGAGGAGAAGGTGGAGGAGGGAGTGAAACCTGTCGCCACCACCACTGTCTGTTATCAGCAGGAGGCAAGTCACTCTGAACTGGCTGCTAATGCAAACTGTGCATGTGTGTGTCTGTGCTAATCCAGCATGAGCAAAGAGGCTCAGCTCCAGCTCGTCTCACCGGGGCGTAATCAGCATTACTGCCACTCATAAGAGTGAAGAGGGAGAAAGGCCAAAGTGTAGTTATCAGCCAAACATCTCCACCACTGGTTTAAAGACAGACACACACACACACACACGCTCAGACAGCCAGCCAACCACCACCCTCATCCTCACCACACTTCAGTAAACACTACTTCTCATCATCTCATCGCAAACAAAAGGGCCGAATCGTTCCCAGGGCCACAAGTTGACACATGCCATTTAAGACAAGTCCCCTCCACAATGGAGGACAGAGATACAAAACACAATGTGTGTCTGTGTTTCAGGCTGCTTGGAGGAGAGGGGGCAGGGTGTGGCAGAGCCGAAGAGGAGAAACATACAAAGAGAGAAACCAGTGATTTTGAGTGTTTTTATGCAGGCGTGCGTTTATGATCCCACAGTCAATCAGTCAATGCTTGGAGCTATACTGTGTCTTCTCTCTTGCTGAGTTCCACATGCCGACACTGGGTGATTAATGTGGCCGCCTTGAGTGGGAGACAGTGCATGTAATCAAGCCCCAGCCTGTAATCACCTTCCATTCCTTTTCATTTGCAGTTTCACAGAGGGGCAGAGCTGCTGCCAAAGCTGCAAGCTCCAGCACTGGGGCGGAAGAGGCCGATATGAAGGAAAAGGAGGAAGTGGTGCTGCGCCACAAGCATCCCTCGAGGTTTCTCCCCCCTCTAATGCCAAGAACGATACATCTCTGGCAGGTGCCCGAGGGCCAGACTGTCAACTTCAACAAATTGTGGGTCACTGTTCCTGACAAAAAGTCACTCCTTCCACCCTCCAAACTAAGCAGGATCCTCCCCTGAAGGGTATGTTACCCAACATACCATGATGCACGTGTGCAGGGGTGGGGAGAGACAAGTGGCCCTTTACACCTCATTAACTTGTGTGTGAATTTACACATAAGGGAATTAGACAGGAAACGGGACAAGCGAACCAAAATGTGCTCTGTATCTCCGAGCTGCTTGATTGGACAGAGGACGCTTTTCCAGAGCTAATGAATCTCAGAGGAACGCCTGCATTTTTTCATTTTTTATTAAAATAAAACAAAACAAAAAAACCTCACCAACACATAAATAATCTGGTCAGCACATAAGAATATTCACAAGAAAGAGCACTGATTTTTTTCCCACCTGAGAAGACAGCATTTTCTAAACATGCTGAAGGAGGTGTGCAGTCATTTTTCTTGAGAGGCCTGGTATTTTTTTGTTGTGGGTGATTAGATTTCATATGCATTTTGTATATCTTATATTTTATGTGGTATTTGTTGCATTTTTTAAAAATATGCTTTAAGTTGGCATGGGTGCTAGCTTGGACAGACGATGTACTACAAAGCAAGCTCAAGGCAGCCAGACTTCATTCATCTCAGCTCACTTAACTTAAAAGCTCAGTCAGATAACTGGTATCACAACGGTGGAAATCGACTTTCTCTGTTAACTCAGACTTTCTGCTTCAGACTCTGGACATGCTCACATTAAAAGGTGCGCCTGGCACATTATTTGATTCCCCACCCAAGACCACAGCTACACATCGACCTTTGGATTTAAACATTAATAAAGTCAGTCAGGTTACTCAGGGTGATCAGCCTAATAAATGAGACCTCCAAACCACTTTAATATGTCGCCAGATCAAAGGGAAATTTATTTTATTGCTGAAATAGGTATCATTGGTGATAAATAGCCATAAATGTAACTGATCAATTTTCTAATCTAAGCTCTGTTAGCTGCTATTCTTGAAGTTGGAGATTAAAGCCAAGCATGAAAACACTACAAATGTTCTGTATCACCAACTGAAAGTATGTAAATTCCACTGACAATGCAGTATGTGCTGCAGATACTTTATAGCTGGGCTTCCTTCAGTGGCTTTAGCAAGTCGTAAGTCATACAGGCCAAGAGACAGGCTGGTGACCCCCTGGCAAACCCTTTCGTTGCTAGGGAAAATGTGTATTCCTGGACTGGTTGGTGAGCTGTTGCTTAGTTTGGCTAGGTGAAATTGGTTTAAAATAAGATACACAAAAATCTACTTACAGTTGCTTTGGTCGCCAGCAGGTTGCCTCAGTGTGTTTCCTGAATAAGTTGGAAGTTCTAATTTGAATCTGGAATTGGATCTGGAACGACCCAAGATGGCGCCAATGAACGTAAACTGTAGTAAAACTGCAAAATTTTTCATCTTTACTTCTACTATTAAGGATTTGTGACTTGCTAAATAAGCTGTCCACAGAGCACTGACCGGGCTCTGTCGATGGATGTGCTGCAGCTGTGTTTTTAAGCACAAAAAACAAGTATTGTGCTTTACTGCTGGTGATACCTGAATATCCTGCAAACTTCCCAACTTGCATGCAAACAGTCACCAACTACTTGCTCAACATTAGTAAAACTTGAAAAAGTGGAATGCTAATCAGAAACGAAGAATGTTCCTCGATTCTGCTTTGTGTTGGGAAACTGCAGAATCCTGCTTGAGACCAAAAAAATGGCAAGGAGGTTCTCAGTGCAGCACCATATACCTCTTTGCAGCCAATCTCAGCTACCAACTCAGAAAAAAACTCCAGCAACCGCTCACCGAATGGTTGAGGAATACTCACGTTTCAATAGAAACCTGTGGTTGCTAGAGGTCATTACGATTAGTCTACAGACACGTGTGACTGAGGCTTGCAGCTTAAAAGCTTCATGCTATGAACATTTTTCCTTCACCAGAGAATTTACACAGAACTTTAAACATACTGTAAATAAAACAATTATGAAAAGTTTCGATGTTAGATTTTAGACCAAAACTCCCCACGTAAAAAGAAAGACATCTTCATAAATTTAAGCTCACTAACACATTAATTTTGTTTCGTAGTACAACCCCTCTAATCTCCCTTATAAAATACCCCTCAACCACGTTTCCTGTTTAAATAAAGACATATCAATAAATATGATGCTTGTTTCTACTGTAGGGAAAAAAAATATAATCAGTGCCTTTTAAAAATATACTCTCTCAACACTGGCACATACGGATTAACCAAAAAAACAAAACATAATACATGCAACACATACAATACAGTGCAGTATTGTATAATGTATAAATTTATATGCATAATTTATAAAATGCCCGGCAGATTTTCCCATGCTTAGTTGCAGTGCTTTACAATTTCATCATATCTCAAGATGACTCTTTGGGGAGAACACATACTTTTAAGTGCCTTTGTGGCAACTGTTTAGAGAATCCACATACAGTACATAGTAATGATGTGACAGAAGTACCATCAGTGTTTTTTATATTTTGGTCATGGTTAAATAACTAAATGGTTAAGATGAAAGCTGTTTGCTGTGTTACTCTCCACTCCATTAGGTCCACAGCAGGGAAGTTTTTATCACCCTGGGCACAAACAAACCCTCGGGGCAGGCCACAACACATCTGGACCGACTGTAACGCATTAGTCTGAAAAACCTGATTCATTTTGGGTGATCCAGGCAGGGTGACAACACACCGCCTGCATTCCCCCGCTCATTGTTATTCAAATCAGAGGAGACGGCACACAATCAGAGGGGACTCTCGGGAACTCAGCATAGGCAGGCTAAACACACGCACAGACACACACTTGTGGAAAAATAAGTGCCAAAATCCTCTCCTTTCATTCACTCCTGCAAAAGAAACAAACAAACACACGGCACACACGCACAAACACGCAGATGCACCTTAAGGGATCGACGCTGGTCCTGCCAGGCTAACGACCGCAGCACACCGGGCACAGGGGGGCAGGACAGGAAAGAGGAGGGCAGATATGAATAAATCATGTCTGTAGACCACACAAGGCATAAACAATCACACCAACCCAAATCAAAAACATCCTGCCAACACCCAGGCCAGAGATAAGCAGAAAAAATTATATCACACATACTAACGCATGCATACATGTGCTATTCACTGCATCACTAAAACACGCTTTAACACAGAAGGTGTGATCTCTCTGCTCAATTACTGGCACACACAGAAAAAGTAGGACTCCCAACTTGTAATGGGACGGGAAAATTAGCAGGTCAGAGTTCATGTCATTAACCTAGCTATTACTTCAGCAAAAGTGTGCCACTGACACACACGCGTATATCCCCACATTTATCAATGTCTGAGCCAGGCAGACAGGGAAAGCTAATGCAAACTGAAGTCATGATGCCTCACGCTGTAATCAAGAGCGTTACAGCTCCTGTAATTACCTCTAAACATTCATTTCGCTTATAAATCTGTGCCGTATATTTGGGAGGAGTGCCAGATTCTCTCCAAACCCTGAGCCGTCACAGTGACAGAGGCTCAGATGAACTGTCAGGGAAAAAAAATAATGTCTCACTCAACACATCAACACATTCTTTACATTAAAAGGAGCTCAGTTTAACATTCAGAAAATCACTGTTAATGACAGTCATGGCTGTTAAGTCAACTATAGTCAGCATTTTGTTGCACATCATGTCTGAGTTTGTGTCAACAGCAATGAGACGCACGTAAGTCTCTCCCAAACTGCTTTGTTGTAACTCATGCAGCGACCAGAGACCAGTGCATACCCATGTATTAGTATAATCAGAGCAAAGCTGATTTGAACAAAACAAAGCTACCAGTGCTGGATGCAAGATAATTAGCAAAGTTATGGACATTTGAGATTTGGATTTTTTTATGTGTAACACATGTGAATTTGCTTGTCTAAGCACTTTGTAAAGTATGTTCTTAAGCTGCTATAAATGTATATTAAAATAATAACAATAACAACAATAGTAATATTAATGACAATAGCGATGACTACAAGTAGTAGTATTACTAATAGTAATCATCAGTGTGCAAAAGTCTTGACCCACCCCTAATTCTGTATATTTTGCTTCTAAGGAGCCAGACTTTCTTACAATTTTTGCTCTTGAGCAATAGTTCTCCAGCTTTTCTTTGCAAAACTGGCTCCTTTTTTTTCACTCATTTTAAGTCCAGCCCTTGTATCTTTCCAGAGGAATATTTTTCATTTTATTATTTTTGGTTTGGTTATCCACTTAACACTGCCCTGTGAATCACTTAACTTATGCACTTAACTTAAGGGATGAAAAGTGTCTGCACACAACAGACAACTTAGCAAAGAACCAATTCTAAACTTTATCTTTAGGCAGCGTTAACAGCCATTGTTAAGAGTTAGTAGAAACCTTGGCATCTCTCGTCATGATGTGCAGTGTGTCCTTGAAAAATCTGAGGTAACTGCACAAGTAGAGGAGAAAAGACTGCGTTGAAGAATAAAGGTGGTCATACCAAATACTGACTCTCAAGCTTGTTAGAATTATATAAACTCTGTATTTTGCATCTGTATTTCCATGTACGTTTCCACATGTTTAAATACATTAAAGCACCTATTTCCAATTTTCCTCATAAAATAAACAGAAATTAGGGGTGGCTTAAGACTTTTGCACAGTACTCTATCACTACCAACATGCCATCTTGTTGAGCAAAACTTCCATATAAAGTCAGTTGCCATTTCCCTCGTGCACAGAGCACAGGACAAACCCAAATTAATGAAACTCACTTTTCACGCACAACAGCTTCTCTATTAAAAAAAAAATAATAAAAATAAATAAAACAGGGAATCCAACTATCATCTTCGGTTGTATTCTAACTGCAGGCATTTCTCAGCACGCCATCATCTTCACAGCTTTGGATTTGCAGCATTCGTTTCTAATTTACTGCCATACATACTCGTATCATTGCCTTGTCTAATGGAAGTTGCAGTCAGTACAGAGCACAACACAAACAAAAACAGGAACCGACTGACCGCTTCTTCACCTCCAACTCTTGCAGAGAGGTACCGACTTGACAATCAATCCTCTGTGACAGCTCGAGTCAGCTCAGACACAGGTTAGAAAAATCCTGGACTAGTTACAAAAACTACAGGCACCAAACCTTACTGTCAGAAAAGTAAAATATTTTTTCCAGTACTCTTAAACTAACTTAAAAAAAAAAAAAAAAAAAAAAAATCACACACATACACAAATTAGAAGCAGCAAACGTTCCACCACTATTCACATTTACAGGTTTTACAGGTTACCCATACCCCCCCTCTCTCCCTCATAAAGCTCAGGACCACTCAGCTCATCTTGTCATGACAGGAAGGGGGGGGGTCAACGCTTTCCAACCAGCCTGTGCAATTAGCATTGCCTGAAAAGAAACTATTCCCCAAGGACACAGCTGCTCCCGACTTGAGTCAAAACACGCATACTTCAGGCTGCTTACTGCAGATTATGGCTGAATTTCACGAGCCAAAGAAAGCTGCTAATGCACTGCTGTCCTGATGTTTCTGGGCAGCGACACTCATGCAGCATTAACTTGCGTTTTTACAAAGTAGAAAAAAGGTGCACGGGGCTAATTTGTATCTATTAACGCTCCTCATTTGACTCATAATAACTCCTTTCCCCACTGTTGACTCTGGCTCTGTCAGTGTAGTGCGCACTTCTCCCTCCCCTCCTTCTTCCCCCAGCGCTGACCCAACAAAGCCTCTCCACAGCCTGACCCAGTAACCTGCATGCCTCCTATCTGCTGGAGGAGACCGGCTATAAGCTCCCATCTGAGCGCTCTGAGGGTGGCAGCATGGTGGAGAGTGTGAGTCAGAAGGAGACAAAAGCTCGGCAGCAGAATTTAAGGAACAATTTGCTCCTGTTTTAGGAAACGTTGCTGTTTTATTCATTTAAAGAACAACAATGCGGGCTTTTTGAATTTAGTTAACAAATAAATAGGGTTGAAATCCCAGAAGCATAAAAATACAGTTATGTGCACATGTGTAAACAAACAAATAAATATGATCACACTTACCCCTTGGCTCCCTTTGAAACATATTGATGGCTCACTTGATAAAGACCCCTAATGAGAAAGACGAAAATGAGGCTATTGTAGTTGCATATAGGCGTCTTCAGAGAATTATGCAATCTGAATTAGTGCAGTAAATATAATTTATCTTACATTTAAACAGATTAAAGCACAAGTTACACAATCAATAAAGCCTGTGTGCTGTTAATGATCTCCACTGGAGCCAATTATGACACAAACTAGGCTACTTGTCAATTAGATAACTATGCAGAGTGCTGCCTCTCTGCTTTACTTTGAAGCAGCACCAGGAAGGTTTCCCAGCAAACAGCTGAGGGGCTCGTCTTTCCTGACAATCACTGGGTTTAGTTCTGGTATGTTACCCAGCCACGAAGCCAACTGATTCAGTTAGAAGTAACTGTACTGGCCGGAGCCACAACCTCAACACACACTAAATTAAAAACACGAGCTAAATAAACGAAGAAAAGCAATTTAAGAATAATTAGGTAGTGGAAATTTTTTAGAAAGAAGATAAAAGAGAAACTTTGACGCATGAATTCACATCCAAACACACAAAAAGAAAACAAACAAACCACAAAGGTACCTTGAGGTTCTGGTACGCCTCCAGCGCTCTGATAGCCGTGTCCGTGAGCTTGACATGGTACAGCGTCCTGTTGGGGCTGTTTTTGTTGTTTTTGCCACAGGAGAGCCCGTACTGGTGCTCCTGCCTGAGAGAAGCCATCGCTGGCTTTTCTCGCTGCTGTGCAATTAAAGCTGCTTTCCTCTCTCGGCTCAGCGCTCTCCCCGCCGCGTCACGCCGTGGGCGGGGCCTCGGTGACAATAGCACCGTGAACTGAAGGCTCCGATCGGTGTCGATACACAGGCTGAATGTGCAAAACTAAACGTTTAATAACTAAATAAAAGCTAAGGGGAAAACGATAATTACCCATTTTACATATGAAGGAAAAAATGCATGCGTCTACGCAGTATTGTCAGACTTTTTTGTTGTTTTATTCATGTTCGTAAAACTGTCAATCCCATTTTTAAAGTGTTCTAAGATAAGATTTACTTAAGACAGATCGATTAAATAAAATAGCAACAAAAATGACAGGACAAAGTAGCTCAATTATCTGAAATGTAACAAAAGAAGTCAAATAAAAATAAATAACAGAGCTGGAGAGCTTCTTTTGGCTGCTTTCTTTAGGGCTCACCGCAGGAGATCATCTACCTCCATCTCACCCTATCCCCAGCATCCTCATCTCTCACTTCAACCCTCTCGATGTCCTCAAAATTCATTGTCCAATATATCCACCAACACTCCTCTGCAAATGCTCTCTAACTTTGTCTCCAAAGCGTTCAGCCTGAGCTGTACCTCTAATGTACTCATTTCTGATCTTGTCCATCCTGGTCACCCCCAGTGAAAACTCTAACATCTTCAACCGAGTCACCTCCAGCTCGGTCTCCTGTCTTTTTGTCAGTGTCTCCAATCCACACATAGCAGCTCTCACTACCATCTTTCAATTCTTCCCTTTCAGTTTTGCTGCTATCCTTTTGTCACAAATCACTCCTGACACTTGTTTCCACCCACTCCATCCTTCCTCTTCTTGCTTGCTTCTTGCTCTCTTCTTCACCCCTTGTGCACTGTCTTGCTTTGAAATGTGGACCTCAGGTTCACTACCTCAGCTCCTTGCATCTTCACTGTTACACCTGTCGTCCTCTCATTCACATGCATTCTGGCTTCTGCTCCATTCCTCTTCTCTCCAGAGCTTACCTCCACCTGTCCTTGATCCCTCCTTTCCACTATGGATCATTGCGTTGTCTCTGAATGTCATAGTCCATGGAGATTCCTACCTGACCTCATCCATACTGTCCATCACCACAGCTGAATAAAATTCTCAATATAATGCAAAAATCTAACAAATAAATCCACATATTGTGGAATGACAGGTGGTTACTACATATCTGTCTCTGTAGCAGCAGAACTGATATGTATGGTTTTTTTTAAATAATTCCAGCCTTACTAGATCTAGCTCTATCAAAAGAGCTTTAACATTTAATCTTAATATATAAGTAAAGATTTTTTGTTTTGTTTTGTGAGAAGCACTAATGCTTTAGAATGAACTGTGGGTCAAATCTGAGTCCCACAACATAAATGTGAGTATGGGACACATTAGCTATGCAAGATGGAGATTTGGCATCAGTCATACAAAAGGAAAAATGTATTTTGTATGACTTCGTTTAAACACAAATGGAAACTGCTTTGTTTTTGTGGTCTTTGCAAATTTGCGTTCCCTTTTCTATCACAGTAGCTGCTTAAACTGTTATTTCAGCTGCTACTCTGTCTGGTAATCATCACTGGGTTTCAGTGAGGATGCATCTTCAATATATCTCTTTTTGAGCCACACGTTTCCTGTGAGACTCGCAGTGTTGACTTTGCTAAACTTCAGCCAGTAAAAATGTGGGACATTGTCTCAATATGTGGGACGGGGGCAGGGTAGGGATAAAAATACTGTGCAGTCCAATATAAAGCGGGAGACCTGGTCACCCTGTCTAAGACATTATGAGAGAGAAACGTGGCAGCTATCCTGAATGAGCTCTAAGAGGAATCTCACAAAAGTAAAGATGGTGGTTAAACGTTTACACTTTTAAAAATCGTATTTACGGAAAAAGTGACCCAACCTTTCCAGTGTTTTTGTCAACTACAGTCTTTATAAATGCGTGTTTCATGTTTCAGTAACCACTGAAATCAAAGTTAAATTAGTTCATGCCTCAGAAAACCTCCAAAAAGTGCCGCAGTCCTTTCAAGATGGTGGCAGAGCTGGACATCTTGCTTATAGAGCTTTGATCTTTAAACTATGAGGAGCCAAGCAAATCAGTAAGGGAAGTTAAGCTGAATTAAATATGATTTATCTAAATGGAAAGGAAAAAAGAGTTTAATGGCTCTATAATGCTTATTTTTATTTTAGATTTGGATACTTTTTCTGTTGCTGGTGAATGATTGAAAACTGAGTGGCAGTTTTTTTAGTTAATGAAGTCGGGCGCAGATTGCTTATTATTCTGGTTTTAAGTGAGACAACTTTACTATTATCTCAACAGCAGCAGCAGGAAGACATTTTTAGTGTAAATACTGTATCCAGAAACAAACAGACCTGCTCCAATAAAAGAAAGTTGAGAATTTTTCACACCTTTTCCAGCCCTACAGAAAAAAGGCAGACATCCCATTTATTTGAATGGAGCCAGTCTGTCATCACAGCAGGGATGCCAATTGAAGGAGCAACACAGGAGCCGCAGAGGGTCATCAGTGCAATGCAGCGTCAACCAGTAAGGGCCTGCTTTGGCTGAATCCCCACATGGAAACACATTCCTGGAGCATTACTGTGTGACATGAACACATCCTTGTGATGAAACACAAGTCATCCAACTGGAACGGCATTAAAGGTCATTTGTCCCTATTCTGCAGGAGTGTTTCCACTTTCAAACAGCAGAAAGTCTGCATCAGGGAGTCATAGGGAGTGGGGTTGGAGTTGTTTGGGGGAGGGTGGTGGTAGAAACACGCCCCTTTTCTACTAAACAACTGCAGTCCACTTTCACCTGCCGGTTCTTTCACTTTGACACCAAATATGCAGTCAAAGTGAAAGCTGAGGCAGCGAATTTACTTGTTTGGGAGATTGGAAAAAGATTATGGTTTACATAAAAAACAAAAACGCATTAAACATGAAGAAAGATGAAAGATTTCAACCCTATTTATGAAAGATTCCTAATATGTGTGTGGATCTCTGCACAGCTAAAGGTGACACCAACACACATCTTACATGCCCTTATTTACATGGCCATTAGAGGTTGGTTTGTCATTCTAACAGGTTTCACAATGGACCTCCGGTGTCATTCTTTAAAGAACACACCACCATCAGCAACTAACGAACTCAGAGACCAAAACAGAGCCAAAAGAAGAGGGACGTTTTTAAAGTTTTAATGACATATTGCATTGTCACAACTGATGAAAACATGAATAGTGCAGGATTAAAAAAACAAAACAAAAAACAGCTAGGGAATATAATAGGGACTTAAACTTTTGATAATATAAGTGCAGAAAAACATGTAAATGTTACATACACAGTTAAGTTTGGAAGTTTTCTTGAGCCTGCAGCATAAGCTGAAAGAAATCATGTAGCATCTCACATGTGTCTAAGTTTAGCCACAAAGTCTGCGTAAAGCTGGAATCAACGCTTTCCCCATCTCACCTTCATCTACAACAGAAAGTCTGCATCAAACGTGGAAGAGTCTTTGTGTGGAGCTGTGCAGAAATCTTCCATGCATTCGAAGCTTCTGCAAAACCTGGAGGCTAAAATCTAATTCTTGCTATGCTAATAAGAATGCTAAGAAATGCTGATCTACCTGTAATGTCATGCCTGGCCTGGTGAGTGCTAGTAAAATCAGATAAAAACAGAACCTTTGTGTAATCATGACACATTTCTCATTAAATAGCATGGCAAACGTGCCAACCATAACACTGTAAATGCGTAGTATGTCTGGCACGTTAGATGATACATAAGTGCCTAATTAGCAACACTGTTGACTTATTAAACAAGAATAAGTCAAGAAAAGGCCAGTTTGTTTTAAGTTAGAATATACCCTTTCAGTGAGACTAATAATAATAATAATAATAATAATAAGAAATAATTAAACAAAAAACAAATGTGAGCGCTGTTTGAGCTAAGGACACAAAGCAGTGGGATAAATACTGCGGTGGTTGGAGTGACACAGCTGTTCCAGCAAATTTACTATTTAAAACAAAAAGTAAATTTTCAGTTGCACTGGTGATATTTACATAAAATCAACAATATGACGGTGTCATGCTTGTTTGCTTCGTCCATGCTTAAAGAGCCACAGTTGTCCTGAATGGTAGAGAAATTCCCAGTAACCCACAGGTAATAACTACTCTAAGCCCACAGTAACAAAACAGCCATGTTAAGTAGATGACTAACCATGTTTTTGTTCCATTTATGAAATTATCAAGTTTTATCCTCATCCTTATCTAGCCTGGATTACTCGGGACAAACCATTATGTGTATGCACCTATGCCTGTCACATATCAAAACTTTTTTTCCCCTGTAACTAATTATTTTTATTCATCTAGTTTTATGTCAAAGACACAGAGAGCTACTAGAGATCACCAAAAGAGCCAAATATGTCTCCATGATCCATAGGTTTTAGACCCCTAAAATAATTTATTTATTGTATTTAACGTAAATTTTGACACAGAAATAAAATGCATGCAGACACAGTTAGTGTTTATATACACATCATTATTTATATAAATATTATAGATACGTTATTGCAAGGTGAATGTCTTTCAGGAAGAAAGACAGAGAAATGGATCCAGTGACAATGACATTGTTGGTCAGTTTGCAGGATAAGCATCGTTCCCTGACTTGAACGATGCTTATCCCGGGGAGTTAATTAGCTAATAGGCTTAAGTTATCTTCATTTTTGACGGTCTGTCAACTTTCTTTTGTCTTAGTGATTGAAGCACAATGCAAAGTAAACAGGAACGGCTCTCTGTTAAGGATTTTTGCATAGTGATTTAGATGTCTCACAGCCCAACAAGCATGACCCAGCTGAATGACAGCAAATCAAAGCAACTTAAGTGTTTGCAAAAAGGTGAGAAAGAGCACGAGTAAGGGTGGAGTTTGGAAGGAAGAACAGTTTGATAAGTAAGCCTATTTAGGTAAATTGCTAAACTCTGCTGTGTCAATGAAAGTATGTAAGAGGAGGGTTTACTGCAGGTCAATGCTGGAGAGGTTTGGAAAGCTTTATTCTGATCCCCATCCATTAAATCTTGAACTTTGACAAAAGGATTGTGTATGTGTAAATCCAGCCCCGTATGACAAATACAGGAGTCCTTCCTGTTCATTCACCGACACAGGTATGAGTGGGTTTCAAGTCACTCCTCCGACAGATGAGCAGTTGAAGATTAACCCATCCAACCCCCTCCCTCTTCTGTACCTGGCTTGTCTGTCTCATCTACTCATTGCCTGCGGTTTGCCATCTGCTGCAACTGCTAATGCATGCCTTAACCCCCTGGGAGTGATGTTCGACACCTGAGGTCGGTGACTCCCAGGACACCTGCAGCTGAGCGTGTTTGGTTTATTCACAGCAGTCTGTGTTTAAAAAGCTAAAAGCTAATATCACCAGCACAACCTGAAAATAATATTTTTGTTCTTAACGTAACTGAAGACACAACATATAATGACTACGCTATGGATCCAGCATGGCGGAAGTACATAAAAAAGAAGCACAATTAAAGCAAATAATAATAAAGATATACTTTTCTTTTTCTACTGGATTAGTGTGGTGAAAAGGAAAGAACTACTACAATCTAATGACAACAGAAAAAACTTGAATTGTCTTTCAGCCCTGCTCAGCATCCCCAGGGCAGACCCAGCATGTGTAGGTGAATGCTAATTAAAAGTAGAAATATCTTTGTTTCACATTTTCTTCTTAAAAATCGAGCTTTACCCACAGTGCAACTCAGTCAGAGCCAGTGAAGCCCCGAGATGCTAGCTTACAGCTAAAATGAGAGGTGATAGGTCTGCTCATCAGGTCACGTCTTGCTAAGTCCTCAGGTCCGGATTTTATTTCTTCAGAAACAACCAACGCTGACTCAAGCAACAACACTCAAGGCAGTTCATCTTCACATGGCTTTTAAGCATTTTAATACAAAAGTATGTTCAACTGATATCTGTTGACTGTGGAGGCCATTTAAATACAGTGAACTCATTGTGATATTCAAGAAACTAGCTTGAGCTTCGTGACATAGCACATTTGACCACAGTTGTGTACACTGTGGTCATAAATGGATCGACACTGCTAGCATCAACACTCAGGTTGGCTGTGGTGTTTAAACAATGCTCAGTTTTGGAGGTTGAGTATTCCTCAGCACTATTAGATCACCACCAACAGCCCTCAACTGCTCATGCGAGGCAGGATGTATCCATGCTTTCATTTCATTTACACCAAATTCTGATCTGATCTGAATTTTGCAGCAGAAATTGAGATTCATCTGAACAGACAATGTTTTTCCAATCTTCTGTTGTCCTGTTTTAGCAAGTCTGTGTAAATTCCAGCCTCAGTTTCCTGTTCTTACCTGACAGAAGTGGCACCTGGTGTGGTCTTCAGAGATCAGAAGTGCTCTTTTGCATACCTTGGCTGTAACAATTGGTTATTTGAATTACTGTTGCCCTGCTATCACCTTGAAGCAGTCTGGCCATTAAGTACAATAGCTCTTTTTGCTTGGAGACGTGACGCTTCCTGATATTTTGTGAGAGATGGTTGTGTGGAAAAATCTCAGGAGATCGGCACTTTGTGAAATACTCAGACCAGCCCATCTGGCACCAACAATCATTCCTCATTCAAAGACACTTAAATCACCTTTCCTCTCCATTCTGATGCTTGGCTTGAACTTTAGCAGGTTGTCTTGACCATGTCTACATGCCTACATGCTTTGTGTTGCTGCCACAGAATTGCTGCCATGTGGTTGACCAGATATTTGTGTTAACAAACCTCCCCAATAAAGTGGCTGGTGAGTGCACAGTATCTTATAATATAGCGAACTAAATAAAAAGCACTGGCACCGTCAGCCAGACGGGTGTGACTCATTCAAAGCCTGATAAGCATTTCACAGTAGCAGATAGCGGAGAAGGTCTCCTACCAAATACTTTTCCCAGCATGAACCACCACATGGACATGCAAAAGCTTCATCCATTTTTGCCTTTAATAACAAGTGACTTTCTTTTTATTTGCAGTTAACATTATTATTCTGTATTTACATATTAGTAAAACACACAGAGAATCACATTCATCATGTACAGTAACTTTAGCTGTGAAACCCTAGAAGTTGTTTTTTTAATGCATCAAAACACACACACACACACACACACACACACACACACACACACACACACACACACACACACACACACAAACACACGCACACACACACAGTTATTTCATCTGGCAAGGAATCTGGCAGAGTGGGAAAGTACTGAGAAAGGTATCGACAGAGGCACATTAACGCCTTTTGTGTGAAACTGACGCTTCCCCTGGTGTCAAACACAACAGAAAGTTTATAGTGTTCTAACAAAAGTTAAAAACTTAGACTTGTTTTTAGAAATCTTTTTTTGTCTACTTAGGTTCACTATTTTTTTCTTGTTATATTATTATCGATTCTTTGAATCCTGTCTTTACTTTAATGAGTTTCAGTATTTAATCCTTCTAGATGTTTTTGTTTTTTAACCACGTCTATTGTGAGTCTTGTCTCTGTGTTTAATATTTACATTTTGGCTAGTTCCTGTTTTACTTTGAAGGTCAGATTTTTTCTGCATTATTTTTTATTTCCTGTTTCCCCAATTCTTCTTTCCTGTGTTATTACTTTAACCTTTGTCTCTTTCTTATCCTGGTTTTCATCCATCAATCAGCCCTACGTTTACATATATAATCCTGTTTTTTGTTTTGCTTGTTTATTTGTGTTTCTTTTGTCAGTTTTTGTTCTTGGATTTTGCTCTCAGTCCAATAAAAAGCTGGCACGTGTGTCTGTTTTCCAGTCTTTTGTCTACTTGGAGTCCTGTGTTTACCTTTTACAGTGTGACAATATGATGTATGCAAATGCACCAAAGATAATACCATTTTGTTCTCTGATATTTAAAATTTAAATATCTCTGCTCTGCTATTTTACTTGGCATATTTTGCATATCTTCATGACCTTCAACATGAGCCGTTAAAATGTACGTATAGTTGGTTATGTTATCAAATGTCCCAAGACACTCGACACACCCCTGTGTGTCAACACGTTTAATTTGGCTTCTGTAAAGGGGGACAAGATAAGACACCAACCAAATACTTCTGCTACTCCTGATCTTATATTCCAGTTTAATGTTAGTCTGAAACACAATCAAACAAGGACTCCACATAATGCTAACTGCTGTTTTAATTGTTCTTTTATTTATTGTGACTTAGAAATGAGGCAAATAGATAAAGGTCAGCATCATTAAGGGTCCACATTTTGCTGGCTATCCGGTAAGGTTACACTCCCCAGCATGTGCGGCAGCGCTGAGTTGGGATTTTCTGCTCATAGTTGAGATTTGGGGTAAAATTGTGTGTTGTTAATTTGCAGTTTATGCAGACACTAAAGTAAAGATAAGAAAGCTGAATTTTTCTCGATTGTGTCAATGCTTGGTTAATTTTTTGACATTATGATTAGTTTTATTGCGATTGATCTGTGGACCTCTACAAACCACACTGAAAGAAAAACATTTAGAGCTTCAGTCACTCAGGGCTAGAGACCGAACAGTGACCCTGTGGCAACTTCCAGTTGTTGGGGAAAAATTTGTATTCCCTGACTGGTTGGCGAGTAGGCGGACAGCAGTGCTGGGTGTTGCAAAATGAAAGTGGCTGCAAAGAGTGCTGCACCAAAAACCACCTCATGACTGGATTGGTCAGTAACAGATTATCATGTTTGCCTGTAGTTTGCATGGGAGATGCTGACTTCTCTGCAAACATGGAGCGAAAACCAGAACTGGATAACTTTCATCTCCAAAGTAAAATTTGTGTCTTGCTGCTTAAATATAATAATATTTCAAAAGGGGCAACTTTTGCTTCAAAAATGAACCGTTTGCATTGTATTCTTTGCAGTTCTGCTACTGCTGGCGAGTTGATAAGTCGGTGATCACAGCAACCTGCTAACGATAAAATCAATCACAAGCAGGCTTTCAGCGCAGCATTGTACTCCTCCAGTGATTAATTTTAGTGGTTACCAGGGGGTCACTCATTGGTCTCTATGTCTGCATGACTGGGGCTTCATGCTCAAATTATACTTTGAGTCAATGTAGATCCTACAACAGAGCTTATGCAAGTCACCAAAGCTGTTGCTAGCATTTATATCTGTGTGGGCTTCGTCGACAGTAATGTGTACTTAAATTTTCTAGGATTAAAATTTACACCACAAGTAGGTCGTAACCGCAAACCCTTTTGAATGCCTATACGCCATAACCTACCACATAAACTGACGTGCACCCCCCTTAAAGCCACATGCATAGGCTATGTTGTAGACTCTACATAGATTCACTGCAGAAGTATAATTCATGCATCGCTAAAGAGGTAGATGTCAGGTTTGCATTTATGACATGTGTACAGCATAGATTTAACACAGAAATATAAACCTTTTGTTAGCAATGGTTTTCACAGTGACTGCGAGCAACCTACAGCTATCAGCAGTGGGGAATATTCATGTTTCTGAGGTGACCCATGGACGTCAGGCACTCTCAAGGCCTTTGCGACCAAGGCCTAAGTTTATGTAAGCACATAAAGTTTCTGCACTACAATTCCAGCCTCTTACATGTATGTGAGGGAAGGTTAATAAAATTAGAGCGCATATATGTCGCTACACATGTTTTCTTTTTGTTCTTAGTAGTCAGGTTCTTACTCTAAGCAATGGGACTGACTGCCATTTGTGAGTATCATTTGGATTTTAATCATCAGACACATTTGAAAGCCTCCAGAGTAAGCACATATTGGCTGACTGAGAATATTTCAGGAATCCTGATTTTGTAGCATCAATCAACACTCTTAGCTTCTGTGTTTCAAAAGTGGTGGAATTTCAAGGCTGTGTGTTACTTGTAAGGCGTGTTTGGCAGCAGATCGGTCCAGCATGTCTCAGTCTCTCACTAAAAGCTGCAGCTGTAGTTGGGGTTTTGTTCCTCTATGTTGTGTAACACTTGCTGTCTTTGTGGAACTTGATAATTTGTTATTTTTTGCTCTGCTTAGTGTAACAAAATTGATCTCATGTTTTCCCTAACTGGCAAGACAAAGAGTACAGTCAGTGTAAAAGAGCCTCACATACGTTCAAAACTCCCATGGTAACCAGGGTCAAACTGAAAAAGTTC
Organism: Oreochromis niloticus; assembly: GCF_001858045.2. Taxonomy (NCBI): domain Eukaryota; kingdom Metazoa; phylum Chordata; class Actinopteri; order Cichliformes; family Cichlidae; genus Oreochromis; species Oreochromis niloticus. The sequence continues at coordinate 28,341,857 of NC_031965.2, read as the reverse complement.
CATGTAAGATAAGATTTAATCACAACAATCAAACCTGATGACTGTAGAGTTCAGCAGCTTAGCTCGCAGTAATCACCTTCTTCCTACTTTAGAATAACAGAAAAACATCTGGACCTGCGAACCGTGTAGCATAAACACGGGCTTATTCAGCAAAGGCTGCGGATTACGTTCACAACTGAGAGTTACACATTTGTTTTCACTGTCTTCAAAGTGAAGGTGGGCACAAGCTTTCCTGCAAAGCAACACAATCAGACTTTGGAATCAGCTTTTGATTCCCTCTGAATGTGTGCGTGTGTGTTCTTCCGTGGCATCACACGCATGCATGTATGCACTCGTTGATAAGCAGACCCAGGTGTTTTGGTGTTTTACTGAGCACACAGGGCCTTTACAGCCATGGTTACAAGTGTGACTGATGACAGATGAAAAAAGACTCCAAAGAAACAGGTTTTTGCTGTCTCGACTAATATTTGCCTCCATGCTGCTGCTGGTACTTGAAAAAGTTTAGATCTGAATCATGTTAGGGGGGGGTTCCCCTTTTAAACTTAAAAAGTATCAAATGAAGATTAGGAAACTCATCAGAAGATTGGAAATCATCTTGTGCTGTATTTCCAGCCCAGTCCCCTGAGAAAATGTTAAATAGTGAAAAGCCATGTATTTCTCTGTGGTCATGACCCAGTCATCTGGCAAAGTATCTCAATAGGAAGCATGTTTCCTATAGTTTGATTTGAACCCAAACCATTATCTTTTTCTAATCCCAACCAAATTGCTTTTAATGCTTAAACCCAACCGAAGCAGTAATCAATAATGTATTTGAAAATAAGCATTAATTTTGCGTACATGGACACGAATCAGCAAAGCAATCAGGCTCGTATTAGCAGTCCTGGCTGCTGGTGGTAGAGTAATGATATGGGGTTTCTTGGCACACTTTTTGCTCTTATAGTACCAATTGAGCATCACTGAAAGACACAGCCTACGACAGTATCGCTGCTGACCATGTCCATACCCACCATCTTCATGCTACACCCATTCCAGCAGGATAATGTGTCATGCCTTTGTAGCCTAAATGATCTCAAATGGGTTTCTTGAACATGACAATAAGTCCACTGGACTCAAATGTCCTCAGAGTCAGCAGATCTCAATCCAATAGAGCACCTTTGGGTTTTGTTGGAACTGAAGATTCATCCATTTGCTTCTGCTTATCCTTTCCAGGGTCGCGGGGGGTGCTGGAGGCTATCCCAGCTGTCACGGGGCAAGAGGCGGGGTACACCCTGGACAGGTTGCCAGTCTGTCACAGGGATAACACAGAGACACAGACAACCATTTGCACTCACATTCACACCTAAGGGCAATTTAGATTAATCAATTAACCTATACCCACTAACTGCATGTCTTTGGACGGTGGGAGGAAGCCGGAGTACCCGGGGAGAACCCACGCAAACATGGGGAGAACATGCAAACTCCACACAGAAAGACCCCGGCCTGATGGTGGAATTGAACTCAGGACCTTCTTGCTGTGCGGCAACAGTGCTAACCACCGTGCTGCCCCACTGAAGATTCATATCAAATTTAAATCTGCTACAACTGTGTGACGCCGCAAATGTTTCCAGCTCCTCGCTGAATGAATAATTAAGCTCTGAAGGTAAAGATAGGTCCAAACCGGTACTAGCAAAGTGTACCCAATAAAGTGGCGGATAAGGGAGGGTTTTCATTTTTCAGATTTGAATTTGTGCATTTTACTTGGTGGGATGTGAATTGCTGTCTGTGGAATGGGAAGAGCAGCTTAAAGTTCATTTTGTCTCAGTCTCGATTAGTTTTCTTGTTTTCATTAAAAATAAATATGTTGTTGTAAATAAGGATTTGAACATTAGCAATAAAACACTTAATATGTCTAGGACATAATGATTATACCCTTTCTAAGTCGTTTTTTTTTTAAAGGCTCACATTTTTAATTCCCTGTTTTCAGCGGGCTTGCAGACACTCAACAATGGTGAGATGTTAGCGTCTGTGTTTTTTACGATTTAATTGGCATAATTGGACAATTTCTGATTTAAAAAAAAAATCAGTCTTCTCTGGCATACCCAGCGTTTTGTTACTACACACACAAGAAAACAATGGGCAGCACACGCCTCTGGAGCAGGATTTGGTAATTGGGAGCAGGAGCTGGTTTCACGTAACCACAGGGACACAGTGACTGGCGATCCAATAAAAGTCAGACACCAGACTACTGAAGCATTTATATCAAGGGACCAGAAACAGTCTGTCTTTGAATTCATCTTGTGACCGGAGTTTCACACACTGATGAATCTAATGCCTGTAAAACACAAATTAGGATGTGACAGCAGCTTTTAAAATGCATCTGTAATATCCTTTGGGATTTTATTAAAATCACCAAGGAACAGGCGGGATTTGCTGTAGTTAAATATGTGATGGTGGCAGAAGCAGTATCCCGTGCACACACAGTGTCAACACTAAATCTTTGTGATGATGCAGACATTTGTTGAGCCTTTAACACAAGGTTTAAATGAGGATGGTGGAAATGTTACGAAGATATTGGATGAACAGTCAGGTGATCAACAAAGTGATTGCAGTTCATCCTGAGAGAGACGTAAATGTCTGTATCAGTTTTCATGCCAATCAGTCCAATATTTGGTATTAAAATGTGCATATTCAGCTATGAAGCAACACATTTTAATTCAGTATTTGTTCAGATGTTTCGGTATGAAACAAAAAGGACGACCTAACCATTTCATCCAGAACTGCAGTTCTCCTAATGGCCACTTGAGGCTAGCTCCAAAAGAGAGTCAATCCCCATAGAGTCCCATGTTGAAATCCTCAACTTTGCAGCCTGGAAAAAAAGGAATTTAAGTGGCTTTTTTCCTCCTCTGGTAAGTGCCTTTAAAAAAAAATTCACCTATTAAATAATGTTAGAGCTTAAATTTATGCACAATTAAGGGTGTGGCTACTTTGATTGACAGGTGAGTGGTGAAATAAGCAGCTGTAGCAACTAGGGATGTAATGTAATTTGAACCACTTCACTAAATCTCCTGACTATGTTCATGGTTCATGGCAGAGCATTCTCATTCCCAATGCGTAACATACCGACGGTTTGTAACGACGTCTCATAGTAACACGAAAGGTACCCTTCTGCGTCCTTATGAGACGCTCTGTGTTCTCAATTAAATCCAATAGAGTGCCACTCGCGGCAGTAACACACGCTTAGGGCAGAGGCTCCAGCCGTCCATTCCAGCCCTAACACTGACCTTAACCCCATCACATAGTGTTTTCCAAAGTGATTCATGATCAAAACTAAAACACATTTACATGTATAGATTCATTGTAACTGGCTCCCATGCCCCCGAATGCGTAACATACTGACGATTTGTCACATGCGTCGGTATGTTACACGTTGGGATGAGAACGTGTTGTTCATGGCCACCTTTTGGATTTTAATGCAGCGATCTCAGATAACATTTTCTATGCAGTCAATGTATAAACTATTCAAAAAGTCTGATGGAGTTTTTATTAGCACGTTAGCTAGAAAGTGCCTAATTGTGTGTTCAATTAGACCCATACAGCTAAGGCATCAAAAATTCCTTAATGTTTTTAAGTCCCAGTGTCCCGACTGAAATTAAAGTTAGTTTAGTTAACACTTCAATATAACTACATGATCAAGTGTCTACCAAGTTATGAAAACTGCTTCTCAAAGGACTTGTGAATGAAAAACAAATAAAGAGACAAGACAGCAACACAGGAACTGTGTGTTCCTAAACAGACCCACACAAATCAACCTTGGCTCACAAACCACTGGATGACACCACAATTGCGTCATTGTAGCAGGGCGCATGGTACACTGCTCTTTCCTTCCACCAGCCTGGTTGTGAAAAAACAATCTACATTTCTAATGCAAATTTCTATTCAGCCACTCAAATGGCAGCAACTCAATGCATTTAGTAGCATGGTTGCTAATCTGAGTAGTTCAGAAACTGCAGATCTACTGGATTCTCTCTTACAACCATATCCAGGATTTACAGAGAATGATCTGAAAAAGAGAAAATGCTCAGTGAGTGACAGATCTCCATGGCAAGAGTGCTTTAACCTTATAGTAAGATAACAATAACTAAGTAAGATGCACTACTCATTAAACCTTGAAGCAGATAAGCTTCAGCATCAGAAGACCACACTGGGTTCACCACTGTCAGTAAAAACAGGAAACTGAGACTACAGTTTGTACAGGATCACGAAAATTAGAGAACAGAAGACTGGAAAAACATTGGGTAGTCTGATGAGTCTTGATTTCTGTTTCAACATTCAGATGACAGGGACAGACATGGCATACACATTAAAACATGCATGGATTCAGACTGATGGTGGTGTGATATTGTGGGATATATTTTCTTGACTCACTTATCAGCTGAACATTGGGATTGATTGCAGACCATGTCCCTGACCACAGTGTACCCATCATCACCATGTTGCAAAGCTTAAATCATTTCAAATTGGTTCCTTAAACACGACGATGTGTTTACTTTACTAAAATGACTTCCACAGTCCCCAGATTTTAATCCAACAGAGCACCTTCAGGATGTGGTGAAATGGGAGATTCTGTCTGAAAATCTGTGACATTTATGACTCAAACTGTAATGAGTCACTCCAATCCCTTCAACCACCAAATATGGGCTTTTTTTTTACCCTTTAATAAGGGAAAATATTAATTTCATTATGTGAACATGAAATCAGTAAAAACAGGTCTGGAGAAATGAAAAACCTTGTTCAGGACACGAAAAAAAAATCATATTCAGAAACACAAATCAACTGATTAAAGGTTGAACTGCCGTGTGGCTTCACTGCGTCCACAGAAGCACACATGGTACCCCTGCAGATTAAAAGGGCTACAAACGTTTGGAAACTATAAAATGTTAATTTAAGGTTTCACAATAGGGAATTAAAAACAACACTACATTTATAATTTTCACTTTGTCTTGATCAAAGTAGAAACGGGTACACACACTTACATGGGCACCAGCTCACAATGACTCCCAAACATAGACAATCAACATGTGAAGCATCTAAGCAAAGCCCTCTGACTGGCACATTTTTCATGTTTTAAGAGAAAAACAATCAGCCTATTCTCTTTGTGTGTGTGTGTGTGTGTGTGTGTGTGCCACAGCATGATGCCTTGCCTTTGAAGCTTGATTAAAGTCATCGCCTTGTCAAGAGCTGTATTATATATTATATCCAGGTAATCACACTTGAAAGTCAAAGGACTGGAGACATAAAACGAGCTGCACTGTGTCTTATCTTGGAGTTTAACACTGTTCATTCTGTTCCTGTTATTCAGCCGGATGATTGGAGCTGTCTCATCCTGAGCTTTATGTGGGGAAATAGAGAGCACAGTCATTCACCAAGCTATGGTTTTCCCGGAAGCTCATAGGGGTCCTGATGACTCAGTCAGGCCACAGACGTCATGTTATTCTGGTTATGCACCAGCTGCGTGACGGTTTCAAAAAGGAGTTAGAAAGAGAATGTAGGGCAAAAGATCTAACATGAGAAAGGGGCTTCAATAGAAAAAAAGCATAATATTACCAAAATATTTTTTAGACCCTTTTGGTTTTGTATGTTATTTATCTATACTGTAAATATTCTGATCTGATCGATATGCTACCAAACAGACTGGACACCTGCTCTGTTGTGACTGTGACTGACTGACAGTTAAAGTAGTCATAGTCAGTGAGCAGGACAATAACAAGCAGGGTTGACTTGATTTCCACCTGAGTACTCCATTGGCATTTTTACAGCTTAAACTGGAGAAAACACCATGTTTGTTCATATTAAAGATACTTAACTGTTTAAAAAAACAACTAAATATGGAGTAAAACTACCAACAGAACATAAATAAAGAATTAATGCCCGTGTCTTTTAACCAGTATGTCTGTGTATTGTGTTGGAGAGACATCAGATGGAGTTGAACTAGGGCTGTACTTGAATATAATACAAGTATTTCCCAGCAAATTAGCACAACCTTTGTTTAAGCCCACAAGTCATTATTCTTATCTATAATAATGTCCTGGCAAAAGGAAATTCATTCTGAATAAACAGTGGTAGTTTAAAAGACATCAAAAATCAGCACACATGCTAAAATATCTCAGCACACCTACTGATAAAATGCTGCCCCCTGGTTGTGAAGGGTTTAGTCAAATTCTTCCACGTGTAATAACAAAAAGTATCATTAATGCACAAATATTCCAGCTGATGATGGCTTTCTAGAAGAAGCCTGTTGTACTGTTTTTGATGTGTTACATGTTAAAGTTCTATTTGGTAGTTATAAAAGATTTTGTGTGTATTTACACTTAGGGCTGGTTCTCTTGTTCCCTCTCGCCACTCGCCTGCTGGCCTGCGCTCACACTGTGATTAAGCTTCTGGACATGAGTATGCCTCAGTTTGTCTTTTTGATCTCTTATTTATTTTACTCCACTGCTCCTCTCTTTGATTTTTATCACAGCTCACGCTCTCTTCCTATGACACTTTATTAACATGGTTTGTTTTTGAAGAAAAACTCCAAAAGAGCACGATGAACTTCATGATTATATTTACATTGTCGTGGGAATTGGTGAGATTAAAAAATAAAAAGCAAAAAAACTTAACCACTTATAAAACTTTTTTTGGGTCCAAATTCTACATTTTCCCCTGAAAAAAACAAAACAAAAAACAAAGAGAAAAACAAGAATAAACAATGAACCACCAAGAACTAACAGATGCCAGCTGGATAAAGAGCGTGAGATTATATGGTAAAAAAAAAATAGGAGAAACATGCAAAATCAAGGACTTTTTGTCATTGATTTTGTGAAAACAAGATCTGCTGAAAGCACCGCTAGGTAAAGTTAGCGTGCAACAAGTGTCACACAGCTATGACCAGTCATTTGAGATCTTTGAAGAATAGTTAAATTTCCGTTTTTTAACTGGTTATTTACTGGAGGCTTTCCCAGATGTCACCCTCAACAGGTTTCCGATGTGTCCCAGGGTTAACACAGAGGGATAAAGGATTATTTACACACTCTTTCACACCTGCAACCAATTTAGAATCATAAACAAGCATGTCTTTGGATTGTGGGAAGAAGTCGAAGTACCTGTAGAGAACCACAGGGACAACGTGCAAACTCCAGACAGAAAATCCTCAGCTTGTCTGTGGATTCAAAGCCACGACCTCCTTGCTGCGAAGAGCCACTGCTAACCCCTGCACCACTCTTCCACCACTAGTGTTCAATCAAAATGCCTATCTTTACTTTGTGGTTCAGTCATTTGAGGTGTTTCTTTGGCTCTGCCACATCTGTTCAAGCAAGCCAAACCACGGTATTCAGCAAACACACAAGTCAAGCTAACTGGACTTTGGGGGTCAAGTGTTTGTTCACCCTTATAGACTGATGACCCTAACCCTTTGTCATGTGAATGTGGACCAGAGGCTCTGTTCAGATGGCCGATGGACCAGCTATGCACCGATCAGGCAGACTCTAAAAGTGTCTTTGGGTGATGGTTTCTTTTAATTGTTAGTAAAAAGAAAAGGATCTCCTTAAACAATAAAAAAAGAAAGAAAGAAAAGCAATTTGCAGCTAATGGATTAGACTCTGTATGAAGAGGGTAATTGTATTCATAGTGGAACGAGCCAGAGAGATTAAAATCCTAATCTTCACTAGGGTTATGCATGAGGAGGCGGTCAGACAAGTGATAAAAAGTGGAAGGCATGAAGGCAAAATAAGGGTAGGCTGGAGAGCGAGTGGATGAAGGTGAGTATTGGGCAATTAGATGCAGGTCTGATGGAAAACTAAACAAAGAGAGGAAGTCGACGTAGCGAGCAGAGAGCAGGAATTGCAAAATATATTAGGAAATGGAATAAGTATAAACATAAAAATTCAAACTTTTGTTTTATTCAGCATTTCACACAAAAGTGTACTTTTTTTTATATCCTCTGTGAGGTCTAACATCTGTTTTGCAGTATTCAAACTGCGTTGCTCAAAGATGAAGGCATACAATAATGAACTCCCACACAACACACATTGTGTTAAGTATTCATCATTATCCGCATAACATAGGCTTTTATAGCTGAAGAGCTCTGGGAGCTGCGGTAAGACTAAAGGAACACAATGCATCTAATTCCATCCTTCATAATATTTGTCTCCACGTGTCCTCTCAGGGAAAAGGCACTGTGGATATTTGTTACTCCTCACGCCAACTATAATGGGCTTCACTGTACAGAAACATGCTTCTGTGCTCTCTCACCTCTGCTCTGGTCCCTGGGGCCCTGTCTCGAGATGGGCAAGGGATTCCCATGTGTCCTGCCACTCAGCTAATTGAGGCCTGTGAAAGGCGAGTTGCTATGGAGGAAACTCCCACATGTGGGATGCTACTTTTAGTGACACTCTTTTGGGAACATGGGTAGTGTGCCGAACACACACACATATGTGTGTATTTTTTGCATAAAATTTGAGTACAATTTAGTACATGTCTGAATAATTATATCTACACTTAGTGCACTTTAACCAGAGAAATTGGTTAGTCGTTAATTATTCCAGTGTACCTGTAATAATTATATAAACAGGTGAAGAATTAATTAGTTTAAATGTTTTTTCTAACTTATTTTCTCCTTTGTTAACTACTCACTCAGCAGTGCAGCGTAATAATGCTGTTTCATATCACATTTCTAATATTAATCTTAATATTTCAAATGCATAAGTGTGCTCACTCAGATAAGTACAGCTATTTGAGGTGCGCTAAGAAGAGCTACCTGGATTTTTAACTCATGGTCAGTAGATTACATCAGTACATGGTGGATGATAGTGTGGATGATAGCACAGACGGTAAAGCCAGTGACAGCTAGCAAGCTAATAGCAGGAGATTTTAATCAGCAATGACACTGACTTGGTGTCTTTATTGCAGGAAGGTTAACAGGCTAATGTTAAACAGGCTGTTGTGAATGGGCTGAATGGTTGTCCTCCTGTTGAACTGTAATCAGAATGCTTTATTTTTATATATTATTTTGAATAACTAATAACTGCTAAGCAACTTTGTTGACTGATTGGGGGCTAATTCCACCCTTTGACAGTTGGAATGGTCCCTCTTTTGACCTGAAGTGAAATAAGTGGTCAAGAAAATCGATTTAGAAGATATAGGAAGTCAACCTTCTGAAGTTCAAATTGAACAGAGAATGGTCCAAAAAGGAAAAAATATCGAGTGAGCTGTAGTTCTCTGGGAGGGGAGAATGGCAAGACTGCTTCCAGCTGACAGAAATGCAAGAGTAATTCAAATAATAGCCAAGATATGCAGAAGAGCATTTCTTAACCTGATTGGGTACAGTTCACAGGAGCGCACCAAAATTAGACAACAGAGGTTTGGAAGAAAAATTTCCTGCTCTGATGATTCTTAATTTCTGCTGCAACAAGCAGATAGGGTTAGAATTTCACATAAACATCAAGAAAGCATGACTCCATTGTCCCTTGTATCAATGGTTCAAGATGGTAGTGTATTTGTGTGGGGTAATATTTCCTTGGTACAATTTAGGCCCCTTTGCACCAACTGTCCTTCATTTAAACACAAATTCAATTTATAGTGGCAAATCACAACAACAAACGCCTCAAGGCACTTTATACTGTAAGGTGGAGGCTAATATTAGAGAAAAAAAACAACAGTTAGATGAAGATGAGCACACACTTAGTGACAGTGGGACAGAAAAACTCCTTTTTAGCAGCAGTACACCTATGGCAGACGCTGGTTCAGAGAAGGGCAGCCATCTGCAGTGGCCAGTTGGGGGTGAGGGGAGGAAGACAGCACCGAGGACACACTGTGGAAAACAATCACAGCCTACCTGAGTATAGTTTCTGACCTTTTCCAATCTCGTTATGACCATCATCCGATGGTTGCTTCCAAAAGGATAACCCACCATGTTACAAAACTCAAATCATGTCAAACTGGTGTCTTGAATATGATAATAAGCTCACTGTACTCAAATAGCCTCCACAGTCACCAGATCTCAATCCAATAGAGCACCTTTGGAATGTGGTGGAACAGCAGATCCACATCATGGATGTGCAGCCAGCAAATCTGCAGTAACTGCTGTCATGTCAATATGGACCAAAATTTCTGAGGAATGTACTTTGTTAAATCTGTGCCATTACGGCAGCTTTGTGTCATGGTCTATGTGTGATCGTGTGATTTTTTTGTGTGAGGACCCAAACGCAGAAAGAGGAAGCTGGACTAAGACTTAACCAAAAGTGAGCCGTTTATTATGGCTGGTAGCAAACATGGACAAAAACAGAAAAACCAAAATGAATAAAAACGGAAATAACACCTAACACCTGAAATCTGAAACACTTGGAAATAACAAGGGAACATGGAGACACGAGGGAGGATTAACGGGCGATTTGCAAATGCACCGACAAAGGACAAGAGGAAGACCGAGACAATAAATACACTAAAGGATGACGAGGGAAGTGGAAACTCATGGGAACACAGCTGGAGGAAATTGGATGTGATGACACAGGGGGAAGGAAAACTTAACACAGCGAACACAGTACGAGAGACTGTCACTGACTTAAGACACACAGCTTGACACAGCAATGGGGATAAACAAGCAGGGAGGCAGATGAGACACAAGAAGAGGAAAGGGGAAACAGGTAAGGAAGATGAAACACAGCGATACAACTAAGACACATGGAGGGGTGAGAGACATAAACACGGGTGGCACGACAGACTTTTACACTCGACACAGGGATGAGACAGACACAAGAGAAACCTAACAGACAAGAAACCATAAACTGGGGATGCAAGACACTCAGAGACATAGAAATAACTTGAGTCTAACTTTAGAACTGGAACTAAACCCATCTTTATAATAGAAAAGTCACAAAAAACACAATGAACTCAAAACCCTGACACCTTGAAGACAAAGTACTAATAAGGGATACCTAATCAAATGGCCAGTGGGTGTATATGGCTGGCTCTTCTTGAGTGGCCCATAGAGAATTTAAGTCTGCTACTCCTGTGGTACAAAAATATTAAACATATAAAATCAAACTGTAATAATTGTACATTACATGTTATGACTTTAAGTTGCATTCTGTTCCATCTTATTAATCTAGTTTATGTTTTAAAATATGTACAAAAACCTTTTAAAGCCCCCTTTTTTTGTGAGAGACACCCCGATGAGTTCACTGGAGTATGAAACATGCTGTGCATACAGAGTGTTGTCAGTAATTCTGCACTACCTGCTACAGAGATGGAATAATTTTCTGCACTTTACATGCAGAGTGAAGAGCCGTCAGTCAGGAGAGAGAGGCGAGATTATTCACAAAGACAGATGGGGAAAAAAAGCAACATGTTTACAAAAAATAAGAGATTGTGATCCATATTTTGACAACTATGAGTGGGGTTGTGTGTCTGCTCTGGTGCAATTATCCCTTTCCAAACTCAATTTGAAATTGAACCATGTAAGCCTGTCAGAGGCATTTGGTATGATCCAGCGCACCATCCACCGTTATGTAGTCATCCCTAAACTCTGGACATCATGCATTAGCTGAGAAATGGTAGTTACCTTGGCAACCATTGCCAAACACATCATCTGGACAATGTCACATTTTCATTTCATTATTGTAATGAGACCGGTCTTGATGTTAGCCCATTTTGCTCGGCATGTTGAAAAAACTGTCAATGAAAATCTATAAAACCACCTCACAGATTCATGTTTCTTCTTAGTCGACTGCTTTAATGTTGCAAAGACTAAAGTAAAGAACAGCCGTTCCAGCTGATTTAGCGCATGACTTTGTTTATATGCTGTGTTAAAACCAGGTTACAAACACAGCAGGACTAAGTGTACATCTGATGTAAATTTAGAAAAGTAAAGCCATCATTTTCTCCTCGGATGATGGCTTTTGTTCCGAGGCAAGTAAAAGAACATTTAATTAAGCTGTATCAGAGGACAGGTTGTAATGTTTTGCTCCTTACACTGCAACATAACTCAGTGAAATCTAAAAGTGGCATGATGGGAGTAATTTTGTGAAACAGCAGATGAAATTACATCGGCTGCTTGGTTGTTATTCTCATAAAGTCCACACGTTGTGAGGTTTTATCATGTGAGTAGTGTTTCTCAGCACCCATTTCCCCTCACGGTCTTAAGCTTTCAAGTTAAAGGTAACTAAAGTTCTTTTCATATTCTTGATTGTTTCATGTCTCAAACAAAAAGCTTTTTCACTTCTAACAGCTGATGGGGAGTCCCAGGTGTTCTACCTCTACTGGGTTTGTCATCTCTGACATCACCATGAGTCATAGACCCACTGTATCATCAGGTGAGGTGTTAGGGTCACATGAGTGAGCAGTGAAGTGTCTTCGAAGGGGTCTCAAAACTGCATTTTAGGAGGCTGATGGTGTTGTAGGCCAGCACTTCTGTTCAGGTAGACGCAGCTTTCTTTATTCGTCTCTTAAACCATTCTGTTGTTCTCGGTCCAAAATGTTAACTGCAACTTGTCCCAGTGTGTACACAGTGTCCGTAAAGACATGGGCGTGGACATTGCATAGCGGTGTTTAAGGGTATAGTGTGCCAAGAAAATATCCCCCACACAATCACACCAACAGCGGATTTGTTGAAGTAGCAAAACAATTACGTGCCCATGTGCACATGCAGGTATTATTGCTTCTAAGATTATTGCATAATGTAAGTAACAAGCTTACACTATTCAACTATAACTGAGTAAAAGTGACCAAATGTCAGACTGAAATTTAAGATAATAAAACCTCTGTCTTATCATCTTCAGCACCATCATGCTGCTTACAGCCGTGTCCTCTCTGGATTTGTCTTCTCTCTTTTTGATTTATTTATGTGGGTTTGTTGGGTCTCTAACTTTGATGCCCTTTGATGCTCCTTCACTTATTTTTTGGGTGAATTTTGAATTTTACCACTTCACACATAAGTCAGAGATATAGATATACCTGACAGCTTAGGTGTAGCAGAGGATTCATCTAGAGGGGAGCTGCTTTATTACAAACTACTCCACCATGTAAACCTGAAATATATGTTGCAGCTGACCTATGCAATCTTCAATTTATATACTGTGAAATCTCAACAACGATCACTTCAAAGACCCTACAATAATACTCTTTAGTAATAATACCAGTGTTTTCTTTAAACTGAGCAGAACTGATCCAAATTGAATCGTGTTTCAGATTTTTTGTTACATCTGTAGACAGATGTGTAAATAACTACAGTGTCTTTGGTCAGCAGTGCACACACACAGAGAGATCTTCATGTAGTTTCTTTTGTTCACTTCTCTCTATTGGAGCCATACATACATGAAATGTCTGTCAAAATTATAACACCTGCAGCCTCACACAGCCTGCAGAAAAGCAATAGCAATGCATGCACGCATTTAGGCACGTGGCACAGTAACAGTACCTTCCCTAACACATCGATGGCTTAGGATCTCACGGCAAATAATGTTTGGTGTTCTTCTGCACATCGTCAGCTGTTACATACAGATTTCAGGTTTAATGGTGGAAATGTTTGTTATACTGCGGCTTGCATCTGAATAAATCCTGTGCTCCATCTGAGTCTAAATCAGGGGTGGGCAATCTCAGTCCACGAGGGCCGGTGTCCCTGCAGGTTTTAGATCTCACCTTGGGTCAACACACCTGAATCACATGATTAGTTCGTTACCAGGCCTCTGGAGAACTTCAGGACATGTTGAGGAGCTAATTTAGCCATTTAAATCAGCTGTGTTGGTTCGAGGACACATCTAAAACCTGCAGGGACACCGGCCCTCGTGGACTGAGATTGCCCACCCCTGGTCTAAATCCTCAGGACCCCGCCCACAGCCCCCAGCAATTTGTAACAGATGAGTTCATTCGTATTGAAAGTCATATTGATTCTCCGTCAGCCTTCTCTTGTTTATCATAATTGCCAGGATGTTTTCAGCGAGAAACACGTTTAAAAGCTTTCATTGCACTGCATTATTTTTGTTAACACTCACTCCCTCACTTAGGTGTGGTCATTTTTGAGCCACTAATTTGTGCTGCTCTTGGCTGGTAATTCTTTCAATATAATTAGAGCACTGTTAGTAGCTTACACACATAACTTTCCACTTTCATGGACGCATTTTTGAATGCATCATCAACCTAATTTGCCCCGCAGTCATAAAACTGACACTGTGCCTCTTTACATGCAACGTTAATACCTGGTTACACCCAAACTCCTGTAAGAGAAATTCAGCTCCGTCTAACCTCCACCTGGCCAAACTGTGTTTCCATGGCACAGGATCAGCCAGGGCAACATCTGCACTCCAGGGGAGATTATTGTTACACTCAACACATCCTCATTTGTCCCCAACTTTTGATCGTGTGCACTAGTTTCCCATCAGGCACGTCAGGGTTAAACAATGGCTTCTAAATCAGGTGAAATTGGAGTGAGAAGTAAAGGAGGGGTTTCTTTTGTCACGCTACAACAGCAAAACCCTCCCTCCACTGACAAGAAACAGGTGGACGTCAAAGCCTGTTACTGGATCTGTCTCATCAAAGTTTTATTTTTAAAAGAATATTGATTCGTGTGCTGTTTCATTTATGTCCCAGAAAGTATTGAGAAAAGGAAAAGGAAAGATTTATGTCACTCAATAACTGTTTTACTTCAAGCAGTGCATACATACAAAAGGCTTCCTTTTTTTTCTTAAGAATTTATTTCATTTTGGCAGAGAATCTACATCACATGCCAGGGTGCACTATCCTTTCCCAACCATGTAAAATATTTCCATTTTTAAATGTTATTTTCCACAGTAAAACCTGTGTTTATACTGTAGAAAGTTCTCTGTTTGGTTCAAAGGAGGGAAAAGGCACAGGTTATAAAATGGAGGGTGATAGAGGTCTCTCAATAGTGTGATGCATACTGGAAATGGAGAACGTTCGCCTTCAGAGTAAAAGTTATGCCTTACCACTGCAACAAACACACCTCAAAAGGTGAATATCCTTAATTTCTGGTTCTTGTTACAGTTCTCACATTTTCACTACAACTAAGTAAAGCGAAGTTTATATCTGTATGTTTGAAGTAATATCAGTCATTGTTAAAATGTTAAGAGTAAACGGCCTCTTTTGCTCGTTTTGATCACAATTTTTCCTTCCCAGGACCCTCCCTGTGTGTCTTAGTGGTTCTTAAACTGTAAGGCACACTATCTTGGTGGGGAGTAAACCCACTGTGTGAGTGTGTGCATGCATGCATGTGGTATGGTTTATGATTATTTAGGGAAAATAAAGGCTTGCATGTGTGTTGACCTTAAAAATTGTTTTCAAAGTTTTTGGGGTGAGGAGGGTTAGCTGTTTTTTGGCTCTAACAAAGGTTATGCCTAAAGATGTTTGAGAGAGAGTCAGCTGTAGATATTAAGTGAAAGTTAAAAAAAATTCATTTTGTGGTGGGAACTTTAGACTGTGTGCAAAAGTGGTCCCAGTGGATCATGAATGTAGTGAATTTTATGTTGCTAACTAACAATTGTGTAAATAACTTTCTAAAGGAAGCAATAATCTTTTACTTTAAGAGATATGTAATAGATTACTTTTTTGAGTAATGATGGCAAAACTGGTGAAATTCTGAGACAGCATGTTGGGATTTTCATTGTGAACATGCTCGCATGCTAACTTTAGCATTAAGCTCAGATATTTTTGCTACAGACTGCTGATCTATTTCTGCACAAACACTCATATGTTACAGATATTTTGGAGGATTAACACTGAATACAAATCAAAGTTTGACCTTGTTTTACTGGCATAAATTCAGTCATGATCCTAGGTTTCAGTGTTGGAAACCTATGGATATTTACCCCCCTTGTCTCTATACACAAGAGAAGAACTATTCAGTTCCAGCTCAAACAGTGTAAATAAGGTTGTCCTCCATTTCTGATCACTGGTGGCTGTTGCCAGGATTTGAAACGGTGTGTCTATGATGACCTGCAATTTCACCACCAAAGCAGTTGTCACCTAAGCAGTGCAATTTCTCTCATTTTTTCCCCCAAATGGATCAATTGCATTGATCCATTCTCTTTGAATCAATTTGAAGGATGGCAGTGGAGGACAAAATGATTTAAAAATAATTCCATTACTTACAGAACCGCCAGCCCTGCTGGCAACTATCAGCAAATTTATTAGGAAATTCTTAGAAAAACTTACAAAAAGTAAATTCAGATCCTTATTATGCAAATTGCAGATTTTTGACTCTTTTCGATGTGGTTTTCAAAATCAGCACTCCACTGAAATCACTCTTCTAAGGATCTATACTGATCTTTTAATGATATCTGATTCAGGGAAGTGCAGCCTTTCGTACTGTTGAATAGTATGTTACTTAATAGGTTTAAGTTTTTAAAGTTGTATCTCCAGCCCAGCATTAGACTGATTTTTCTTCTATTTATCTGCCTTTCTCTGTTGGGCTAAGCAACCTTACTTCTACTGCTGCGTCTCTAACCTGTGAGGTTCTATAAGGATCAATCCCAGATCCATTATTATTTTTATTCCTTTGGCTGGCATTATTAAATCTTTTAATAACATTTCTTTTTTTTTTTGCTGATGATCAGGCCTTTCAGTTTGTGGCACCAAGGCTTTGGAATGGTCTCCAACATCATTTAGCTGGATCTGTTGACTCCTATAAACAGCTATTAAAAACTCGTTTAATGTGGCTTCCTATTGATAGTAACTTTTTTTTTTAAAATTTGTGTTTTCTTTTATTCTTTTTAAAAAAAAATAATTTTGTTATAAAAGCTATAAACTGTAATTCAATTTTGTACTGCATTTTATTGTAATTTCTCTTAGTTTTTATTATTTTCATTCATACCTGTGAAAAGTGCTTTATAAATAAACTTTACTTACATAGAAAATGTGTTTTTCATAACAGTAAAAAAATACATGTAGAGTACTTTCAGTATAGAGTGTGCAACATAATCTTATAGCCTCCTGTCAAAATTAGCTCCCAACAATCAGGGCATGAGGGACATTAAGGGAATGCAGAAGATGGGATCAGCAAGTCCCATCAATCATCGACGACAGCAGGCAGGACTCTGGCAGCGTGATGGATGACAGCGGTGAAATGAGACAGAGAGGAATGCACCATACGTCCAGCTTGTCACACTTAGTCTATACTGCCACACATCAGTGCTTCCAGCACTTCATGATCAGCGTGAACAGAGATTGGTCTAAACAGTGTAGCCTATATGCATGAAGACAAATTTGGAGGCGGATTCAGTGGAGGCTGTCTTGTCCTCACGTCACATTATACACACTCCATGATTTCGTGAATCATCTGTCACCTGTTGGTCTAAAAAAACCCATCTGTTGTACAACCATTTAATATTGTTTCTTAAAGCTTAAATCCAAGAGCCAGTATTGCTTTTCAATTAGATTATCGCTCATCACATAGTCAAATCTGCACAAAAATTTGTTATATGCACAGATTGAACTTCTGAATTAAAAGAGATTTCTGCCACAGCAAATTTCTATGTAATGACAGGACAAGGACTCTTACTGCTAATGTTAAATTTTCTGGTTAAATATAGTATGAAATTAATGGAAAACAGGCTTCCCCTCCCCCTATCATCTCCCTTTGATTAAATTGGAGACACGGCATGAGGAGCACCAGTTTCACAAGGACGGCATTAACAATTAGAGGCTTTGTAAAGCAGAAGCAGTCAACACTGTCAAAATTACCAGGTGGTGATAATTGCACTCAGAGACAGAAATAGTTTGCTTTAAGCTCGATGCTGTCACTGCAAGCAGCTGTGGGGAAAACAAGTCATAGGCAGACATCCTGGGCTGCCCTGCGTCGCCAGAAGCCCAATAAACTGACCACAGTGTTTGACATGCTGTCCTACAGGCTGTTAAAGTCTTCACACTCCAGCACGCAAGTGGCATGATGAAGCCATGGCTGTTTACCCACTAGATCCTCTGCTTGCACTCGCTAAAAAACTATCTCCTAAAATTAAATGACCCCATCTAGGGCTTTGTCGAGTCATATATGAATGATTTTGGTAAAAGATGATTGCATTTCTGGTGCATAAACAAGAAAGTTAAGACTATTCAAACCCCTTCATGAAGGGACTGAAGCCGAATAGCATGATAATGTAAGTACGATTCCAAGGAGAAATAGATGCCTGGTAAAGGTCTCTTTACTCTCTTTGAATATGTTAATTAAACGAATTCAAATATATGAGCATGAACATTCCTAAATATAGCATGTGGATCACACTTATTACTTCAAGACACATGGGTAGCTTTTGAAATAAAAAACTGGCTTTTTTAATGGTTCCATTTTTACTTTACCGACTTTAACAACCAAATTTAAATTACAATAAATGGAAGCAACAAGTGGCAGTGATGTTATTAAATTTGTGCTAAGAATCAGATGAAGCCTAACAAATCTGATGCTGGAGAAATGAAGCAGATCAAATGATAAATCTATTCAAGTTCTGTTCTGTTCATGATCTGCAGTGAATGAATCATTATGATTTTGGAAAGAACTAAATAAACTGCACCATTATTGCATGTTTGGACAATACTTGGTTTAAGATAAAATACTTGCACTACAAGTGATATTCACACCAGCCTCAGCTGTATTTTCTTTAATATCACAGAACATTAACACGTAAAAGGAAATAACTAAAGCTACCAGCATAAGATGAAGAAACAACTGTTACGGCTTTATAATGTGCTGTGCTGAAGAGCTGTAATACCACTATGTACCACAAGATGAGGCAGTGATTGAAAGTTACTTTTAGCTAGTTAAGTAATTAAGAGTGTGTAATTGAGTCGCTTCAAAAAAAACAAACGCATGAGAATTTTAAAATCTGCACACACCAGAAAGAAGCTCAAAAATTAACTGTTAGCAAAATTGCAGTAGCTTTCAACGCAAGCATGGTAATTCTCTCTTTTAGCGTTGGCTTGGTCAACATGGCTAAAGTTTCTTTCTTAGAGACAATAAAGTTTTATTACAACATTTATTCACACTGGGCTTTCTTCTTCAAACTGAAATAACTTTCAGTTATTTGGAAAAAGAAATTACATCCAAAAATGTTCCATTAAAGCAACTACTCCCTAATATGTTTCTTTAAATAGTTGTTTTTTTTTTATGTAACTCCATCTGAGAATCCTTGTGCTGCCAACACTCAGCTGCTGGCTGACTTTGAGCTTGGAGTTATTTGCCAGGTTAAGCTCAAATAAAATATGCTGCAGCAACAGCCTACAGTAAAAATCAATACAAAAACAAGCATTCTCTTTGCTGCTAAAGGTGCATAAATTGCACTCCAGCCAGTGATGTATGACTACCTGTCACAAGGACATTTCCAAGGGACTGTTCATTATTTTTGTGGTAAACATATAATTTTGACCTGTAGGATTTAATGAGAAAAAAAGGGTATTTGATCACTTAGAGTAAGTTTTTAGCCCGGCGTGAGGAAATAACATGCAGAGAGAACTGCAGACCAGAACAAACTTACAGAATATAATTACAGTCTAAGAAGACCTTATTCTTCACCCAAATAGACTGTTGGCTAGACAATTGCAGCAGCAGTTTGATAGTTCATTGTATTCAAACAGTAATTATGT
The DNA here is from genome assembly GCF_001858045.2 of Oreochromis niloticus. Classification (NCBI taxonomy): domain Eukaryota; kingdom Metazoa; phylum Chordata; class Actinopteri; order Cichliformes; family Cichlidae; genus Oreochromis; species Oreochromis niloticus. The sequence goes on along the minus strand of NC_031965.2, from coordinate 28,322,255 downwards.
CCCTAAAATACAGTATTTGCCTTTGAGAAAGAAACCCAACCCTGTCTTCATTTTCCTCCTCCAACTCATTTCCACCACTATAAACACAATTTGGGATTTCTATTTTAAAAAAATGCACACACACTATAGCTGACACTAGACTCAGTTTCAGTGTGTTCTTCAGTTTGTTTCATATTTTTATATCAACATAAAATAAGAAGTAAATATATAAGGGTATTAGGCAATGCAAATTATGTCTTTGTCTATTCATAGCGGTGGTGTCTGTGTACAAGTTCAGTTTTGGGCAGACATGACTCAGTCATTTAGTGTATTTAGCAACCAGACAGTGAATAAAGTCAGAATATAAACACTGCTAAGAAACATCACATGGTTTCCCAAATGGTTTTCCACTTAAACAAGCCCACGTTTTGCTATTCGCCTTAACAGAAAAATGTCACATTTTAGATGATTTCAGGGAAGTTACTGTAGCTTTTTGTTTCAAGAGTTTTACCTGATCTTATTAAATGTTTTTGTATTATTATTTGATTGAAGCATTTTAGATATGGAATAATTAGCTTTGATATTTTTATAGTTTAAATGCTTTCTATAAAGTATGTAAATCGCCGAATGTCTTGTTTGTGTGACCTCTTTCCAAATTTACCTTAGTATAGTCTGCCACCTACTGGCATCTTTGCAGTCAGCTTTTAAGGAGTCACTCACCATCTCAGAAAACTGTAACCGATCTCTCATTCTACTAAATCAATATTTGTAAGCATCCTTTGCCAGATTTGGACTGCACCTTGTGATGTTTCATTACACAATACCATTAAGGAGCATCTCACTAGTTTCACATTCAGTGGGTAGGCTTGCATTTTGAAAGGAAAGTTTATAGTTTTACTTTGCCAAATTAAAAGAGTCACATAACAGGAAATAAAAATGAGTACGAGGTAGTAAAATTATTCAACATGCGGTCACCTGGAATCAAATCACATCTGATGCTAGAGAAATGAACCACAACAAATGTTAAACCTACCTCCTGTATGTATTAGATGGCTTCTTCAAGCTTGAAAATTATGGTGCCAGTCATATTCTTAAAACAAATACTACTGTAGGCAAATCCAGGGTGCGAAGAGTTGAAATGCAAGTTTTATAATATGTCTTCTGCCTCCTGCTGTTGATCAAAAGACCAATTAGGCCAATTAGGAATCATTAGGAGTCACTAGGATCATTATTTCATTGTGTGAACAGTCAAAAGCACCCGATATTAACAAATGTTTTGGCCAAAAAGAAAAAAAGGAAATCTAGCTTAAGACAGTCATACATGTTTGGACAAAAGCATTAAGCCAAATCTTTCCATATACCTCTGAATATTGGTGTTTTTGGTCACAGCCATGCAGTCTTCCTTTACAAATATTTGAGAAATTAAAGATGTAAAGTGTATAGAATGACACCATTGCACCAAGTTAGGTCATGAATTTTCAACTCTCTCAGATAATCCACAATCAGCTCTAAGTGATATTACTGTAAAGTGGAAGGGCTGATTCAAGACCCTTGATCTGGCAGAATGGTCATTCAATATTTGTAAGCACCCTGTGCTAAATCTGGAGTGGTGTGCAAGAATCTTTGTAATGTTTAGGTTCTTATTCATCATGTAATACCACCAGAGCGGCAGCTGACTGACTAAACCATTGATACAAGGCAGACCCATGCTTTCATATTGTTTATGCTAAATTCTGATTACTGTCATCTCTTGGCATCCTGGGACCTTCTCTATATTTCTCCAGCAGCTCAAAGCAAACATCACACCTGGAGTTTCATTCCTTCTTGGAATGAAGCTGTACTGCACACAAATTCTTAACTCTCCTCTTAACTTAGCTGTAACAGCTCTTTCCCATAACCTAATGGTTTGACTGATTAACTTTATCCCTCTGTATATTATTATTTTTTCTGGCTTGTATACTGAACTTCCTATTTTCCTAATAAAATATCAATAACTGAGGGGTGTCTCAAGACTTTTGCTGTGCTGTATTTACTGCATATACTTTGTACTGTATATATTCCTTTAACAGTTTTTCCACCATTTAAATTTTAACACACCGATGTTGCAGTCCTTTGCTGCCTCTTTCCCAAACCTTTTTGAAACACGTTGGCAGCGTCATATTCACAAAGAAATAAAAAAGCGTCATAATTTGAACATTTTATATACGGTTCATTGATGGTCTTTGTATTTTCTTTTTAACATATATTATATGCAAAGTCATTGCAAAATGCTAAAACGTAAAAAAATAATAATCATTTAAAAAAGTCACCCCTTTGCAACTTCACCGTCGTGGCATGTTGACGACCAGCCTTGACGCATGCGCAGTCCCGTGTGGCTCGACGGAATGTTCTGGTTATCTTGCGGAAGTCTCGCGCATATTTGGCTCGCGACCAAACTGAAAAACAGCAACGGGAGCGTCGAGAAGGGAGTCAGCGGCCCTTTGGCTGAGCTCGTCTGGATTTTTGGGGAAAGAAGAGTCGATCACTAAAATGACTAGTGGGTACCGACATTTATTACGCTCTGAGGGATTCATGTATTTGGTCGGATGCTTGTTTTCCGTGTTTGTTATTTTTGACCAATGGTTGTCGTTGATCGACTTGGGTTCCGTCTATTTAATGTAATATACATTATCCTATTTGACAGATTCAATAGAGGATTGTCGTTTTGGGCAATAACTTAAGGACGCGATTAATTTGGCCGTTTTAGTTGGTTTATTTAAGGGCATAGACTTATGCTAACATGTGTTACATAACGTCCCGTTGTACTTGTGTTGGCTGTGGGTCGCTTGTTGTCCGGGCGTTACTCTGAGCCCTGGCCTGTATGTGTGGACGCAATACAGAAACAAAATATGGGTGTTTTGGTCTAAACGCAGCTTCCGTGTTTTTACTAGTAATATTTTTTTTTTTCAATCCTGCACATGAACTTGGAAAAACCGTGGTAGCGGCGGATTCTTTTGCTGCCCTCTGTGCTGTTGTTCTGGCTAAGAAAGTGCTCCGGAGCGCCTCTCTGCCACGTCGGCTGCTTTTGAGCGCTGCACCATCTTCATTTTTCATCGTGCAGATCATAGCATGCTCTTTTTCTGTTAACTATTCGACTTGTAGACACACAGATTTCCTTTTTAATAATAATAATAAAAATTCAGCTTGTGTTTTATTTATTTTTTGCTGGAAGCAACTTATGTCAAGTGTCTCATTATAAGGCGCAGCTTTTTCGTCTGATTTGTTGTTGTTGTTTTTTTTTACCCTTTTTATTGACATGACAGGAGGAAACCAGCGTGAGCTTGCACGCCAGAAAAATGCTAAAAAGCATACTGAACAGACTAAAGGCAAGAGAAATGAGGATGGGCTATCTGCAGCTGCCCGGAAACAGAGGTAAGCCTGCAGTCTGCAAGAGATTAAAGAAGTGTAGGATGCACACTAACTAAACAAACCAAAGCATAGTTTTCTAAACAGCACAAGGTGACGGAAGTGGTGCACATGTTAAAGGTAAAATGTACTAACAATTAGGAGAATTCATTAGTTTGTTTTTTAAGTATTTCATTTTATAGTTGTATTATAATTGTCCAATTAAAATGGGTACATTATTATATATTTACATAAATACGAAAATATAAATGTATATATTACATATTTTATACATCATTATAATATATATTGCAGCCTTCATTAATTCCACACCTAATTATATACTTATTATTAGGGCTGTTCGATATAACGATATATATCGGATGACGATATAAAAACGTCTATCGTTTCATTTTACGCTATCGTTTGTTTCGTGGTGTCGCAAAATAAACTGTTTACGGCAATATTTTTTCATTATTTTGATGGTCACTGTAGTGGCTATATTAATTTCCTAAAGTTCTCTCTTTCTCTTATATTTAATATAACCACACTACAGACGGACAAGCGCTTGTTTTTATGCGTTGTCGTTAGCAACAACGATGGTAAAACCACCTGGTGTCCGCTTGTTTATTTTCCACATAAACCTTTCACAATAAAGCTCAAGACCCTTTTGAGACTTTTCAAAATAAACTGAATCACGTGAAAGATGCAGAGTATTTACGGATGAGAAGCAAAAAAAGAGCCGTCAGGTGCTAAAAAATAAACCTTAGACTCAAACGATAGAACAGGCTTTTCCCTGCAGCACGCTGTGTAATAAATACTCACAAAGAAAACGGTGGCCGTTACAATCTATGTCTAAAAATGTATCGTTTCATGCATCAGTTAAAACACTCGACTCCAGGTACGCAACGCCCAGCTGGAAACACTTCACACAAGTCGAGCTGCCCGACATTCACAGAATTTACAGAATATGTTACATTTTTGTGATTTATATCGTTATCGGATGATAGATGTCTTAATATCGGGATGTGAGATTTTGGTCATATCGCACAGCCCTACTTATTATTGTACTATCATTATACTGTTCTTTATTACTTACTATATGTTTCCATTATATACCTATTTTTATGTTTTATTCAATTGATTATAAAGGCTATAATTCTATTAAGTTTTTTAATAATTCTTAGTTTAAAAAAAATAAGGGAAAACCCCCAAACAATATTGCAATATTCCTAAAATTGTCAATATAAGTGAAACATCTCATTATGAAACAAGGCTTATTATACAGTTTACTGAGCAAGTCTTTTCAGCACTATATCCACATTATGACCAGTTAACTGCTCATTGATAAGGCTTTTATTGCATAGGGGCGTTTGCTTCTTTTTTAGGTAATTAAAAAAAAAAAAAATCGTACAGCTTGTTGATGTGATTCTAGTACACCATATTCAGGGGTCTCTGGCTCTTTCCCCGGAACTTTTGTACATGTAAGCACCGGTTCTTGTATAGTAAAGGCAATGGATCAGTGTTGTCTTACCTAACAGAAGTTATTTATCCTATATTTCTGAACCTTTATTAATAATAATAAAAAACAAAGACACAAAACCATCTTATGCTTGAGTAAATTAAACCCCACCAAAAAATCCCCAAAACAAACAAACAACAACAACAACAAAAAATGTGTGTTGCAGTACTTTAGGCAAGGAATTTGTCTTTCAAACAGTTAGACATATATTACACATAATGTGATTGTTTTTGTGTGTGTGTGTGTGTGTGTGTGTGTGTGTGTGTGTGTGTGTGTGTGTGTGTGTGTGTGTGTGTGTGTGTGTGTGTGTGTGCGCGCGCGCGCGCACGCGCACGTGCACATTTCAGTCTCCTAATAAAGCTTGTCCTCTCTTGAAATGTCTCCCTTTTCTCCTCCAGGGATGCAGAGATAATGCAACAGAAGCAAAAAAAGGCAAATGAAGCAGGGAAAGGAAAGACCAAGTGAAGAATGAAGTCTTGAGACGAATTCAGCTCGGTGTCTCAAGAACCTGTTTAGCATTCTACCTGATATTTATAAGAAAGGATCTTTTAATTTTTGTCTAAACTCAAGAATCCAGGATCTGACTTTCCTCGCTATGGCAAATGACATTGCTTGTTGGATTTGTTGCTTTACACGATGAAATTATGTCTGAGCAAGTTAGCGGTTGTGTCACGTTGGTGCTGCATGCAGGGGAGCATCAGTGGTGTAAGGAGCAGAATAATGATGAACAATTCTCAACACAAAGCATCTGTGTAACAGTTGTGTATTTTTGTACAAAGATGTCCCCTGCTGGTTTCAAATAAAGTGTATCTTTTTTTTTGTTTGTTTCATACTTGTTTGACTTATTATCAGTATGTCAATATTAACAGTGAGTCTTTTACCGAAGGACCTTTGTAATGGTGCCACATGTAGGTGTAGACTGAGGGACAATGTGGGGTCATAAATGCAGCTACAAAAGGCCTCACTCCACATGTGTTTATAGCTGTTTATTTATATACTATAAGGGATAAAACGGGTCTTGTAAGACCGTGTCTACAAGTCTTAAAATTGTCTTAACCCAGGATTGAGCAACAAGAGCAAAAAATTAAAGATATCTGAAAACAGTCCACTATGTGTGGTCATTTATGACCATAGCAACCGTATTTACTTGAATTGTGATATTTCTAATTGTAAAAGTGTATCCTGCCATTAGTTATTCAATCTACTTCTACAACTTTTCATGGTTAGTGTAGGGTACTGGAGAGCTGTGTAAGGTCATTTGTGACATTGGAAATGTTTGGTTTTTAACATAAACCTTGATTTTGTGTGTAATTTTATATTTCACAATCAAGACCAGAGTCATAGTGAACTGAAAGTGGGTGTTTAGGGAAACAGACATTGTAGTAAACTGAAAAAATAAATACTTTAGGTCCTGAAAGAAACATACTGTTCACCCATAAAACTAAAAGGTAAACAGGAAATGTTCTCTGTGTGGTTAAACAGGGTATGTTTTTGTTACTAGGATACTGTGTGATCCAAAGTATTGTTACGTAATGTCTATTCTTAACATCTATAAACATTTCCCTGAGAAAAAACACATAAAGCTAAACTGAAACAGAACATTTTCAAGCAAAAAAACTAAATGGAAAAGGGCAAATCCACCCAGGAAACTGGAACTAAACTCAAGTGTAGGTCTGAAGTATCGTACTCCATGTCGCATAGCTTAACGCAAAATGAGTGCATTCTTATTGACTATGGTAAGACATTTCTTTCTCACTATTTTTAAAAATGATATTCATAAAATCTCTGACTCTTCTTGCGAAGTCACAAAAAGCATCAAAACAGTGCTTAGAACTGCACACAGCCTGTAAAAGTCACTGCACTACTGAGCGTTCAATATGCATTTGTTCAAATAATAAACATATACATAAATAAATAAAAGAAAAATTGAGCTCCCGAAAGAAATAGCTAACTTTCTGAGGCCATCATCAGTTCCAGTGTGCAGTAAATAAAGACAATTAATGTAGTGAGATTAGGTGAAGGTGTGTCCCTCTCGCTTATATTGAAAAACCGCATAATACATTTTTATGTTCTATATTGTGCTTGAAGTGGACAGGGGAGCCCCCTATGGACCTAAACAGGATAACCAAGGTCACTGAAGGTTTGTGTCCACAGTATGGAGCTTTTCTAGGGTTGGTCCTATTTGCTGATGATCAGTTCATCAAATGCATCTGAATAGCAGCACCTGGCTATAGTTGCCCTCTTAAATCCTATGGCCCCAGTCAGGGTGTGCCCAATTTTTCAGACACCGCATCTGGATTTTGGCAATAAATAATTTAAGAACCTGCTGAGCTTCAGATTATTTTTTATGCCCTAATGCCAATAACTTTATAAATAAAAAGACAATTATACAATAAGAATTCATTGAATGATTTACTCTCATAATCAAAACAAAGAGCCTTCTCTCATAGTCTGTTTTGTCCTTGTGTCTCTGCGTTCTGGTTTTCTCTCTTTTTGAGGCCGATGGTCCTGCTGGAGGTGTCTTCCTGTAAAAAGGGAGTTCTTCTTCCCTTCAACTGCCATGTGCTACTCATGGAGGATCACTGACAGCACTCAATATGGTCTTCTGCTGCTTTGGGCCATTGTTTTCCAGGTTCCATGTGTTGTGTGATCAGCGATGCTCTTCTGCATATCTTGTTTGTAACGAGTGGTTATTTAAGCTGGCCATTTTCCTCTGACATCCAGCATGAGCATGGTATTTTCATCCAGAGGATTGCTGCTCACTGGATATGTTCTCTTTCTCAGACCATTATTTGAGTAGAGATGGCTGTGTGGGGAAAATCACAGTAGATGAGCAGTTTTTGAAATGCTCAGACAACTATGTCATGTTCAAAGTCACTTAAATAACCTTTCTTTCCCCGGTTGATGCTCGGTTTGGACTTTAGCAGGTCATCTTGACCATGCCTGTGTGCCTAACATTGAGTTTCTGCCATATGACTGGATGAAATTAAACTGAACCTTGTAAAGATCATAGTATGTTGCATGGGGAAAATACGAAAAATCATACTATGAGACACTTTTTTTAAAATGCATTCTTCCTCCACTACTCATGGACTCTTTCTCCTCTGCCTCTCAGATTCTTTATATGGATTGTTGATATCAGCTTTAAAGTCTTGCTGGCTGCGCTCTCTGACCTGGTGTGTATTAGTCGAATTAGTTACACAATTAGGCAATAAAGACAGAAGAGTTGTTGTGCGTGTCACTGTACAACATGTTTTGATTTTAGTAAATTAGAGTGTGCTTAGAACTTTATAGGAGTAAAGTGATCTGTAAGCTGCATCTAATGTGATGAAAGCTATTTAACTTGTGACAGTGAGCATTTAGTTAAGAAGAGTTTGTGTTTTATCAGTTAAGGAAATAAATTATAGTAGTATATAATTGGTTTCCACCTTATATAATATACATAACTTGACATCAGGGAGAAGAGATTTTGTGCTGTTCTTAAATCAGTGTACAAACAAAAAAATATCACCAGACAGCGAAGCGCCGCAGTGGCATAGTTCCACCACTAGGTGGAAGCAAACTCCATTGTATTTTTGAAAACAATTATCTAGTAAAGGAAAGACACGCGTTGGAGATATATTTTATGTTGCGTTCCTGTTGCTCGGTGCAGGGCTAAGAATCAGTTAAAAAAAAAAAAAGATATTTTAATTGCTTTACTGAAACATCTGCCTCTCTTGAATGCAGATAACCCGCTGGAGCACTGCTGCTGTTTATTGGCCAAATCTAAGCACCAGAAAGTCCATATTGCTGATATTTGATTGCATTCAGCTCTGCCTATTTATAGTCAATAATCGGTGTGCCTACTTACTGAAATCCACTGAGTTTCTCTCCTCGGTTCTCAGATTACAGGGCGTATAATTAAGTCACCACTTTAGCTTTTTTCCGTCTCCGATAGCAGGAGAGAAGCTGAAGAGCTGAATACTGATGAGGAGCAAATGCTAAATCAGCAGGTTGCTTAAATTCAAGAGATTTCAAACCTTATCCGCTCTCATCCACGGTGCTCTGCTTACAACTCCAAACAGATCTCAGAAAAATTCAAGCATAAGGCCCAACAGACTGACTGTGGGTTCTGGCAGGTTTTCTTAAAACAGACCATGAGAGGAACTCGGAAGTAGTGAGAGAAGCAGAATGCAAAGAGAAGCAGAAGTCAGCTCCTCTAATTAAATTCATCTCTTTAGGCTCTCTCTGCTGGATTTATTGAGATATGGAAGCTTTGGGGAAAATGCATTGTTGTTGCAGGGCTCTTGCTGATAGGAGGGTACTTTATTTATGCTATTTACAACATTAAACTGCTCAGTGTCAAAGCACAAAAATGGGGAAGATGTACTGCAGCTGCTTAGATTTACATATGTTAAATATGGGCTCAAATTATCCAAAGAAAAGACAAGTGCAGTTTCAACCAAATTTGAACTTTAATTATACATTTCACAATTTTAAAAATGACCCTCAGGTGCACTGCAGGTGAAATTTAAAGAAAGAAAAGAAGCCCCAGATAAAAAATAAATGGTGTATCAGGAATGGTCTGAAGCTGGTCACTGTGCAGAATGCTTGTGGTAACTTATTTAGCTGAATCCCATCTCTACAATGTGTTTAAATGATTCAACAATGTTAAATCGTTATGAAGATTCACTAAATTTACATCGACAGGTTAACATTCCCATTGAAACACAGAGCTTATATATCAAAAGGGCAGGAAAACTGAGTTTAGACTTGGATGGACTTGGAGGATTTAAGATATCTCCCTTTCTTCAAGAACCATGTACAGCTCATAAGATCCAGTCCTGCTATTTTCACTCTCAGGAGTCAGCAGTGTAAGGCTGTGGTTGTATGCAGGAGCTTAGCTGCGTGAATATTAGAGCACAAAGTGTAAAGCTTTTTTGTCACCTAGGCTGAAAACATATTTTTTGGAAAGGAAAACAAAAAATTCTCCCAGTTTTGATCCCATTCCAGACTGCAAATGGACTAATTTTTAGAGAGTCTAATGGATACGTTGGCAAAAGCGATATTGGTCACTTCAGAAAGTATTTGGAGCCCTTTACTTTTTGTACTACATTTAATTTAACATAACTAAAGCTATTTTTCCCTATCAGTGTATATTCATGGACAATAGATAGTGACAAAGCAAAACAATGTTTTCAAGTATATTAAAATTGTGCTCATTTAATACCGATAAAGAAAAATAAAATCAGCATCACTGCGCTGTATTAACACAATGTCACACAACTGGTAGTTAAAACTGTTGCCTCACGACAAGGAGATCCTGGGTTTGAATCCACCTGCCAACTGGGGTCATCCTCCCGACGCCTGCTGGAATCCCTACACGTACTCCAACTTCCTCCCATACTCCACACACATCCATATTAGGTTAACCGATGCTTCTAAATTGGCTGTAGGTGTGAATGTGAAACTGAATAGCTGTCTGGCTCTCTGTGTTGGCCCTCCAGCACACTGGCAACCTCCCCAGGGTTTACCCTGCTTTTTGTCCTGTGACAGCTGGGACAAGCAAAGACATATTTTTTGTCTGTGTACAAAATTCTGTTGCGTTTAATTCTGGGCTTTGGCCCACTGACACACTCCTGGACACTCAGTCCCGAAGTACATGCAGGGTTGTTTTGGTTGCTTCGGGTCACTGAAAGAAATGAAAGATGAATGCCCGATGTTTCCCCAGCTCACTGCACTCACATTTTCCTGTGTTTCACCTCATTCACTGTGAAGCTCACTCATTGCATGATTCTCCCACCATGCATGCTTCACTGCATTAGCCAAGTGGGGAGGAATAATGGCCATTAATAATGCTTTAAGATTTGCCCAAAATATTTATTTTTCCATTCTGATAAAAATCTAAAATAAAATAGTTTTTGCCTATTCATACAGAGTCTTTTAAAATCAAGTTGACTGTCATATCTTTTGATTTACATCAAGCTCCTGACTGATGAAGAAGACCCTTTTTTCTCAGTTACTCATCTTGGGTGAATGCTGAGCTCTCTTCCATTTCAAACTGGAGGCCGCTGTGCTTCCAGTGACACCCAGAAACCGTTTTATACCTTTGCCCTGATCCAAGTCTTGATTACAGAGAATTTCTGGGACTTGATTTTTTTTTTTTGTCCTGACATGCAGTGTTATTTCTGGGGTCTTATATACTTTCTTTCTGCTGCTCTGGTCAGATTGTAGACACATCTCAAGGATTATCGTAGCAAACACAATGGCCCTAGATTTTAGCATCACCACCACAGGGTTTAAAGAACTTGGAAAGAAAAGCGTCTGGACTTCTTCAAGTTGCTTGAAGACATTTCATCTACCCTCACCTATTTTAGAAGAGGTTTGTGGACAAGGCTCAGCGGGCCCAAACCTCTAGAATAAAAGAAAGACAACTCAGGAAATTCCACACTTTATTAACCAAAACTTTTACTTCTCAATCAGAACCTGCACCACACAGAGAAGAACAGGAAGACTTCACACCTGAAGACAGTCAGGAAAAATGGGTGAAGAACTTTTCAGACAGGAATGTCGCTGAACTTGAAAAGCAAGTGCTAGCCAAAGGACTCAATTTTGCCATTTCTCCTCAACGGTTGCCCACAGAAACCACCATAAAGATTAATAAATTTTCACAAACACAAGCAGAGCAAATCAGGATGGAGGTGAAACTACTTCAAGCAACTTAAAGAAGTCCAAGCGCTTTTCTTTCCAAACTCTTTAGACTACCATGACCTGGATAACTGAGAACCTTCACAGACCCCAAGGTTTTTAATCATTGTGTCAGTTTAAGTTTTATGATTTGTAATTTTGAAAAAAAAACAAAAAAGCAACATGTTTTTAGTTCATTGTTATGGATAATTACATTCAGATTGATGGGAGGGAAATGCCATTTTTATCAGTCGACCAATTGGGGATAGTGCGGCATCTTCTAATTTTATCAATTCAAATTGAAATCCACAGCAATATAAAGTGGGCAAAAAGTAAACACTGGTGCACTCTTCCTGAAGTGACTATACGGGCAATGTCACGCTTGTCTGCTTACAGCAGTTCCACACAGCCTTATGTTACTCTGAGAACATGTGTATACAAAGTTCTCCATTAAGAAGAAATGTGATTATCACATCATCATCATCATATAGCTGATAAATGTAGCCACAGGCAGGTACTCCTCCTGCTTCATTTTTTTCAAGGGTGAAAGCAGCACCGTGTTTCAACAACCCTTTAAACAAGATACTGGTGTGCCCATTTATTTGGATAATGACTGCACGAGGAATGATGGATGTTATAAATTATGTATCTAGTTGATAGCAACAACGTGTACACAACGCCTTATGTTATCACAGAAGCTGTCTCTTCAGAGTTATAATACTACAAATAATGACAGGGCAGGAGGAATATGTTATCTTTAAGCTCTCAGGTGCACCTCATCCTCCTGCATTGTTAAGCTGCTGCTTCAGCCAGAGTAAATGAAATCAGACATGTCTGTAAATATTTAATAACCGTTATGATTTAATCATTTTATATCGATCCAAAGACATGTCAATGCATAACACACTGATATATTGTAGAGAGAAACTTTTCCAACGCTGCTTCGTTCTTTTAACGGTTTTCGTGATGCACATCCTAACTTTCACACACGACTGCGTCTCATGATAGAGAATTGAAACCTGAGGCTAAAAGAGTATCTCTGAATTATAAAGTTTGCCAAGAAGCTGAAAAGTAAGCACAAAAATGTCTGCAAGTTGGCAATAAGGACTTTATATCTGCATGAGGGGAAATCTGTGGCCTCTTAAGGCCCACCAGATCATTAGTGACCCATCTATTCTTATGCTTGATTAACATCCACTCTTTATATTGTAATTATTTTCCCTGTTTTGACAATCCATGTGAAAATTCTTTTTAGAGAATAACTTTAAGATCTAACATCTGCTACTGTCTGAAACAAAATGCAATCCTAGCCTCAAATGAGTCACTGGACATTTGGTGAATGTTAAGAAGGTAAATGTAATGTCAACATTAAAAACATCATAATTCATTACTGAAAACAACATCATATCTGATGGATCCCAAACCCTTTTCATACAAATCTATTATGTGTAGTTAGAGATAAGTTCATAGGTTTTTGCACAAGAGTATTTTCGTAATTTTGCCCCTGTGTCCCATGTAGAGACCTCTGTACTGTTCTGTTGCCTTTGTAGTATACGTTGGGTGTTTATCCATTTGCACAGTGAAGCACTGTCCAGTTGGTTTTCAGCATTTGGCTGAATCTGAGCAGAGAGTATAGACCTGGACACAGAAGACAAAGCCCCAGACAAAGACAATAAAAACCTGGCCTGAAGGAGCCCTCTCTCAACTGCAGGACTGCTTCTCATCTACTGTATGGGATTTATTCTCCAGCCACAACCTCCAGGAGTACACGGACACTGTACTCTCGTACATCAGGAACTGTGTTGATAATGTCACCGTCAACAAAAGGGTCAGGGTGTTTCCAAATCAAAAACCCTGGATGAATAGCGAAGTGCAATCCCTCCTAAAAAGCCGCAACACTGCCTTCAAGTCAGGGGACAGGGCTGCGTACAGGGCGGCCAGGGCAGACCTGAGTAGAGGCATCAGGAAAGCTAAGGCTGCCTATAGGAGGAGGATTGAAGATCACTTTGCTGACAACGACCCCAGAAAAATGTGGCAGGGGATCAATCACATTACCAACTACAGAAGCAATAACCAGGCGACATCTAGGACTGATGCCTCGCTGGCTGAGGATCTAAATCGTTTCTTCGCCCGCTTTGAGACGACCAGGCCCTCAGCTGTCACACCACTTCCACCCGCCCCCAGCACCGGCACACTAACACTTAGGGAGCATCAAGTGAGGTGTGTTCTAAGGTCAGTGAATCCCAGGAAGGCGGCAGGTCTTGATGGAATACATGGAAAGGTTCTCAGAGCATGTGCTGACGAGCTGACCGGAGTCTTCACTAAAATCTTCAACCTTTCCTTGTCATTAAACACCGTCCCGCCCTGCCTCAAAACCTCCACCATCATCCCCATCGCCAAAAAGACAGCTGTGGTCAGCCCAAATGACTACAGGCCTGTTGCACTTACGCCTGTAGTGATGAAGTGCTTTGAGAGACTGGTCTGTCAGCACATCAGGGCCAGTCTGCCTCCCACTTTGGACCCCCACCAATTTGCCTACAGGACAAATCGATCCACCGAGGACGCTATCACCATAGCGCTCCACACTGCGCTGAGTCACCTGGAGCACAGAGGAAGCTATGTGAGAATGCTCTTTCTGGACTTCAGCTCAGCATTCAATCATATCATCCCGGAGATCCTGGTCCAGAAACTGTCTCACCTGGGACTCTCCACCCCTATCTGCCTCTGGATCAAGGACTTCCTGACAAACAGACCACAGTCTGTCAGACTCGGCCCACACCTGTCCAGCACCATCACACTCAGCACCGGGTCTCCACAAGGATGTGTTCTGAGTCCCCTCCTGTTTACACTCTACACTCTACACATCCGACTGCTCCCCTACCCATCTCTCAAACACCATCATAAAGTTCGCGGATGACACCACCGTGGTTGGACTCATCTCAAGGGGGGATGAGTCGGACTACAGAGATGAGGTCAACAGACTGACTGAGTGGTGTTCAGTTAATAACCTCCAACTGAACACCACGAAAACTAAAGAACTTATCTTGGACCTCAGGAAGGGCAGAGCAGTTCCAGTTTTCATGTTAGCTACACTAACTTTGTACAAGGTGGGTTAAAAGTCAACAAAATTAATATTATAATGTGTTTTGAAGGGAGTTGAGTTGATGTATGACCTGGAAAGTTGGGTCGGGATTGATTTAAAAGATTTTCCAGTTTCCTTCATGGACTGTGAAAAGTAAATCTGCTTTTCAATTTCACTATCAGTGAAGCGTTGCCATGAAATGTGCAATGCGATCGCAGCTGAAATGCAAGCTGACTCTAATTGTTTTCAAGGCTGCTGCAAACAAAAGGCACTTTTCACAGTGCGGTGATTTGCTAATAATGAATAGCAAATTACCATCTTTGCTCTTCATCAAATGCTTGGTGACAACAGATGAGGTGCTGGTGTTGAAAGTAAATGGGATCTGTCACAGGGCATCAAAAGAGAGACAACATGTAGAGAAGCAGTGGGAGAAACAGAAAAGAAAGGCTGACACAGGCGTGGGGAACAACTGTGAGAAAGAAAATGCCAGGACAGCGCAAAAAGCTTTTTATTTAATTATCTGTGAGTCATTCTAGGGATGAATTTGAGATGAGAGTCCTCTGCACAGTCACAGTCAGATCTTTACCAATGTGACCATCAGAGTTTTTGCACACGTGAAGTCTGTGAAGGGAAGAGGCCTATTATTCCCGCTAGCAGCTGATCTCTATCACAGCAGGGGTGTTGAGCTATCAGCAAGGTGAGATTTACTCACAGTGCACCACAGTGTCTGAGACTTTCCTGCAGAAGATTTTGTGCTCAATAATGCTGGTTTTGTCTAAACAGATTACCTACACTGGGATGACCATAAGCATCCACTTTCACATTATTGTAGTTACTTACTGGGTGACTTGAGTTGCTTTCTTTCGTTTTAGAGCCCATCTAGTGCAAACAACACCATTTATTTATTTGTTGAGAGATTAATTTGAAATTGCTATAAAAACAAATGTCAAAGTTGTATATGCAGCATTTGATGGAAAGCAGGAATAATTCAGCTCTGGTTTTCTTTGGTACACAACTTAGAGAAGAAGCCTGAAATATTTGTTGACGATAAAACATTTTAGTTAAACACAGAGTTTCTTCACAGCTCTTTGCTCCATGCAAATTCATCCAGTTAACTGCAAATGTGAGTTGGAAACAATGCTTCTCCTATTAAGGTAACAGCAGATTGTTCCAGTCACAAATTAAGAAAATCAGAAAATAAAAGCCCTCACCAACACTATTTCTTACAACAAAACAGTGAATTATCAAGGTAAATAAATCAAAAGATATGCAGAGCAAAGTCCTTATCTGCTTTGGTTTGATGGAAGTTTTGTCACAGAGAAATGCACAATATCAAAACTGCAGAGGCTGTGCACTCTGCACAGCTCAGCAGCACAACAGAGGAGCCACATTTACTCCCTGTTCATTTTCTGCACTCCTCTTTCTTTGCTTTTCAGTTGGCACCTCATGCAATGCAACACTGAAATTTAGAGGATTCATTTAGTCATTCCTCATTAACATTATACACATCTGTACATTGTATAAGTTTCAAATGAATAAAATCACCAGATCACTTCACAGACAACTTTATCATTGAGTGGAGTGTAGAGGAGGACTCAAACGCACGACAGGAAGACAGGCAACGTAAAACAAAACTAAGCAGTTTAAAGAACAAAATCTAAAAACCAAAACAAGAATCCAAACCAGAAACCTATAGGAAGCAAATAGACAGCACAGTGGAGCCCAGAGACAAACAACCTGACAAGGACAACTGGGGAGACAGGACTATTTATACACACTAGGCTGATTAGGGAATGAGAAACAGAAGGAGAACAAAACACAGGTGAGGGTCAAGACAACCATGACAATTACAAAGGAGGAAACAAAGCTGACACAAGGCCTGAATACCTGAAGTAAAACAGGAAACAAGTAAAAGACAAGAAGAAGAATAAGAGTGGATATGACAGAGGGAGAAACAGACCGCCAACTAATTACACTGAAGCTCAAAACCCTGGATTACAAAACTGAAAATCCTGAATAAAGCAACCATAAGGTAACTTCAGGAATTACAATACACTCCCGATACACCAGAATCATAAAAGAATCAAAACAGGGATCCGAAGACGCCACAAACAAGCAAGCAAATATTAAAACATCAAACAGTAGAACAACAGCCAAACAGAAACCCAAATTTAAACATTAATTAAGAATATACACCAAAACCCCAAAATACCACAAAACAAAGAGAAATTCTCCTTTGTAGTTTTAAGAAAATAAAACTACTTTTTAAAAAAATGTTAAAATTAGAAATCCATTAATATCTGATTTGGGAGATAAAGAACCCACTAAAGTTTATTATTGGAATATGCACTAATGGGGTTATATATAGACGAAACAAAACAACTTCCACCCTGAAACTTTGGAAAAATGTGATTAACATTATCATGTAGGGAAAAGAAAGAGAAAGAATATAAGTTGAGAAATAATTTGTGTGTTGGAGATAACTTATCTAAAGTTCAGAACCAGGACTATACTACTGCACACTGTTCCCAGTGGGACATATAGCTGCACAATTTCTCCACTATGTGCAGTCTTGGGCTTAAGCACTCTGCCTTCACTATACTCTTCCAGGGGGTCTCAGGCCTGCCCCTCTTCCATTTTCCAACAGGGTCCATTTCAAGGCAGATTTATCTCACTGATAATTTGAGCTCTTTGATGTTTCAAACATGGTTCACACATTTCATGGCACTAGCCGGATAGTGGTTATGGGTCCTGGGTGAGCTTTCATCTGAAGCTGTCATAGTGCCAATAATCTGGTTGGAGTCCTCTGCTGGTACACTGGTTGTTGATGGTGTCCTTATTGTAGTCTCTAAAAATGATGGAGATGTAAGCATGTCAGGAGAGGGACCACATCCCCAAGTACCCCCCTGTGAGTGTAGGAGCAACCACCAATCCTCATTAAGACCTTCCACAGAATGCAGCTTTCGGTCGATCTCATTGCTTTGTTATTGATAAAGGTTTAAATTTCCATTTAATTTTTGCCAGTGAAATTAAGATGAACTGGTTCAGGGGTGAATCTTGTCATATGATCTATAGGTACCATTGTCTTGATAAAGTTTTCAGTAATGTTGGTACTTCATACCATATTACCACTGCCAAATCAGAACCCTAAGCATTTCCTATTGCAGTTGTTCTCAGTCTCTATGTTGCTGTAAAATCTTAAAAATGGCATTAATACAGCTCTAGAAGTTGAGGCATGCTCACTAGTTGTCATAGGAAGAAAATACAAGCCCAGTGTGCTGTGTTTCAGTGCATTTGTAAACATGAGCGATGAGTAATAAACCTGGTTTCGATATTCTCTGAATAAAATATGCCTCAGTGAGAGTCTGGTATTTGAGGCCAGATGGCCAAAATTTACATTCAAAAACTGCACTCAGTCACTAATTTTAAGCACTTAACCACCGCCTGGAGACCAGCGGCGGGTCAGATAAAAGCTGTCATTACACAACAATGACAGATGATACATTTTTTCCTTTCTCTGAACAGACATCTGCAATCTGGCCCTTTTATAAAGCAGTAAATTGTGAATCATCCAAACAGCCTGGATGTTTGCAGATGTTTTGTGAAAATGATGGTCGGCGATACAGAGCACACATGTTGCAGGATCTGAGTACTTTAGGCTTCTCATATTTCTCTCATTTCTGCCTCCTCTGTCCACCGTCTTCCTGTCTGTGACCCAAAAATCGACCTCGATACACCATGCTAAAGGATGTCTCAGTTCCTAAAAGCATCTGGAGGAGAGAGGAGACACCAGGAAGAGCTATAATTGAGGGTGCACAGGTGTATATTTGAGGAACCCATCAGTGTATAAAAGAGGTGTGGCTCACATCTGGAACACACAAAAAATGGCCAGAGGAAAACTTGAAACACTCGTCCTTTTCATTCATATTTTTGTTACAATATTTTTTAGGATGATGGAACTTTCTGTCCGTCATCGTTTCCGTGTCTGTGATTAAAGCAGGTATAATAGCGTGACACATTACACCTTGTTGTGTATTCATTAAAAGTGGCCCTAAATATGAAAAGTGTCCCAAAATGGTTACAGCTGACATCATTACATGCAACTCTAGCTTGGTCATAATTAAAAAATGCATCATACTGTTGTGTCAAACACCATATTTAACTGACTTTAAAGTAAGGCTCAGAGGTTGGGATCTCTCATTTTGTTAAACTTGTGTGATTCTCTTCTTCACCTCTCCTCTTCCTTTTCTCTTTCAGACCAGTCTCTGTAAACCGTAGAGATGATTTTGTGGGAAAAATTCGAGTAGATGAGCAGTTTTAAAAATACACAGCCAGCCCAGCTGATATCAAAAATCATACTATGTTCAAAGTCACTTAAATCACTCTTCTTCCCCATTCTTTGTTGCTCATCTTAACCACCTTGATGTGCCTCAATGCACTGACTTGCTGCCACACTCACTTATCTGTACAATCTCATACATCAAGTTACTTTTTGCACACAACTGTCTTTGTTGCACTTTTCTATTGCACTGTTGTGTCTGCATCGTTCTGTCCTGTCTGGTGTTGCACTATTTTTGTTTTGGGGTTTTTTGCAATTTTTGCAAGTGTGCAAAAATTGCAAGTCTCACTTCACTGTGTACTGTAAATGAAATGAAATGACAATAAAGCCACTTGACTTGGAAAAAAAATTGTGATTAGATATTTGTGCTACCAAGCAGATGAACAAGTGGTTTGACAAGTAGCATTAACATGTAGACTTTAAACAAAGATGGGCATTTGCTCGTCGTCCTGCTGATGAAAACGTGATTCCAACGTCATCTTGAAATTTAATGCCAATCCTCAAGGTTCACATTATTTTGCCTCTCACAGACATAAAACTGGATTAGTTCTCTAGTTTTAGGATTTGTGTGAACATCTTATGTGTTGCATTTATATAGAAAATGTGCAACTCTGAGCATATTTAAAGTATAGGTTTATATAGAGTCACTGCTTTGTTTCCACACCTAAAATGACACAAGAGCCACAAACTAAACCGTAATCTGTAGCGCAAAAACGGACTCACACATGCATGTGTCAAAACATGTATTTATTCATTTATTTAAAAAAAATTAAAATAAAGTGCCTTTTATGTACAATATAATAAAAACAACAGTCACAATCTCAATGATACAAAAAAATACAGTTCACAATGTTATTTGTACACAACAAATAAAAAAAAGAAATCATGCAGGCAAGACCACATTTGTCTAATCGTTATTCAGTCAACTAAGCTTATGATGTTCGATACGCTGAGGCGAAGCTGTCGCCGTCTCATGGCTGAGCTGATATGGAGGATCTGGAGCTGTGCTTGCATCTTGTTCACGTACTATACCATGCAGCACAAATGGTTAATTAACTGTATGATGTCGTTTCTTTGCATTTATGACCAAAGAAATAAAATCCTAAAAAAGATGTTGCAATGGATTGCCTACTTAAGCCATTTTAGGAAAATATACTGCAGTAGGTGCTCTACAAATATATAGTTGGCTACATTCATATCCAGTACAGTATGTTGCATTACTAAGGAGCTACTCAAAACTGTTGTACTACTGTTCACCTTTTATGGAAAAGGCCCATCATTGTTAAATATGCAAAGCTATCACACAGTATATATTTCATCTAAGCTTATTAATTGGCAAGGTCCGACTGTATTTTAACTTCAGCATTTCTAACCGAGATCAGGTGGTGTATTGTTAAATAGGTGACCTCACCAGAGGAAGTGATGCTTCCAATGTGTACAGTACCTTTTTTTTTTTTCTTAGATGAGCAAAGGCTGCAGAATGGTACAAGATTTTGAGCAGCTCCCAGTCTAGTTAGCAGGTTAAGTTAATGGTGGCTTAGGTGAATTTGTAAATCTACTGTTGACCCGTGTTGCGTTGTGGAGTTAAACATGCCCACTGAGGGCTACAATCACGCCATTCACCATGTTTCTGTTGGTGAGGTCACTGCTGGGTAGTGTACAATGTGGCACGTGGCTAAAGGCAGAGCAATGTGATATCCAAAGGCATTTTATGCTGTGAAGTTATCCACCAAACAAATCAAAGCAGGCTACTGAGATATCACATAGTTTAGAAAAATCTGTGTTAGCAGAAATGGAAAAACACGCTCCTTCTGGAATCCGTTTTATTTTGGTTATCCATCTGTTGGCAAATGCAATACTCTGGTTTGTTTGCTCGGTCTCAGCTTGCAATAGTTTTGGAAAAGAATATTTGTTTTCTTGCTGAGAGTTAGATAAGATTGATATCGCTCTCGTATTTATGCACTACAGCTAGAAGCCTGATACCCCAGCTTAGCACAAAGTCTGAAAAAAGGAGGAACCAGCTTGTCTGCTCATACCAGCATATGCAAAGCTAACGACAGAAAACACTGCATCTGTTTTTGATAAATAGTCTACAGCCAAAGTGTGAAAAATGATACATTTTAAGGGAACTTTTCAGGCTGACACCTAAAGAACAATTTGTCCAATGGCTACTTGAGGCTGGACCCAAAGATAAGTTAATCCCCATGTCAAAACTCCCAACTTCAAGGCAGAAATAATCATGTTCACAGCCTGGTACAGAAATTACTTGAGTAATTTTCCTGTTTAAATTCCATTAAAATGGTATTTATGACAGTGGCAGCTTTCTGCTATGAAGGTTATAGTCTCACAGCCATTTCACCTGGCTAGATCACTGCGGTAACTTCAGATGAAAATATAACCCTAACCATAATTACACGTTTAAAGTTAAAATAGTTATTTTATTTATGACATGCTTCAATGTGTGATCTAGAATTCTATTAGGAGTCATGCTTTATATAAACAACCTGGTCAATCATTTTAAGTCATTTTGAAACTATCAAGTTTCAGAGTTTGAATGTGCGGCTGTCATATGAGAAATAAACAGCAGCACTGAGACTGCAATAATAAAAAAATACAAGTTGAGTTTATTCATTTTGCCACTTGATACACTTGTGATGATCATGAATTCACAAGATTAACAACTTTTGGAGTATTAATCTTATTTTCTTTGCAGCTCTGGTTTAGCATTTTACTGTCATTTTTTAGAATAATAATCTGTAGAGATCTGCCCACTTCTCTGGTAATGTGACTCAGTTGATCCGTTTCGAGTTGAACAAAAGTCAAATGACACGTGAAAAGCTCCTTTTCGCATGAGCAGAACCTGAAGCAGAGAGCTCGTGGTGACACTGAAAGTTGATAACCATCATTGTGATCATCGTCACCTCTGACTCAGGTTTTAGGTTTTGTGTAGCCAGCTAATGCAAAGACTGGCTACGCTGAACTTGTTTCATAGTTCACAGCTGTGGACCTTTTAATTATGTTTGTGGTGCATTTAGAAAGTTTTAAATGCACCAATAAGACAAAAAAAAATTATAAAATGTTAAAATCAAGGCTTCAGAAGAGGGCTTTAAAACCGATGGGTAGACTTGGTCCATCTTTTTTTATTATATGCGGTTCATAATGGCAGACTAAGATTACTTTTGGACAAAGTCAGAGTTTCTCCCTTTTAATGCTAAGCTAAAGTAACTAACTGGAAGCTGTGGCATCACATTAACTACAGGAAAAAAAATGATGTTGATCTCTTCATCAAACTCTCATCAGTGGCATGAAAACAAACATCTCTGTCCTGCTTTGATGTGCTTGAGTGAAAACCAGTCCAGATGCTAAACTAACAGCGTGGTCAAATGTTTTCTGAATTAGGCAGTAAAGCACTATGAAAGGAAAAAAATAAAATAAAATTAAAAAAAAGAATCACCAGTGTTCACTCTCTAGTTTCACGACTATCTCTACAACACATCTTGCACAAGGTCCCTTAAAAATACACAATATTAAGCACAGGTACTGTATATACACAACAAAAACCTAAGAAACAAAGGAAACACTGACCACTGTTGCACAGTATGCTGTGCAGTTACTTTGTCAACTTGTAGCAGTTACATAGCATTTCATCATCTGCTCAGTGTTTGAAAAAGCAAAGTTTTGATCCTGCATGATACTGGAATATATATTGTAGGCTTACATAATCAATACAGTGACCTGGTGTTGTAGTCTAAGACATGTGGTGCCATGTTGTCCTTACGGCTGTGTAAATGTTTCTCATTCAGATTTACACAACATGATCGGAGTTCTGCATCTTTGGAAAATTCTGCTTGTTAAGTCTCAAAAGTCTAAGCAATGTGGGTGCGAGAGTGTTTGCGATGGCTGCACTGGTCCCTGTAATAACTGATTTCTAAAGATTTTCCTTAGCAGCCATACCGTCCACCTCAGTAGTTGCATTTCTTAAAACAAGCTCTGATTTTAGTGAAATGTGCAAACCTGTGAGTATTCAACACCCTGATTACTTGTGCTTTCACATTTATGTAACCTCGACTTCTGACGGAGTGTGGCGAGTCTGGGACCTGTAACCTGGTGGGGGCGGGGTCATACTGAGCTAATACAAAAGGTCTGTGTATCCATGCCATGATATCATACAGCTGTAGTCTGGACAAGAGAACTCGTAACATTTTCTTTCCCCTACAGCAGCATTAGTTATTACTTATTCTGTGAGTTTTACATTTCGAGTGGCTTGATTAGCACTTAAAGTAGACAAGCTGAGCTCAACCGTCTCAGATGTGTCTCGGTGAGATGGCAGAAGGAAAACTGGAATATTTTCACACCTGACAACCACATGGCACGCAATCGCCATGTAAAACATTTGGCCCCGGTTCAAAATTTACAACAATTATTTTGCCCAACACAGTCTGTAAAGTCTGCTATGAGCTAACAGTCTTAGAAATCCCCAACCTTGCACTTTACATTTATTTATTATTAGTGCCACAACACTTAGCGAAACCCATCCCCTGGGTCCGTCACCATGTGCTCTTCGACAGTGATCAATGCTAACACAAAGCATGAGATGGGCATGTGAGAATGGCACTATTGCATTTAGATAAGACAATCATGTTATTTTTGTTTAGGTTTTTTTGGCACAGTGCACAACGATGATTTTGGTGCTGCCCTGAATGTGGTGGAGGTGTAGCTGTCCCCATTTCTTTTTGTTCCTTTGCCTCTCTGCACTTGGAATTTCAGTTCCATTAAAACAAAACAAACAAATACGCGCGCACACAAAAAAAAAAAAACGGGGCAGCTGTGTTTAAGTCCATTTAGAAACCCATCATGGAACCTGCAGGTCAACACTCAAGAGCAGGGCTGACTCAGATGAGCGAAAATGCAACCGTCTCTCTAAATCATCTGTGGTGCAGTTTTGTTTGAGCGAAACAGACTTTCTCTCGACGACAACATACATTCAGGAGGTAAACGTCAGCATATAGGCGTAGCATCATATATAATTACATATTCTATCATCTTTCTTAACCTTGCAGTCCTTTTTCATTGAGACAGTGGTGTGGCGTATTCTCCTCCTCCGCTTCAGCTTTCATCTTATTTATCCTCATACAGTCATGACGTTTATTCAGCGAATGGGGACAAATGTGTTTATGACTTGCATCCATAATGCGTGGATCTTAATGAATATGCATTTCATGTATTATAATACTTCTAAACCTGAACTCTTGGTCACCATGTAGCTGTAGCTTGGCTCTAGTGTGCATAATAACAGACGTGTGGCTGCCACACTCTGCAGAGAATGTGCAAGATTACTCAAACAGGGCTGGGTAAAATTAAATATTTTTAAATTCGCTGTCTGTGGTTGTAATAGTATATGATGTACATCTAGACTAGACAATTTTTTATTGTTGCATACCTAAAAAGACAGTGTGATAAACAGTGGAACTAAAAGGTCTTCTGTTTATCTTTTTATTTTTTTTAATCCCCCATATTGCCCAGCCTTATGCTCACCCACATATGGTGTTAGTGGCCACGAGAATGACTCAAAAGAAAGAAAAAAGTAATGTGTGAGAATTATTCTTAGCAGCTGCCATGGTTCCTGATCCTGGCTCAAACTGGAGTATTGTGCTGCTTCATTTTTTTTCTGCCTTACACAGCAAACCGGACCGACCTCTGGCTTCGGAGTGGAAATGACTAAACAAAATGACCTCCACACTGATCACAGAACTAAGATGACAAAAATAAAAGATGTGCTGTGATATAGGAGGATGTCTGGGTCTCCTCTCCTTTGCTCGGTGGCCTGTATCCCTCGTGAAGATACAGGGTGTCGTCGCTTAATGAATGCTGTGCTCTCATACGATGGAGTCTTTGATCTCAGAGCCTAACCTCACTCTGGGCCGAGGGCAGGTTGGGGAGTATTCCACGTGGCTCTCTTTCAGGTTAAGCGGCCGCCTGTCGGAGGCCTCGGAGAAGCTCTTGCTGTTATCTGGCGAGGACTCGTGTGTGGGCGTGCTGCAGATGTAGTTGTCGTTTAACGTCTGGTAGCCCTTGTGATCTGAAGTAGAAACGGGGATGGTGTTGCCGTTGAGCGGTAAACTCTCTGTGGGCTTTCCAACTATCCGCTTCTTCTGCTGCATGTTAGGACACTCGCCCTGCTTCAGCATGGACTTCATGTGGTCACGGTTCCTGTAGATGACGAACAAGGAGAACACCACGAGGGAGAAGGCCAACAGAGCGCACACCACAATCAGCTCGTTCCAGTACGTCTTCGTATGGACCTGCTCAGAGCGAGACTCGCCAGGCAGGATGATGGTCTCCTCGCGCGTGATGTGAGGCGTGCGGGAGTGACCAATCAGAGTGGTACTCTCCTGGCGTGGTTCTGCCCTCACACAGTAGTTGGCCAACAGCTGGTGGAAGCCCTCCTCTTCTGACCAGCACTGATAGGTCTCAATCCTTTCAGACTGAGCCACAACTACCAGGTTTCCCTCGGGGGTAGCATAGAGGAACTGGCTGGCGCTATCACTGTAACGCCACCTCCTCTGTGCCAGGTTGGACCGCAGCTTACATGGCAGGACTCTAAATGTGTTGGCTGGGATGGTAATGAGCTGGCAAGGGGAGCCACCTACAAACAAAAATAAAAGGAACGTTGTTTCAAAACACTGAAAGATGCCAGTAAAGATATTTGACCAACTGCATACTGACTCGGGATGTAATGAATCTTTTAACCCACAGTTTGGTTCAGACCTCAGCAGAGTGGTGAGTGAATAGGGAAAGAAAGAAAAACCCACTTGCGTGATCATTTGATTAATTACTGGCAATTAGCAATAGCATATGTTAGGACCACTAAGCCTATATTTACTCACATGCTGTGTAAACCAACACAAAACATCCTTAATAAGACAGACGGACGACAGAACAGCTAACATGAGATTTTGTGTGTTTCTATCACAACTCATCTTTCTTTTATAAACCTGGCAGTCATATTGAAGAAAGTCTAATTTAAAGGAGTAGTTCCACATTCCAAGAATGAGGGGATCAATTAATCTTAAGCTACAGCCAGGACGAGTTAGCTTAGCTCATTAGCTTAGCTTAGACAGACTTGAAGACACAAAGAATGTAAACAGGAAGCATGGCTCTTTTCTTAAATATTAAAGAAGCACCTGTGAAGCTAACAAATTAACACCATATTTCCATCTCTATAACTTAAATCCATTCAAAATCTTAGACGTATAAAACACATCAGCAAAAATGTTTTAGTTTCAACACCATTCAACTATTTTCTGCCACTTATCTGGGTTTGGGTCAGACCTACCTCTCCCCAGCCACCTCCCTCCAGCTTTTACAGGACAACACGAGGTGTTCCCAAGCCAGCTGAGAGATGTAATCTCTAGTCCCGGTAGGACATACAGAGAAACACCTCACCTAGCAGGTGTCCAGGAGGCATCCTAGTTGGATACCCAAATTCACCTGAGGGTAGGAATGTAGATGGGCTGGTAAATCAACAGCCTTGTTTTCATGTACAGGACTCTCTTCCCCATATTAGACCAGTACAGCACTCGTATCCCTGTAGATGTTGCACCAATCTGTCTCCTGCTCTTCTCTCCCCTTACTTGTGAATAAGACCCTAAAATTCCTCAACTCCTCTATTTGAGGCTACAAGTAATTTCTCAATCAAAGTGGGGAATCCACCTTTTTACAGCTGTGAACCAAAGCCTCAGTCATGGAGGTGCCGATTTTCATACACACTGTTTGTGAGTCCAAGACCCACAGGGAAGAAAAATATGACGTATTGCTGGCATTAATAACGAAGTTCACACTGTGGTTGTACAGGAACTGGAAAGCCTGCAACAGCTGACCCAATATCCCATACTCCTGAACTACCCCCCACTAGACAAGCTGAGGGGTGTGGTCAAATGACTTTTCCCCAAGTCCAGGAAACCCATGCAGTTATACAAACCCCTACAGACCCATGAATATCGTGAAGTAGACACAGATCTAGGATGAAAACTTTATTGTTTCTCCTGTATCTGAGGTACAAGGTTTAGTAGACAAATTTTTAATCTTTAATCTTCTTCTTTTCTGAATGCTGAGCCAATTGTCTTTATATCCATTAAATATAAGCCTGAAGCCTAAAGTGGTATCAAGTTCCTACTACAGCACTTTAAATTCAAAACTGGAATTTGGAAAACAACTTGCATGAATATGCAACTTGTTTTTTCTTAAAACTGTATGATGTGCATGACTTGACAGTAGCGGCAACATGTTTTTTTGAACTCTAAGTGCATGTTGTTTGTGCGTGAGGTGACAGACACACTTAAATTAAAGGCCACTGTGTAGAAAGAACACACTCACGAGAAGCTACTGGTCTGCCAGATCTGGGGTTAGGAAGAGTCCTGTTGCAAATAGCTGATGTGTCAGCCTCCTCCACGTCCTGCTGCCAGTGGCTGAGGCAAAACATACCAAACAAAAACAACAGGCAGATGTAATGACAGGCACCTTACATTACATTACTGATGTCTCCTATCGCAATCGCCAAGTCTTTTATTTAAAACTTACTAATAGAGTGAGTAATGTTGCTCTAAAATTAACGTTAAGGGACATAAAATAAGCATTCAAGGATCTGCTTTATGTGTTTGTTTCGGTACATGTTCAAAGCAAAAAGCACTCGTAGAAAGGACATAAGGTTGAGCAACGAGGAATTTTTATCCTTGAATATTTTCCTGCTTTTAACAGTAAAAGGCACAGTGTGCTTATGTGTTCCTCCTGCGTGCTGTAGTTCTCACCTGTCAGGTGGAGCCATCCTGACATCCTGGCACAGTTGTCCGGTCCAGGCGCAGTAAGGGTCTCTGGACAGCACACACTCACCGCAGCTCAGGTAGTTGGAGCAGTTAGCTACAGGAACCTCCACCAGGCCAGAGTAAGATGACACAAACAAGAGACCCTGTAGAGGAGGGGGGAAAAAAACAGTATATTTCAGATGCAACTACAATATACAAGGTAAAAACCTTCTGCTTTTGGTTGCAGAGTAAGACGAAAAATGCTAAACAATTAATTACAACAGAAAAGCATAACCTACACAATGGAGTAGTTCTGCCCAGCTGTTTTCCTTGATACCATCTGAGGAGCATCTTTAGCATTTTTACTACCTACATCTGTGCATCAGATATGCATTTGCAACACTAATGTTCCTGTCATACTGACGCACGGCTCCCCCTTGTTCCCAAATATATAGTCTATATTTAGAAC
Source organism: Oreochromis niloticus (assembly GCF_001858045.2). Taxonomy (NCBI): domain Eukaryota; kingdom Metazoa; phylum Chordata; class Actinopteri; order Cichliformes; family Cichlidae; genus Oreochromis; species Oreochromis niloticus. Next base: position 28,294,013 of record NC_031965.2, on the reverse strand, counting down.
AGCTTATCTGCCCTTGTATTAGACAGACACCATATGCATTCTGTCTTAGTCTTTCATTTCCCTATTTGGAGCTAAGAATACACTCACAAACAGTATCTCAGACTTTATTAGAATTACATAATCTAAGATAAGATTTCAGTTTGGCTGCTCGCCGCGAGAGAGGCCATTATGTAATAAAGAGAGAAAAGGTAATGAAATTTAGCTCTGGGTAAAATGCCAGAGAGGATCATAAACTCCGTTCCAGACGGTGCTATAACTTACAGGAAAACTCAATGGAATGGCCCCTGTGGAAAGAAGATGTCTGAAGCCAGTTTGCGCTCTGATAAAGAGCGCTCTTCCATATTTTCATTAGTTGTAAATGAAACACTAAACATTCGAAAATGGGATAAAGTATTTATTATAAATGGATACAAAGCAACACGGCCACTACGGTTGTATTACGCTGTTATTAAGTTGTAGTAAATCGATTTTACCTTATTTTCTGCTTTAAATACTGCTAATGATCAAACGGACATGTCCAGAGTCTAAAAATAAAGGCAAGAGAAGAGTTCCAAAAGAAGGGCTAGCTGTTTTAACGTCCACAGGATAGCCGGTGAACTTTTAAAAACTCAACCTTTAAAACATTCTTACAATTTAAAGTTATGCGCACGGTGGCTTTGACTGACAGGTGGATCCGGACACAGATGTCTGTATCTCGTAGTCGTTTCTTAGGGTTAAACTCTGTTAATTGAAGACAGTGAACTTGACCTTTCGACTGCTGTTATGGTGTTTCAGGAGCATTTTTAATGGAATCATACTTTGTGAACAAGTGTAGCGCATTTTTCGGACTATAAGGCGCACTTAAAATCCTTTAATTTTCTCAAAAATCGACAGTGTGCCTTATGTATGAATTCGGGTTGTGCTTACTGACCTTGAATCGATTTTATGTGGTACACAACACTCAAAAATCTGTCAAAAAATGTTTTAGTACGACTTTGGTAAGCTACGAAGCCGCACCGCTTGATGGATTGTCAGAGCATTACGGCTACCATAATAAGGAGCCTCGTGGAGTAATCTGGGTCCAAAACACCGTCCAGTTCAGGTCCCAAAGTCAAACGAACACTGCGGCATCACTGAGAGGTAAAAACTGTCTAAATTCTTTCATCTTTAATAAAATGATCAGTGTTGCTGCTTTACCAGGTGTAACAATTAAGTTTAACATCCAGGCATTCATGAAAACAGAATTTATTAAATTTAGCAGAGTTAGAAGTTAGCAGGAAGTTAGCTCACTAGTTTCCACCTAAACATGATATAGCATGTTCTGACTGAGAGATTTCTGAATAACTTAAAACATACAGCTCTGCTATCACTTACAACATAAATGAAGACAGAAAACTAAACAGCAGTTTGTAGGGTCAGTGAAGTTGGACTAGTTGGTATATAATGATGTGGTACGTGATCGCTATGGACACAGCTATGCTAGCATAACATAAACACCGTGAAGCTGGAGGATGAACACTAACTTTTTTTCCACTCGATAAAAGTTAATGTGAGAGTTCCCGATGGTTAGGGACAAATGCAATCGCATGACAGGATGCTGTTAATGGACCAAACTTCAGTCAGCAGAACAACTGAGATAATCCATCCACAATACGAGGTTAGTCATTGATATACTGCAACAACATGGGAATAGAGCTGTGAGAGAATTCAACATTAATGAATCAATGGTACAAAAGTGGAGGAAGCAAGAAGAATGAGTTGAGTAAAGTTTGACTCATCTGACTGTTTTGTTTCACTTAGTGCGCCTTATAATCATGTGTGCCTTATGTATGAAAACAGACCCGTTCATCGACAGTGCGCCTTATAATCCGGTGCGCCTTATGGTCCGAAAAATATGGTACTAAGCCAAATGAAGTCTGTGTGAAATTTTAGGTTTTTGTTTTATATGTTACTCAATAATAATGACCAGCACCTGTGTGCTGAGGAGTTCTGCTAAAAAGCTTGGCAGTGTTAGCTGATAAGTTCTCTCTCTCTCTCGCTCTCTCTTGTCCTAATATGGTCACAAAAAAACAAAAAAAAAAAACATGGAATCAGCAAAAACACTAAAATTAACAAATTGGGACTAGTGATACCTTTGTGGCTATGTTCATCTTTTATATACAGTGTATATGGTAAAGGTGGTGTTTTACCCTTTGAGGATCAAGCTCAATGTGCTGCACTGGCTGCGGCTCAGCGAACAGAATCATCTCCTCTATAATGTGCATCTTGTCATTGGCATTGATGGCCTTATGGAGTTTTCCATCATCTGGAAGACACAGAGAACAGGCGGAGGTGAGATATATAGTTTTCAGAGGGCAGTTTTCTTCTGCTCTGTTTTTGTTCCTATTAAATGAAATGATTGTAGAATATATTAGGCTCCACCTGTGCCAATAAAGAGCACATCATAAGCTCTCTCCATGCCCTGGATCTTGTGCACAGCGATCTGCGTGTAGCGTACGCTGCGTTTGAGCAGCAGTGGCGTGCTGCGGATCGCGCTGTCCATCAGGAAATGGTCCTTGACAAAGTTGAGCACTTTATCAGGCATGTGCAAAGATGACTGGATTCCCATTTGCCTGGCGTGGTTGGTCACGCACTGTGGGGAGAGTAAATAACAAAAAGAAGAAGAAGAAGAAGAAGAAAAAAAAAAAAGAATCTCCGCTTATTATTTGAGCAGTACAGAAAAATAAATACAATACGATGGGGTGTTGAATTACATTTGACCTTGGCTTTAATTACTTAAGAACACAGAAATGAAAATGGAATCAGTGAGATAAGGAGCTTAAAACGACCACATTGGCTGATGGGTTTAATCATGTTCTTAAGCTGTATGTACTATTTTTATGCTCTGAGGCATTTCTTTGGCTCTCGTACAACCCACAGCAGGACAGTACTTTCTGTTTTCCAGCAGACAAAGAAAATAAACGGGGAACATCTGCTTCACATCAGACTTACTTGTTCAACAGCCTAAAATAATACTACAGGTAGGACGGGATGTTTTGTTGGTGTGTTTAATATAGCTTTTGTACACATGACAACAAAGACAGCTCTTTGTCCTCATTTTATCCGTTACTGAATGAAGACCACAGAAAGAAGATGTGTCTTGTTGCACTGAATTGCACTGTTTGTCATAAGATTCACTCACCGCCCCAGGCCGTGGTTCTGGTACAGGGTGGTTGTAGGTGTACCACTGCTGTGTCTCCCTGTTAACCTCTCGGTAGCGCCCGCTGAAGGCTTTTTTCACCTGCTCCATAGTGAAGGCACAGACCGCGGAGCTTCCCGAGGCGCCTTTATACCTGTAAATGTATAAATGAGGATGTAAGGGTTTCAGCTGTGAACAACTGGTCAATGAACCAAAATGTTAACCTATCAGAACTCGACATCACACAATTTCCCCACATGTTCTGAGATTTTTTGCAACTGCCATAATTTAATTCAAGAAACTGGAATGGCAGTTTCTCAATGGAGAACAGTTGCAGAGTGGGCGCATGAGCGATTTCCTTATTAAAACCTTTATTTCGTTGATACATTAACCATTGGGATCACATTGGCTCGTATTAGCAGTTAAGCACATTACAGCTGCTCTAAATTCAGAGGAGCCAAGTGAAAAACACGAACTTGCCAAGTGCGAGCGCAGATATGAAATAAAAACTGGCTCTAGATGGGGTGTGTGCGAGCCGCGCTTGTGTGTAAACTTTGACTGTAACAGTGTGACAAATCACAGTGTGTGTGTGATTTATGTCACTGTCACAGCTGACATACAGCACTGTCACAGTCTCAACCATCGCCTGCATTTGAGTCGTACCACTGAGAAGTGAAGACGCCGTAGAACACTGTGCTCTCCCAGCTGTCTCCCGTGGGCTTCAGGACAAACATGTCTTGGATAATGTTGAAGGGGAAGCCGTCATCGGGGAGGGAACACAGGAGCTGAGCCTTCAGGAAGGTAGTCCACTTTTTCTGCAGGACTCGCTCACCCCCTTTATCACCCTGAAAAAAAAGATTCAGCAAGTTTATTAGAGGACTTTATGTCCTTGTAATAATGTTTTATTAGATTTTGGCAGGGGTTGCAATGGTTGTACAAGTCTGTACTTATTTTTGGGCTTGAGTTGATAAAAAGTATTACTTAATTATGACTGCATTATTCTGACATCTCCAGTTTATCTGACGAAACCTTAATTATTTCGCTTGAATCCTTTAATCAGGCTTTAAAAACAGACAGCTGCACAAAGCTACTAGCAAAGGCAACATGAGCACATGGTTAGATAGGATCTCATTACATAACGCAAGTTTCTATTTCACAACTACAATTACACATCACAAAATAAATAAAACACATGATGACTACATAAAGACAAAAAATGCCCCGTTAAAAAAAAAAAAAAAAAAAAAGCCACAAACTCAAAGTGATCCCTTCATTTCCCAGCCATGTGTCACATGACTGTGACATAATCCTCCTGGTTTGTTTGGGTTTACTTTTCTAATTTTTACAATATCTGTGCCATACTGATGCTTCTATCACTGATGTGTGAAGAATGTACGAAGGTGGAGGCAGGTTTGGTGGAGCATGTGGATATTTGGCTTACAAATTTGTTTTCTCCATGAGATCATCACGGAACACGCTGATATCTTGTGATAAAAGCAGGAGGAGTGCAGAGTAGCTGAGTTCAGAAGGTCAGAGCTGTGGCAAAATCTGGGAGTTCAACTTTGCTATGACTAAAATCTGCCTTCAGCTGGAAAGGCTGTGGCTGTGGCAGGAAGGGAGGACACCGTGGGCTTTGAGTCAGCTCTGGACCAGGAGCCCTACAGAACCCTGCCCGACTATACCTAAGAGCTCAAGTGGATTTTAAATTTGCTGTCGGAAGCATGAAAAAGCAAATAAATAAGATAGCAAACAATGTTCTATATGGACCACACAAACCTTCCCTAGAAAAACTTTTATAAATCACTTAAAAGCTAAGAGCAAACTGCATTAAGTTCCCTAGATGAGTGTGAAAACAGCCCCAAACTGTCAAATCATGAAGGCCAAACATTCCAATGAAATAACTGAAGGGACATAAAATATGTTGCAATGTACGAGCTCCTTGAAAAGGCACGCATTACTTTGGAGCCCATGTTTTGCACCACAGTTGCAATCCATCCCCTTTGCTTCAGAGGGTGCTGTTGAGAAAAGGAAGATTATTACTGTGACACTCATGACCCTCCTTTTTTCTTTTGAGAGCAATGAGGTGGACAATCATATCCAGGACGTCAATGTCCTTCTGCAATTTAAAATGTTTAAGCCCTTTCCTGTAGTGCAACATGTTTGGTGCAGGAGCATTTTAACAATAAAATATGTAACACAGAGAAAACAAAAAACTGCTCTGCATAAAAGATGCCACAGCATAAAATATCAGCTCCCCTTTGAAGGAGAGAGCATAGCGAAATAGAAAAACAAACAATGGTTAGTTATTAATTACAGCTTTGAAATAAAGATCAGTCCTTCATGCCTGACTTCACCTGCAGCTCACGGAAAAGGCATTCGCTCTTTCCTCAAGCTGTCGCAAAATATTCCCATAAATACTTATCAGAGTTTTCTAGGACTAGCAATTATCAAAGTGCTTGTAAACACACACCAAAAGGAACTCCTCCCAAATACACGAGCAAGCTTGAAAACACTGGAGGAGCACGACTAGGAGGAAGGGGAGGAAGAGCAGGACCGAAAACAAGCGACCTCGCCCAGTCTCAAGACAGCTTTCCTCCCTCAAATCCAAATGTTCCCGTCAGCATGGCCTCCCAAACCCAGAGCAACTCCTAAATAACCACACAAGGAGTGAGGAGGTAATAAAGTGCAAAACTATAACTACCTCCGTTTCCTCCTCCATGTGCTGTCACACACACAAACAATCACATTGCTCAAGAGTGAGGTGAAGCCACCCTCGTGGGAATGATGTAGGGCCTGGGAGCCAATTACTAAGCTGAGGTAGTAGCCCGTCCACATAATGAGGAGACCACATTCCTGCTCTCTCAGCTGTCCACTGCTATTGTTGCCGTGCTCCGCTGCACAGCTTGTACAATCGCATCGACCACTCCCCTCTGATAGCTGCCCTCTGAAAATAAACCCGCTTCTTTGTGCGGCATTAGCCGACTCTCATAGTATTTATTACATCCAAGATTCTCATCAACCTGAGACGTAAGAGATCACGAGGTAAAGAAAATTGCGCCACGCGGTATTTATAACATGCCTGCTTTTCACAGCCCTTCAGAGCGCACACCTGAATAAACAAAAGAAAGGAGGAGGGCAAGAAGGGAGCGGGGGCAGATAGGAAAGACTGGGAGAATGAAAAAAAAAACAACTCGGAAGCAGAATTATTTGGAAAATGTAAGTCAGTAGTCAGAATACTATTAAATTAATCTTATCTAACAAGAAACATGCTCTCTTTTTCTAAGTGTCTGTCAAGATAAACCATGACACACAACATGGTTTTGATATATTGAATAAAACTGCATACCAACATATCAGGACTTGGCCCGACACAGAAAGAAAAGGGAGTGCGTGTTTTCTGACAGTTTGCAAAAGTGCATTAGATTTGGAGCCTGCCAAAAGGGAGGGGTCTTCATACCTCAGCTTTACTTAATCTGAGTTTAGCACTCACTCCTTAGCAGAGGAGGAGTACACAAGACGCACATTTAAATGTGATACGCTGACATAAAAAAAAAAAAAACAGAAGAATAAAAAAAGTGGGAATTTTTGTGCCGGTCTTGATGTAGTCTTAGATTTTCTCTTCTAAAGACATCTCCAACTGTGAGGTGCACCTTCCTAAGGGGTCATGGGAGAGGCAGGGATACTACACACGGTGAAAGGAACAGCTGCTTACTATCATTCTCAAAACAACAGGGAGCGTGTTCTACACTGTGGCCACCGAGATCACTGCTCACCTATGCAGTCAGCACACAGCTCATAGAGGCAATTAAACCCTCACATGCCACACTGACACAATTTGCAATCAAATAGTGAGTCTTATACCTCAAATCTGAACATGTACAAAATAATTTTGTATTCAGAGTGAATGACAATTTCAGAGGACCTCTGCAAAAAAAACAAGTGTAAATCTGTCATCTTAGGTTAGGAATCTAGCAATAGTTGTTTGTACGTGCATAAATACTATGCATTGTAAACAGGACTGCAAATAGCCGACAAGGCCTTTAGTGAAGCCAAGACGCCAAGAAACATGGATTTTTTTCTTTTTAAAACATTCTTTAAGTGGCCCTATATTTCTTTATTTATACTGTTGGATAGTATAAACATAGCAGCCATTTTCAGGTCAGCGGCTATGCAAGTAATCCCTGTGAATCACTGGCTCAGACTTTAGACTGCTCGATCTTGACGAGAGTGGCTGGCCGTAATGTGGTCATCTCAGGCGCAGAAGCTCCACCCATCTGCTATTCAAAGGTCTGTTTGAGAAGGGCAGCCAATCAGAAGTAAGTTGACTTTAAGGGACGATGGCCTTAAAAAAGGGAGAGGAACTAAAGTGAAAATATGGAGCTGGAAATAATTGGGTTACCTAAGACACAAACAAAAATAAAATGCAAATCACTTATTAATGCATTATTTACCCTGTAAAATGGATAATAAACCACAAGCAGCACTATCATATTGCTATAGAAGACCATCTTCTGAAAAGACATCAGAAAGGGAAAAGGGAGCTGCTGCATTCCTGTGAAATAATGGTGCTTTACAGAGCAGAGAAAGCTATTCTTCTGTCTCTATTGCACAGTTCATCTGCAGCAAGTTGCCACAGTCTGGGGGCACTTCTGTCAATGATTTCCATATATAGAACCCAGGAGGTGCTCTGCCGGCAGCAAGAGGTGTCGCCGCACCGAGTTCCAGAGCCTAGCAGGACTAAGTCATTAAGCTGTCACTTAAGATTACATGCTGTCCCCACGATTACTCACATTACTGCCTCCATGAACAAGAGACATCAGTCAGGGGGGGACGCTGAGTGCATGTATATCATGCAGCTTCATAGCCTTTTAATTGATCTGACGACAGGTGAAAGGGAATAGAGTTTGTGGCTGATTACCCAGGCTGATCAACCAAACTGAACTCTCGAGGAGAGAAGCGGGCGGAGGAGGAATGACGTCAATGGTTTAAATGATCCCAGTGAATTCTGCAGTTGCTACAGTTTGCATGCAAGAAAACAGGCCATATAGTAGGGTGGAAAAAGCATTTCATATTGCTGTGAAGCACTCTTGAATACTAATAATGCCTGCAAAGCTCAAAGGGCTGGCGGAGGAACGGCAAGGAGCTGGAGGGATGGACGAGTGCAGCTGACATTGTGAGGGAGATGGAAGGAGAGTGGGACATGACATTGCAGAGAAAGGGGAGGGAGGGAGCCTGAGACGAGGCAATGATTCAGGCAAGGGGAAACTATATCTGCTGAAAACATGCCTGTACAGTTAAATAGAGAAAAGTTTAAATGCACCAGTGACATGTTTCCATTGCAATTACTCAGGCATAATGTACAGTTAATGTTACCTAATGTGCTTTGACATGGGAGTGTCCCATCTTGTTTTGAGGCAATTGTGCCAGGATTAAGGACAGGAAGCTTGAGCCCTGCTGTGCCTCATACTTTTGCGTGATCATTTTGTGTAATCGCCTCACCCTAACCCCGTGTACATTACCTTACACACGCGAGCAATCCTCGACACTATGGTGTTGTCAAAGAAGTCAAATTCTTTTCCCGCCTCACTAAAGAAGAAGTAAATCTTGTCGTCGTCGCCCACAGAGTTGCCTATAGGCTGACTCTCCTCGATGTAAGCTGACCCGACAAAGACCGGATCTGTTAGAGATAGAAAAACACAAAAGCAAACGTGTGGTTAGACAGCTGCGTTGCACCTTTATTATCGACACAAGGGCACCATTCCCCCCCCCACTTTTTTCTGCCATCATAAATTTGGAAAAAGTCAGTGTCTGCACCACAAAGCTGTGATACAATCCTGCAAGGGAAGAGGAAACAGAATCCTCTTTATAATTGTACTCAGATGTCTCATCAGGAGCAGTCTGCATGAATTACCTAAAGATCAGAAGACAAGAGGAGTCTTAATTGTACGCAAAGTGCAGCTTACTCTGGCGAAAGCAGTGGCAGCCGGATGAGGTTGTTTTGATGTGCATGTGCAGCGGCTGATAGGCTGGGCTCCCGCAATCTACAAGCGCTTGTCTTTGCTCTCAGTCTGCATGCATTAGTGAATGTGCCTCGCTAATGATCGCTGCTCTTTGGAGCTTATCTGCAGTGGTCGGTACATAATGGAAGATTTGTGGAAGGAAAAAACACATGGGAGTTTACCTTGCAGCCATTTTAAGGAGTTTTCTGTCTTCAGAGCAGTTCCCTGACCCAAACTCTTGTAAATGACTGGTTCATTCCCTTGAAAGTTACTAACAGTACCAGTATATAATTCACCATCTGGAGGAAAACAAAGGAAGAGAAAGATTGAACTGAATTTGGAATCAATAAAAATAACACATGACAAAGAAATAAATAACAGGCTGGAGCTGAAGTCGGTAATAAAGTGAAATGTTAGCACATAACAGTCTGAGTGAGATTAGACAAATCATTTCTCCTCTTCATATCCAGTTCAATTATTTACTAATTGCTTGTTAAAGAAGTTGAACAAAAAACAATGTCTGCTGCTGTCCAGCTATTTATCAGACAGTCTGACGCAGACAAACAACATTAGCAGGCACATCATGACTCATTACTGAATCAAAGATGGAGTTGACATCAAAATAGTTTCAGAAACAGCTGCGCCCGCTTTCCCCGTCTAAAAGGAAGCCATTCATACAAGTGTGCATTAATACATACCAACAATGATGGCAGTTGATTTATACTCTGGATTAAAGGGGCAGCGACTGCGCCCATCTTCCATCATGACCTCGCCCTCTTCAGCTCTCTCCAGTGTGAATGTTGACGTATTCTGGAGGCAGACACAAACAGCAAACGTCCCTGAGGCTCAGGCCAATTAAATTCTACTTATAGTAAAATGGTGAGCTAAAGTGAGCTCAGTGGTCTCAAGATCATTTTCTCCATTACAATACACGCTGAACGCTGACAATTTGGATGTTTGGTCGCTTGAAATCGCTGTCGGACCATTGACGGGCTGTCTGATTAATAGAAGGTTTCTCCTGTGTACCCTCTGTCACAAGCAAACAGGCTATTTCATTAGTATGAAAAGGAAAACTATATCTAATGTACCAACCAACTTTAAAGAAAGATATTAGGGACAATAAATCAAAAATCTCACAAAACTGGACAATAAAAGCATCTTACTAAAAGATTAACCTTTGTAGCAGAGTGCTGACATTTTATTGCTGTTGAGCTGTTGTCTAAAAAAACATCACTGAGCTGCACTGCCTTCATGACTGTGAACACGGCTACCGTACTTTATCCTCAGCCCTACTTCCATAAATATTTGCTAATCCCTTGCTCCAAATATTCCCTGAAACATTTCTGACATGGGTCGAGAGACATGCTTTTCGAAATTCTGCAGTGACCAGCTATTCTGGCAAATTACTGCTTTAAAAAAAAACATAAAATTTTGATTTACATCATCAGCAGGTACACGTGAATTTAGAGCCGTGTGCCAGAGACAGCAAAGGCAGAAAATCATTTTGACTCAAACTCAAATGATTCATTTATTGTAGAAATATACTTTATTTATCAATCTTCCAGTATTTCTCAGCATTTCTGATTTTAATTTCATAGTCTCTCACAAAAATACTTGAATACTTAATACAAAAACAAAACCATAAATAATATGAAGAAGCTTCTTGGAGGAGAAGTGAAACACCCTCAAGTCCAGTTGCTTTTCTTTCCAACCTCTTAGAGAAACATAAATAATACACACGTGAAACAGTTACTGAACTTCCACTGAAGTCTGACTTCAACAAAACAAGCCTGTATCTTTAAATGTTTCAGTATTTTTAGTTCAATTTTGAGTTTCCACAGACATTTCTTTAAAACCTCAGTCAAATAAGTCTAGAAACTCATCAAAGATCTTCTTCCAATCACAGGTCGCTAGGGAAAAATCTGTATTCCTGACTGGTTGGTGAGTGGTTTTCTGGAAGCTACCGCCAGTTGCATGCTAAAATTGTTTTACCAAAAAACTGCTTACGATTGCTTTGGCTGGTAGCAGGTTGCTGCAGTCGTCCTTAATTTGAATGGAAGATGCTGACTTGCCTGCAAACATGTCTCAAGTACTAGCGAAACAATGAATGGACAATGTTGCCCTTCAAAGTAAAAGTAGGTTCTTACAGCTGCAACCAACAGGGTTCAAACTTTATCTTTACCTTGTCTGCCGACTACTCAGAGTCTTCCACGCAAACTACAGGAGACTGTGGCAATCGGCCAGTGACCAAACTGAGGTGGTTATTGGCACAGCACTTGCTGTGATCAATTTTACAGAATGACTAACAGCAAAATGGGGAATATATATTTTGACCTAGCAACCAGCGGTTGGCAGTTGGGCACTCACTGACCTTCAGGCCTATTTGACTGAGGCCTTATCAAAAAACAGTTTGGTATGAAAAACAGTGGTCAGACTCTGTTCCCAGTGCATGTATATTAAAAACTGCTGCAGCCAGTGAGACCGTTTCCCATTGGATGCTTTTACACATTAAATAAGATGGCGTCATGTTGTCCTATTAGGAAGTGACTTTCAGTGATAGGTCATGTCAAATTCCAATAGCCCATGAGGTCCACAAAACTGAATAACTTATCAAAATTGACAACTTTTGCTGTGGGTGACAGACACTGCACTGAATCAAAATGCAGTCAGTCTATCAGGCTGTAGCCGGTGCCTTTTCAAAAGCCTGACAAAGGGAGCGAGAACAGTGAATTACAAGAAAATATATGGAGGACAATTGCCGTTTCCACTGCTACACACTGTGGTCTGCTCTGTATAAGGGAAAAAGCGACAGCATGTTGGCTAATCAGAGAGCGTGCTTCGTGACGCTTTCATTCGAAGCGTTAGAATCACGTCCAACACTTGCACATGCATTTGGAAGACATGTCGATAAAACACTGAATAGCCTCAGACTTGTATCAAGAGTGCGTGGCATAGGCTTCGCACCAAATCTAAATGTAGCCTGTCTGTCAGACAGCATTCGGCCTTGTTTGTCTGAGCTTCTAGTCCTGTTTGATAAAGCTGACAGAGGGTATGAGGACACTGAATCACAGAATACATATATGGAGAGCAATTGCAGTTTCCACTGCTACACACTGGTCTGGCTAATCAAAGAGAGCTTCTCATGAGGTCTTCATTGTGAACAGTTTTAGAGCCTCAAGCACTCTGAGGTCTTAAGGATGCAAAAGCTTGAGCTTAACTTTGTAATACATTTTTATACAGGAAGAGGATGGAAGATTTTCCATTCCCATCACTTCATTTATATAGTTTTTAAAAAAAGAGATTCCTCTGCTGCCACACAGCAAGAACAATTACATCTATCGTTAAAGCATTTAATGCACACATGGGAATAGGAGCATTGTCACATGATAGACATAAATAATATATAAAGACAATTTGCAGTGATGATATTAACTTTAATCAGAAAGGACAGCATGGAGTTCCTCAGTTGCTGAGAAATATTCCCATGCTTCTTTAATATTAGATGTTGTTTTAATCTTAAGCTTGTTTAAACTTGTGTCTTTCATTTGATTGTTTACTGTATCTTTTTGGCTGACCATAAAATGTTCTGTGAGAAGTGGTTAAAAAAAAGAAATAAATAAAACATCCCTCATTGTTAATACTATACATCTCAGATCGTCTGGCCGTGAGGAATGCCCTGGGTGACACACAGAGTTGTGGACTCCGTCAACAAGACGAGTGTTCACACAGACCAACTCAGACTTGCTTGGAATCCCAGATCAGGGCCTAACGTCCTGCCAAGTGATCCTCAATCTGAGACTCTGACGTCAAAGGGCAGAGTTTAATGCCCTGCTTTGAGAAGCTGTGCTGTTGCCAAACTCTACTGCCGCCCTATCAAAGAAATCAGTGCCATCCTACTCCCGGTTACCATCACTCCAAAATGTACTCCTCTGCTAGATAAACAGACCTACTGCTTCCCCTCTATCTGGAAACCACACAGCTCGTGTACCCCCTGTTGACTTGTCTGGCTCAAGTGCCTCAACAGGATTTGGTAACGCTTGGATAACAACAGATCCAATACTGACATGGTGGATAAAGGGGTCTGATTCCTAAAAAGCACCCCTAAAAAATATTGATAAAATTCAGACTTGTTCTTGTGAGAGGAGAGGAACGGAATAAATCAAGACTCGCTTTAATGATGGGAGAAAATCAACTCTTGCAGGTGAACAATGGGTAGATTGAGAGGTCATTACTTACTATGTAGGCGCAGACAGGACTGAAGGCATAGGTGCCACACACATAGAGATGAGTGCTATTCAGCCGCAGAAGAATTTTGATGTAATTGAAGCAATCAGTCTGGAGGAGAACAAATGGAGAGCGTGTCAGGTCCATAAAAATCACAAGAAATTCTAAGAATTGAATGTGATCTTCTCGAGAGCCCCTTAAAAATCGGCCTATAATACTCCTAATCATAAGCAAATCTTTCAGAGCAGGAAATGTAAATATTATTCGACAGAAAAGTATTCCCCCTCTCCTCAAATACTGCTGGGAAAACCTCTCAGCATCACACAGCACTTTGCCTGGTGAGTTTTTTGTATTACACAGACCAGAGATTTAAACAGATTACTGAGGCTTGTCGCCCAGAGATACAACAGCTGGCATGACAACAAGGTAACAGACAGACAGAAGAACAAGAAGAAGAAAGAGCAATTCCCCAGTGAGCCTGCACACTTGATGAATCCATTTGTAACTGATGGAAAGGTTTGTCAACACACAGCTCCACTGTAATTTTTTTTCCCCCTTACAACACTGCTCAAACAAACAGAAGAAAATGTCTCTCACCTCCAGGTTCTTCCCTTTGAAGCTACACTCGTCTCTTTTTCCAGCAGGAGTGCCCCATGTCAGCTGAAGCAGAGAAAGAAACCCTAAATAAGTCATGTGATAGATAGTGGAAACCCCTGGATTCGGAGCCAATTTTTAGAGAGCATATCCACTTCCACTGTACTAAAATGGGCTTCGATATGCACGTAGTGCTTTTGAGATCGTCCTCGATTGGTTGCTAAAATATTATTTTCACCTGATTTTAGAGAAGAGTTTGATTTTATGCTGAAATCCAAATGAAAACACTAGTGACATCATTTCATCTACTCTTAGAGAGAGGCCGACTTTGTCTATAAAAGAATTCTGTTATTGTACGCTGACTGGTTAAGGACTAACGACAAGACATACTCCCTTAATGGCACCCACTGTCAAACAATAACTGTGGCAGATAAAACAAAACAGAAACTCAAATGTGTGCATAAAGCTGTGGTTATGTCTGATGCATTGGCCACTGCTCGCACAAACTGTGACGTCTGCACATCACCATAACTGTTTATGTTTGCGCTCAAAGTTTTTATGACTCGCTGCAGTCGTCTAAACTGTGAGCGTCGCTGCTCTGAGAAAAGTCACGATTCATAGGAACAGAAGTCTAAATAGTAAACAAAGCGACTGAGCAGGTGTTTCCAAACTTTTTTTTTTTTACTTTAATTTAACTGTAAATATGGTGAAAATTGCCAGGATTTATTTATTTAACACCATCGGCCAACAGCTCAAATTAATGACAAGTCCATAAAGTGGTAATTCAGGGCTTTAGAAATTCTCCCTGAACTATCTACCAGCAAAATTTTTCACATGTGCGAGCCTGGTGAACCAGCAATTCGGGTTTTAAACATGCAATTTAGACTTAGATGAGGCATTTGGCATTTTGTCACACTCACATTCTTCTGCAGCTTGATTTTGCTGATGTCCGAGAGGCTGAGGGCGAACAGTGCCTCCCTGGCTCCCACATACAGCATGTCGTCTTCCTGGCTGAGCAGCAGAGAGGTGTAATTAAAGACGCCGTTTGCCGAGAACCTCTTAGCTGATCTTTCCTTTGCATCTGGAAAAAGACGACACACACACACACACACACACACACACACAGCAGATTATTATCACACAGCAGAACAGAAAGGAACAGATTAGTACAGAACATGTCCTGATGCTCAAAGCACAGAAAAACAGATGCCTGATCTGATTTTATTTTTAAGGAGGGGGGGGCTTCTAAGTGCACGCACTCAGTAGCACTTAATCATGGACACCCGTTTAACCCAGAAATGTCTGTCAACCCCTGCAGAACACCATGACATGTATCCCTCTTTTCTGCAGGCCTCTGACATTCAAATTCCAACCTAAGATGAGCAGAAGACAACCGTTCCTTAAGCTGACTGGAACTTCTGTTTTAGCACTCCAAAAAACTATGAGAATCTCAAGGTTACATAAAGAACCACAAACCAAAACTACAGCCAACACTTGCTTGCGAGTTTCAGTCAAATTAATTTTATGACACACAGTGTGAACTCTTATCAAACTCGTCTTCCTTGAGCCTCACTCTTGGAGGCGACTGTCTTCTTCGCTTCTTTAGTCGCAGCCACCAGCTTCTCCATGAGAAGACACACACCACTGAGCCACGTCTACGCTTCTCTG
This sequence comes from Oreochromis niloticus, assembly GCF_001858045.2. Classification (NCBI taxonomy): domain Eukaryota; kingdom Metazoa; phylum Chordata; class Actinopteri; order Cichliformes; family Cichlidae; genus Oreochromis; species Oreochromis niloticus. Next base: position 28,278,371 of record NC_031965.2, on the reverse strand, counting down.
TGCTGGCCGACCCCCATTTCGTTCGAATCATTACTGGCAGCGGGGTAAAAGCTTCCTCTGCTCAACACTAATCTAAATCTCCCTGATTCTGCAGCTTCTTCAAAAAGATCTCTTAAGCAGTGGGCCAGAAGTCAAATGAGCTACTTTTTCCCCACGTTGCTCGATTTCCTGCAGCTTCAAATGATTCTTCTGATTAAATACAGACTTGATGTACACATTGCTCCTTTTATAGCATTTCCCTTAGCATCACAGAGGACTCAATGTTCTCAATAGTGGCATCAGAAGCTTTTTACTGCTTTCTACTGTGAAGAGGATTGGATTCATTTTTGAAGCCAGCTTTTATAGGCAGCAGGAGGTCTGACAATTGGTCACTTTTCGCTTGGACTAACCGTATAATACACCTCAAACAGACCAAATATAAAAGCAAAACAAAACCCAATAAAGCGTTTTATTCAAGACCTTCAGGGTTTGGACAAATCACAATCAAGTGGGGCCCATCGTTTTGTAGATTAATGTTATTGCGCCATATTTGACATTCGTTTTCTCAGCTCAGAAAAGCTGACCAAGTGCATGTAATATAAGATCAGTGCATTCTCTGCCTACACGCATCCCACTCTTTGCAGCTTTTGACCATCTTAGTAAATGTTTATCTCTTGCCTCCCGTTCCAAACATATTAAAACACACTCTGTGTCCTTTGCAAGCCAAAACACTGGAGGTCACGGACTCCATTTGCTTGTCCAAATAAGATTACTGGCTCGAATCTGAGGTCGTAAACACTAATATTTGCTGCAGTTAAACCATTTACAGCCTTTTCCACATGTATAACCAGTAAGCTGGATTCAAATTTAGACACTTCTGACAGAACCAAAAAGACACCAGCAAGAAGTTTTCCCTCAACACTATCAGGTGGTGCATTGGCCCACAATGCAAATGGAGCTGATAAAGCTGCAATAAATGTTTACAACCCTACAACCCATGACTTAAACTTTTCAATATGCTCACAAACAAATGGTTCATCTAACACTCAAGGCACTTTGGCAGATGATAGTCTTCCCCTTGTGGGAGTGAAAGCCAGCTGCACAAGCCACATCTTGTCCACAATCAAAGTTTAGGCTCTTTCTGCCGTTACAGTGCTCGTTCTGTTGAAAACATTGTGACATCTGGAGTCAATGGAGACCAGGGCCCATCATTAAAATTATGGGGAGGGGATACAAAATAATTATAATAATAAAAGCATATTTCCTATAGTCATGCAGGTGTCCTTCTGGACAGGGAGAAATTGAATTTTTCCTGTAAAGAGAACAAAAAACTGGTTTTATTTCAGGGTAAATTAAATGTGCTAAAACACCCTTAAATGCTCATAAAGTGAGGTACACTCAGTCCCAGCAGACCCTGCAGACAAAGGAGTGCCATCTCTCCTCTCAACAGGGGGGACATGTCATAGATTGTGATTGTCAGGATTCCCCTGAGTTTTGGACATTCACTAGAACCAAAAACAGCCTTTCCACCGCATATTAAAACTCCCTGACATAAATCACAGTGACAATCTCTTAGACAGACAATGGAATAATGAGCAAGGGGGAGGGCAAAGTCATGAAACTTTTACTCTGAGAGCAGGATGAGTCTACTTAGCAGGAGGTTGGGTTTGAGGTTGGGGTACTGAGTGGGAGTTGTGGTAACCAGGAAGACTGGATTGAGATGTTGAACTATGAAGAAACATGCAGACGGAGGAAAGCGCTTATTTTCAAAGCACTTCAAGATGGATTTCTGATAAGAGCAGAAGGTCAAGTAGTAACAAATGTCCAAGTTGTGTCAAGCTGCAGTGATTTCAGAAAGAAAAACCAAAGCTCCTCCCTTCAGAGGCTGGTTTTTGAGGGAGATTTCTGAGCTCTATGATGCAGTAGATCACTTGTGTGTTTTGACATGATTGCAGCAGAACACTGGGCATCCACAGACAGCAGCAGCAACTGCAGGTCATTTCACAGCCAGGCTCCAGTTCCATTCATCACCCACTTGTTTAATCAGCTGGCTGTCACCAAGTGAGGCCATCAACCTCTGCCAACGGTCATCACATCACACCTACCAGCAATATAACTGCTTTATTACTGGTGTTAACATGCTGAATTAGTTAGCAGGTTCTTTGAATTCCAACATGGAAGTCAAATAAGATGATTTGCCTGAATTCTCCATGGTTATGGAGAGTGCAGTTAGAAGAACAAGGTCTGCATGCAGCACTAACACAGCATCCAAGAGCCCAATGTCTCGTCTCCACTGAGACTTAATAACCTCTCAGTTATTAATTATGTGGAATTCAATTTTGCAAGCGTATTAAATGTATTTATTCACTGTGATTTTCTTCATTTCACTGGAGCTAGAGATGGCAGGAAGAAATCAGATCACAGAGGATTTCAGCGAACAGATGCTTTGTGATTACGGAACCGTTTGCTTGAGAGTCAGGGAATCAAACTAATTCTGTGCGCACACAATGAGCGGCTACATACGTCATGAATGTAAGAAGAGATTTGTAAGCCAGCCAATGCAAACGCATATCCTCCTATTTTTCATATATTAAATGTGTTTATGGAGGGGATTTAATATATTCTAATATGTATATAAGCCTATAGATATGAGTTCCAGTTGGCACAACCGAGCCTAAAAATGCGATGTGTATGTGAATGTTGCAATGTGAGCAATGTTTACTGGTTTCAATAAGTGCTTGTCTGCTTGGAGGAAAAGCTGAAAAGGCAAGTAGTACTGGAGCATAGTCAAAGAACAAAGGGATGGACTCCTGTGTAAAAACGTACCACTTTAAAGCAGAAATGTACAAAAAAAACAAAACAACCAACATTTTTGGTCTCCTTATCAAATTTCATGTGTCAAAAACAACAACAACAACAAACCCCCCCCAACTTACCTATATTATATGCATAGCTATTGTGACATCACCTCTGATTTCGAAAGTCCAATTTTGAACCCTTGAGATGATGCTTCTAATGTCATCATTGTGGTTGCAAGAAAGTGGATGTCACAAGGAGGGGTGCGTCTGACCGTGTTCCTCATTGGGTAATGGATTTCAGGCACTTCTGAGTTGGCTTCAAAAGCCCATTGGTCTGCCAGGATTTAAATATGCTGGCCTGCTTTGACCCACCCCCACGGGTGGTGCTAGTCGTTAGCTGCCTGTTACTTTGATGGGTTTCTAGCGCTAGGAGAAACTAGGAGGTGACCTTTTTTGATGTGTGTGACTTTGCGCTTTTTCAGTGCAAGCATCAGACAAATATCATAGTTTACTGTGTAGTTAAATGTAATTAAGTTACTTAGCACTAATGCACAAGTCTGTGGATGCACTTTTCTAACTAAGCTAGCTAGTGTTAGCTCATAACTTCATGATTACCTCTCACTCAAACGTGACTTCTGGCTTCAAGAAAAAAAAAAAAATGTTACAACATGCATGATAACATAATAAACTCAAGGCTTCAGCAGAGCACACACACCAGTTGGTGGAGGTCACAACATATGTCCGTTTTTTGTATACAGTCCATTACCTTTTATTTCCTTGTTTACAGCCTTTATGTGGTAAGCCAAGTGGTGCTGCAGCTGGCTGAAGGTCATATTTATAATGCACACATGAGAAAAATCATTCTCATGCAACTTTCAGAAATAAACTTTCAGAAGTTCAGTTCTAAAAAAGGTTCATCTGTTCTTTTAACAGGAACCCAGACCTTGAGAAAAACATAAAAGGAATACACTAGGATTTACTTTCCTCCGAATCCCTTTATTCACATCACAGCTGCGCAAGTTCAGTGGGTGCTTACTCACCATCGAGGTAACTAAGATATCATCACAGGGTGCCAGCTTGCAGACGCAGTGTTACTGAGAAATACTATTCATGGTAGCACTTTGGCAGGAATCACATTTGGGGGGGGAGAAAAAAAAATGAAGCAGGATAAATTTTTTCAAAAGGTTTAATGGGAAATTTTAGGGTGGGGTGACTGATTGGCTGCTTGGTAGGTATACGCCTGCCAGAACACTGAGTGTAAACATGCCCCAGATTTACTATAGCAGCATGAGCCAAGTCACAAGGCACAAGGGGGCAATGGGGACAAAGGGGCTCGCTTACAGCTAGGATGAGAAAACCAAAAGGAGGAGAGGGTAACAAAGCTGATATCAATCTCAGACAGAGCTTGGCTTATCTTGCATGCAAGGCACCAATTTATATATTTAAAGAAAAAAAAAAAAAGAAAAGCAAAACAAACACTATCTCTGCCCTCAGCTAAATAAAGCTACACAAGAGTGCACAGCTTCAAGGCTCTCTGTTTGACATGATTTGACAAAAGGTTTGATAGCAATGCTGGAGCTGACAGAAGCCGACAGAAGTCGCTTCAAGGTCATCTCAGCCCCGCTGCTCCCGATGCTTAGGCGAAGTGATGTTATTTCATCGCCGGTGACTACTGGCAACTAAAAGCAGAGCGGCTCTGATCTGATCTCTACTGCTGTAGTTTACCCGCCAAGTCAGCACAGAAACAGTTTGTCTGCACAGTCGGACCTCTGATGAGGAGACAAAGTGTGTTAGAGGAGCAGGGGTGTTAACTGGGAAGCACCACAGGAAAATAAAAATGACTGGGGCTATTTGAGTAGATTCTGTTCCTGTTAAAGAAACGTGACGCCAATTCTGGGAGATATTTGCTTTCTGCACTTCTTCCATGTCACGTGTATTTTGCAGGTATGTAAACAGCATCTTTATGCAAGAGATGTCTAGAAAATATTGCTTTTAAAAGGAAAAGTCACAGAAAAAAAAGAAAAGAAAATTTGACTTTACTGGATGGGAAATAAAGCTGACAGTACTGAACTCTACAGTATCCACAAAGCCAGGCCATGAGGCTTACATGTACTGTGGTGTTTGGAATAACGGCTTTGCTGCACTTGTAGATGTGTGAGTGAATATGCTGTCTGTTCTGTTCATGTCTTAATGTGTGTGTGAGTGTGTGCATGTCATACTGAGAGACAGCTGGGCCTTGCAGATAATAACCAGAGCCTGACAGTGTGCAAGTCCAGTGTTTGTTTGCATGTGAGGATTATGCTTTTTTAAAAAAAAAAAAAAAAAAAAAAAAAAAGGTGTTAATGGTGCCATATGGTTACAGGTGCATAAATACATCAAAGCAGCAACAGAAAACCGTGCAACGGCAGAATGTTTGTTTGAAATGTGTGTAGCCTACAAGCCATGCAATTCTTGAAAAAGCTTCCTTCACCAGCTGAAGAAGAAAACATCTGTCCAACACATATGTAACAAGGATGAGGTCAGTGCATAAAGCACAGCATAGCTCTAAAAGCAGAGGAGCTGACAGAGACAGCATGCTCTACCCTGTAATTAAAGGCTCTTAGGTGTCATCCTGATGCACTCAGAACTGGCATGCGCCCGCCCAACACTCAGACCAGCAAGGCGATGTGGCGCAGTGTTCCATCACAGCTGAAAGCTTACAAAATCCTGATGATGAGGTATCTGAGTGAGTTATTCAAACACAGACCCTGAAACTCAGAGGGAGAGAGGAGGAGACAAATATTTGGCATCATTTCCCTCACTCAATTCAAAGCAGACGTGCCTGTGCTTGTCGTGTGGGGTGCCTTTTCAAACACTCCTCCTCCATCCTCTTTAGTGGGGGTGGGCAATACCACCACATTTAAGATATTAACAATAAACTCCTGCAGTGTTTACAGTGTGCCTGCTTGCTTTAGCTCCAAGGGCACATTTGGTTCAAGTCCTGTATGGCACAAGTGGGTGGTGGGCCATTAGCTACTCTGTGTCAACAGGAAAAAGTAATACTTATCATAGCAATGTAATGCTTCAACAAAAACAAGTGCTCCTATAATTTGAAGAAACAGATGGGAAAACTAGTTTTAGACTCCAATAGGTGTGAAATCTCCGCAAGTGCTAAGAGTTGCTATTGCAGACAAGTAGCGCCAAGATGTAACAGTAGCACAAATGCACATACCCCTGTATTTATGTGCCAAGAACTAAAATGTGTGATGAATCAGTTTAAGAATTCACTGAGCTCAATACTGAGACTTTCTCGCAGTAGTATCAGTGATTGAGGGAATTAAGCCCACCTCTATTCTACAGATTTTAAAGCTGTAACAGGGTGATGTGATTCATATGATTTGAACCAGGTATAAATGCTTCATATCGCCTAGCACTAAAGCACAAAAAAGGCTAATGGGAAGGCCAATTTGCCAGGTGTTTCAGGAAGGCACTGAAGAGTTAACATCCTGAACTGATGCTTGATAAAAAAGTCCTGAGAAAAATTTGGGAATTGCAATAATATTTGGAGGAGCTGAATAGCTACACATAAATTTGTGGCAAAGTAATTGCTGTTAAAATATTTAATGAAATAAGAAAAATCAGAGGGTAAAAAAATAAATAAAATAATGATTCACCCTTCTTTAAAAAAATCAAACAACAAGTAATGGTAATCAATCCAACCACCGTCATTTTTGCTTGTGCTAAAGAGATTCAACTCACACTCCCTTCTATAGACAAGAGTGCTTACTGAATTGCTTGATAACTATGTCCCAACCATCTGGATTTGAATAGGGGGGGGAACAAAAAGTCATGCCAGTCCATAGCACAAATGTCCAAATCTAGCTAGCTTGCAACACTTACAGATTAGTTTCTGCTGGAGTTAGAATCCCATCAAAGTACATGTTGATGGGCACCAGTGGAACTGCTCTCAGTTTACAAAGTACACACACTTAGGACTGGCATGTGCTGAAAGTCTTTTAAAGTGCTACGCCAGCATATAAACACAACCTGGTGTGTGCACGTGTGTGCATGCGTGTCTCTGGAGAGGCTCTTGATGAGAAGAGCAGGCTGGAGTCGCACCGAGTCTCATGCTCTCCACTCATCCACCACATAGTGACCAAGGATGAGAAGTGGTCAAGCACACTGGTTTACACCAATGGCTTTTCAGACACACACACAGACACACCTTGGATGAAGGGCTGCATGCTTTTCCTCTTGCTCTTCTACCGTCATGTTTATTTCTTATAGCCCTGCTGATATCAGAAGCCTGGTGAGTTTTCAGATCAGCTGCACTAGTCTCCACACTTGAGCATAAGGGTTACATTGACCTGCCATGGTTCAAAAGCATCACAACCTAAAGACTGATAATGTGGCTGATTTAAAAAAAACAAAACAAAAAAAACAAAGAAGGGGAAAAAAAAGCCAACTATTAAAAGAAAAGAAGAGGAAAAAAAAAGGAAAAAAGTGACTTTATCACATAAAACACAGAAGATATGCAGTGAGACACTGGAGGACACACGCGAGTCTCTTTTCCACACACGTCCACTATACCAGGAGTAAAATGCATATGGAGTGCATTAAAATACTGGAAGCAACTCAGGAAAGTTCAGACTTCTAATGAAAGATACATGAGACGGCTGCTTTTAACCATTTCAGTACAGCCTAAACTGAACGGTAAAACCTGAAGAGTTTCCTGAAAAGTGCAAGAGTAGACACCCTTTTTTTTTTTAATTTAAAAAGTGCACTGCATTCTGAAATGTTGGTGCTGTAATATGAATCAGTTCTGGCATATAATCATATCACCATATGGACACCAGGTTTTAACGCAATTTATTCAAAGTACTTTTTTCCAGGGGGAAAAAAACCCCCAACAACCAGAACACGTGTGCAATTCAATAGTGAGGAAAAAAAAAAGTGTTGCTATTCAAATGGCTATTAAGCACAAAAAATAATGGAAAGATGTCAGAACAGTCAGAAGTTCCACAAATTTGAAGTCATCGTCAGCAGAATCCATAGAAAGTCAAACAGTCATGGTCTCTGCTAGAGGAGGGCAAACCTGCTCTGAGCCATTATGTACAGTTAGACCATTACAGACACACAAGTGTAAACAGCAGAGAAGTAGATCTCCTCGTGATGCAGGAGGTTTAAAGGAGTTGCGATTTGAAGTCATTTCTGGTAAACCAAACATTTCATGGCCTTCAGGCATTCGTCATACTGCAGTTTGTGGCATGTTTTAATAAGTCAGTTGTGTTGCTTTCCGTGCAGACACAACTCTATAGCACTTGTTGCATAAGATTTGTTCTTGGTTAACATCACTTGCCTTAAATCCAAAGCATTTCCAAACAGATGATCTGCTTCAGAGGACAAGCTCTCTGCTGTGCAAGACCTTTGATTTTTGGTGAACACTTGCCTTAACGTAGTGTTACTCGTAAGACACCGCAAGCCATGCGGTGCAGGATTGGCATTACATGGTGATTTGGGAGGTGCAATATCACTTTGAATATTACTTGATTATGTTAATTTAATTCTGGGAAGTCGAAATTGTGATCAAGATTAAGATTTAATTAATTGTGCAGCCCTACCTTAAGGTGGGTCTACATTCTACTTGGTAGCAATCCTGAGAGAAACATTTTGAAAACAATGAATGGCATTAATTAATTTCATTTCTCAAATGCCAAATAGCTGGAACGGTTGTTTAGGAAGAAAAACTCATGAAAAACTCAAGTGTTTGCAAAAGATGTAAAACCTTTCATTAATAAGCAGAACATGTATACAGACAAATGACATCCCGTTTGTTTCAAGCCATTTAGTCTTTGTGTTTTATTTTCAGGACTGTTTGCTGTGTCTGTCCATTTTTTCCTATGGGATGAGTTGTTTTTACTGCAAATTGTCGTGCATGGACAATGAGCAGTAAATTGTTGTTGGGCGTCTTTTTTTCCCCAGTGGTTTTCTTTTTGTTTGTTTTGTCATTCTTGTTTGAAATAAATAAATTCTTGAAAGAATGCCTTTTCAACAGAAATGTGTGCAAAAGCCATTTGTTCTCAGACAAGTCCACTACAATGCAGATTCAGCGCCACAGAAACCAAATGAAAGCTTTTTCATGTTACAGTCGAACAAGAAAAAGCCTTTTTGTGTTATAGCAACGGAAAAACTCAGAACCTCTGCTGTTAACTTTTTAATAGCGATTAGGCTAACCAAATGTACACTCCAGCACAGCGATCCAAAATTGCCTAATGACACTCTTTAACCTCACATTCCTCGCTGTCCATCTAAATTATTTGCTACGACCATCATTTCGCGCTGCTTGCCATTTCCTTTAAATCAAATGTTCCTAATCGAAATTTGCAAAGTTTAAACTTCTCTGTACATTCTCTGGACCGTGCGAGTGATGAGTCCATTAAAACATCTGAAAGAGACAGGGCTGATGTGCTGCAATTATCTTCCATTGTTGTGGCTGTTATGGTTTTTGTATGCAGGCACTTGTGAGTGCCACCTCTGCTGGAAGCCACAGACCGCTTTTCTTTCAGGATCAGTGGGCGTGTCCTTGCTGGGTTTTAGGTGGCCATCGGAGCATGTCTAAAACCTCACCAGCCTTTGCTCTGAACAACCACCCCCAGCCCCCCACCCCCATCGCTTCTTGCTGCCCCTCCTCTGTTTTTGAACCACGATCCACACACTGCCAAGGTCAGTGGATTAGCATGCATGAGAGAAAGCGGACAATATTCGCCTAACATAAACCAAACGTACACAAGAAAGGACACTGTGTACACAGAGCATACACAGCATGCTCTGTAGCTTGGCTTAAATGGGCATTTTCATTTGCTCCTCTAAAAGTGTTAAAGCTGATCTGATCTGTCCCCTTTGTTTTACACAGTCTATACTGCTGCACATGAAAACACTAATGATAGAAACAGTAACTGACAGACTCTCTAGATGCTACTTGTGTCCAGAGCTGGATTATGTTTTAGAACCTTTCTTCCAGATTCCCTCTTAACATTATCACAGTAAAAGCAGATCTTTCCGTTGTAGGTAAAAAAAAAAATTCAGGAATTATAGGAAACTTATACATTAGATTTAAGTATAGCAGCAAGAATTGATTTGAACTCATCTGGGTTGTGTCTTGTGCCTTAAACCAACTAGAAGCTAAAAAGCACTAATAAAAAGGGAACAAAGAAATGGGTGGAGGGAGGCGATCACCACCTAATCACATTAAAACGCACCACTAAAGTACTGTGTTTAATGTAGAACACGATTATCTGGCATTTAGGGAGCTTGTTCAATCTGTACAAAAATCCACTCAAATGTAAAAGCATCTTTTTCCTTCAGTGTGAGTAAGGCTACAATGTTTTCTCTGCTGTCGCGTTATCCCTAACAGACAGACACTGCTATGAGGCAATCATTTCAAGCATCTCTAACCATATTTCTTTAAGGTCAAATTATTGATTCAAGAGGAAGATGATTAACAGCACTAAAACGATGATATTCAATTTAGTTACCCAAATAATTAGACTGTGGTGGCGGTAGGGGTACAGGGAGTGTGTGGGCACACATGGACATAAAAAGCAAGCACAACTACACAATCTTAAGATACCATATACTTTTGTTACCGACTTGGTTCATAACCTTTATGGACAGGCTTTCTAGGCAGAGCCAAGCAACAGATGGTTACCAGCTTGGTGACCTCAGGATTACCTCTGCCTTTTGCGGATGATTTCTTCTGGATTCATCAGTAGGTGACCTTAGCATGCACTGAATCCGAGTGTGAAAAAACAGGAATGAGAATTAGCATCAACAAGTCTGGTGCCAGAAGTTGATGTGCCCACTCCTGGTCAAGGCAGATTGCTACTCCAAGGGTAGCAATTCAAGTATCCTGGGGACTTCTTTACGACAGAGTAGAGTAAAGCAGTAAATGCAAACATTGGCATGGATTTGGTAGTGATGTGGATGCTATATCAGTCTGTTTTGGTAAAGAGAGCTGAGTGCGACAGCAAAGCCGCTGACTTATCAGTCAATCTACGTTACGACTTTAATCTATAACCATGAGCTGTGGTTGCAAGCGGCTGAAATGACCTTCCTTTGGAGGGTGTTGTGGTAAAGGAGCTATGAAGGAGATGGCTATATAACCCCCCCCGGCCCTTCAGTCTAACAAAAAGCCATACACCGAGCAGCAGAATACCATCAAATACCATCACCTCAACAATCTCCCTTGTTGTGTTGTTTGTGTCGCATACAAATGATGTCATGGGATGTTCGGCCACTTTGCTATAACGACTCCACACACACATTAGTACTCAGTTGTAATGGGAAACAACCGAAAGCCCGTACAGTTAAGTCGAGTAGGTACTAGTGGAAAGGGTGAAGCGCTTGGTCTTTTGGGAGGGGCTCAGAGTATTTCTGCTACCCCTCTACATTGAAAGAAGCCAGCTGATGTGGTTTGGGTGAGTCCTACTGGCGAGAGGCCCAGGACACCCTGGTGGTGGTGGGGGGGGGGTTACATCTCTTTGTGGTCTAGGAAAGCCTCTGTGTCCCTTGGAAGATCTAGAGGAGGTGGCCGGGGAGAGGGAGGTCCAGGCAACTCTGCTTTCAGAGGTGGCACTCTAAGCAGAGAAGTGGCAGAAAATGGATGGAGGGGTGAATGGAGAACAAGATGCTCTCATGACTCATTGAGTGACTCCACTGACCAGTCAAGTGGTGGCATGCAGTCTTACGACATCACATTTTAGTACCTGTCCAGTTAAGTAGGTACTATTGTAGCGCCTTGTACCGGGTACTATTACCTATTGGAAAACCTTGAAAACCATGGCGAGTCGATCCGAATAGGTACTAATGGAAAAGGGGCTACTGTCAGTTGAAGTAGTTCTCCATCTGCTGAAGGTTTTGGATATACTACCCTTCTCATCTACAATCCATAATGGTCAACTTGAGAGTATGTTGGACAGTGGGCCTAGCTGGTTAGTGATGACTTTCCAAAAATAAAAGTGAGGAGTTTGTCCGGTACTGAAGAGACTGTGTCAGTGGAAGGGGGGGTGGGGGGTGGGAGAAGACAGAAAGATTGCAAAATAGAATTATACTTGGGCAAGCCACCCAACTATGTGTGTGACAAACACTGTAGTCAATGTACTCAAGTCTGAACTCGAATGTCTCCTTGATTAAACTGAAAAGAAAACAAATTTGAAGAACAAAAATAATCCATCTCTTCAGTGTACCTCTTCAGAAAGTACTGTCTGAGAAGCTTCTGATAACTAACAGGGATACATGCTGTATGCCTAACCATTGCTTACAGCTCCAAGTCCCATGATCTTTTGTGCTGCTCTGCCTCTGCTCAAGAACCATAATGAAAAACAGACAAGCTCTCCCTTCGCAGCAACCACAAAAACCCCTACTCACTACACATGAGAGATTAGCTTGCTCATTAGGAGAGAAGGAAGGAGCGAGGAGAGAGGGAAGGAGGACAAAAAGGAAGAGGGACGCTTTTCAAGGAGGAGGGCAAGGGTGCTCTCTCCAGAAAACAGGCCGGGTCCCCCTTTTCTTACAGACAATGCCAATCAGAAACGGAGATTTAAAGAGGTGACCTGCTTTACATGTTTTGCAGCAGTGGTGGAGGTCAAACCAAAGCTAGTTTATATATGAAGCATGCTAGTGTTTGTGCAAAGCTGTTGTCTCATTAAACAGCTTATAATCAGTGCCAGTGACTTTTAAATAAGACTTTCTACACCAAATTGTCAGTTGAAAAGCAGTTTTCTCACACTACTACTTATGCTCTCCAGCTGACAACCTCAATCACTCATCGCTCATGTCAAAATACATGAATTTAAGATGATGAATGCTGCGTAGAGTGAGGCAAAGTAGGGGGGAAGAAAGAAACATCAGTGGTTTGCAAAACACTCACTTGCTGGGAACCAGCCTTGGGCCAATTTAGTCTATTCAGCTCTTAGAGAAATAAGCTAAATGGCTCAAGGATGTGAAAGGTTGTTCTTGGGTATGAGAGATATGAGGTGGTGCATGTGAATCACAGGATGACGGCTCACTAAAGTGGCTAAAGAGGAAAGGAAACAAACCTTCGGGGGGGGGGCTTCAAATTCAGGCAGGTGGTGCTTAAAAGAGCCAATATACCTCTAAACCTTTATGAACTTATGCTATAGTTAATGTTTGACTAAACTATTTGCCTGGATGACAACAGACAGATGAGCGAATGAAGCGAGAAGCTTATTTTAAGGAGCATCTTGTTGGCCATGTAAAACTGCACGTTTCAACAGCTCTAATTCAGGATGTTGAAATGTGTTTAGTGAGACTTTCCTGAGAGGAGGGGGAAAAAAAAAAAAAAAAAAAAAAATCAGTCAATTTCCCCTGTGAGCCACATCCAAACAGCTACCTCATTTGTCACAAGCTTCCATAATGCATCAATCAATTACCAAAAAGCTGTCGGCTGAGCAAATACAGAAAAACAGCGGCATGTGTTTAAATTATGGAAGCTTAATCCACAGTTATTATAATAGGAAGTGTGGCAGTGTGTGCGGAGTAATTACATACAATGATGAAGTCGGGTGCAAAAAGGTCTCCCATTCAATCAGCGGATTTTGCCAGGAGACGCATTAAGTTTATATTTGTATCATAAATTGTTTCACTCAGTCGCACATTAGCAAAAGGTCAATTAGAAGCAAAAAGCGCAGAGCAACCAAGTGCCTTTGAAGGTATGAAGCCAGACTGTATGTGCTACACAGCAGCTACTGGGCCCCAAATTGTTGCACTTCATTTGCTCTTCACTCTGCAGAGTCACGTGTTATGCATATTTTCCCCCAGTCTTTCTGTCAAGGCCCAAGAGGAAAAAAGAAAACAAAACACAAGAGAGACAGTAAATTTTGTGTGAAGTGACATCTAATATGAAAAAAACCCCTAAGGGAACAAAACTTGTAATTTCATGTATCTATGCAGAGATGTTTATAGTGCGGTTGTCCTTAAGTTGGCATATGTGTTTCTGGGCTGGGCCTGTAGTCACTTGTGGTTTCTTACATGCATCTATGCACACACTGCTCTTTCCCTGCAGACTTGTTGCAGCTGTGTATGTTGTTTTTGCTCATCACTGATATTTATTATTATGTTACACTGTGAAAAACTGGCCCTGCACCCTTTATTTACTACTGTTATGTCGGTTACATATTCAGCACATAATGTTTTTAGTAGAAACAGCTGTGCATTTTCAACTTAAGATTCACATTAATATTTTTGTGTCCTTAAGTTCAGACAGGCTTATCATCTGCTGAAATTGCAACTAATGGGGCAGATTTCTGGCACTCACTGGCTGGTTCCCAATGAGTGCCAGTCTGTGTGAAAATGCCTTGTTGATGCCATAGGTCAAAGAAGAAAGGCCCGATTCCAGCTGTCAGGAAGGCCACATTAACTCAAGCAATGGCTTTTTACAACAAAGACATGTAGAAGAGCATCTCTGAATATTAACATGTTGAACCTTGAAGCAGCAGAAGCCAACACAGGGTGCCACTTCTGTCAGCTAAGAACAGTAAACTAAGACTATAGTTCACATGTGCTCACCAACTCTGTGAGCACAGAAGCAACACTCACCTGCTCTTTCAGAGGTGCAATCAGAAAAAAGCTGAAGTAAACAAAGAATGAGAAGCTGCACCAAGCCCCCAGAATAAGATAAATCAGGGTTAATTTGAACTGAATCATGCATAGCTACCCTAATGAAGTACAAGCATAAAAATATAGAGCTGAAAATGAGGATAATAAAACCTCGGTAATGAAGTAGGAGCAAATAAAAAAGAAAAAAAAGAAGCACTGTCCTGAGTTTACAGTGCTGAAACGAGTCCTCTCTTTAATTCTGTTCTTGTTTTATTTGCTTGATTTGCAAACCGAGACGAGCAATATTATATTTATACTTTATTGTTGTGGCATTTGCATTTTATTTTTCCACTTCCAGCATTCTAAGAAAAAGGCTTTTAAGACAGGGTCATTTGCATGTAATATTAAAAATTTCTCTTTACATTTGGTTATTGTAGTTTTCTTTATGAAAGGATGTAAAAAGGAAACCATCACGATGACATGCACAGAGCTTCAGATTTTGGAGAAATAATGCCAAAACTCACTCACAGCCACAGTGTTAAGCCACAACTGGTCATCAGTGAAAAAAATTACACTTACTGTATGGGAAACTGATGCGAGGTGTGACATCTTCCTCAGTGGCGATCACTGGCTGGAGAAAGCTAGCCAATAGCAGTGCAGCAGCAGGAAGACAGTGGACAGTCCCAGTTAATCTCCACATGGTTGCCTGCTTGTCTAAGACGAACACGGATGTACACGGTTTGTTTTAAGATTCCTTGGAACACATTAAACTCCTATTGATGCCACAAAGCGTTATTTTCTCACTCCCATCTTCCTGCAAGTCAGAGGGGGGTGGATCGTGTCCTTGATTCGAGTCTTGTATTCCCAGTGGTCTTTACATACAGTTTGTAGCCCCTTAGTCTAGAGAAGGGGAATCCTTTCTGGATTAAAGGCTGCTGGATTTCATCTTCTCATAGTGCTCTGCGGTGGATCAGTGCTAAGCTCCAACCAGTCTCCACTTAGTTAAAGTCATCTTGGATCTGTGGAGAGGAGAGAGAGAAGTTTTTTCTTTATGTGTGTTCCAACAACAGTATAAAAAAAAAAAAAAAAAAAAAGGAAAAGAAAAGAAAAGATGAAACACAAGCTGGAATAACAGATCCTTATCCAGCTTCTGACGCTATAACCATAAACTACAAACGCAAAAGGACTAATACATTCAAGCAGGGGCTCATTCTAGAGGATGGTGTGGATTTTAATTCAAACAGCTGTTATTTGAGAGGAGTCTTCATTAGTTTTGCCAGCAACAACGGCATCACCCAAAAATGACCTTCCTCACCCATCCGCCCCTCAGCTTTCAATAGTGAACAAACAACCTTTTGTTTTAGTTTTTTTTCCACCACAAAGAAAACTCAGCAAAACAGATCATTCAGCGCTCTAACCAGCTAAAATGAAAATACTCATCATCTGGTAGCTTGAAGGGTTTCACAAACTTAAGCCTAAGTGAATATCCAATTTGCTGTTTGAAAGACGAAACGCCTACTAGATTTTTTTTTTTTTAATCTCTGTATTTAATTATGCTGTCAACAAATCGGTGAGAGATCCCCCTAGAAGATAATACGGGAGTCTGGCTCCAATTTTGTGGCTATGTGGGGAAATAAAAGAAAGAACAGTGACTCCCAAGACAGCCCGGTAATTTGTCACAAGAAGGTGCAATGAACAGCTTTTATTTGCTTTGTGTGAGTATACAGATCAGAAGCATGTTATGTAAATCTATACTGGTATTTTTGTGTTTAGTGGGCTGTCAGTTTTATTGAAAAGCACTTAAAGTAAGCACCAGCCCATTTGTTTCAACCCTCTGAGTTTTTTGAAACAACATCAACAGCTATCAAACCTGTCATAATTTATTTTTGCTTGTTTGAGGAAAACACAAATTGTTAACACGAGCCCAAACCTTCAAATATGAAGATGCATTATGTTTCCTTTGAGGTCACGTTTATTGCAACTAGGCGTTGAAACATTTCTGCCTTTGCTAGCCAGTGACAGAAACAGTGGTCTATTATAGTCATGGTCTATTTTTATTAATTACGGCCTGCTAGTTCAAAGAGGTTATGATGAACCGGAGCTGTAGCCACGAAAAAAGCCCCTCTTTTCCTGTGAAATAAAATTGTATATGAGCAAGGTAGAAATTAAGTAAATGACCAGTGCAATACTTTAAAGCAGGAAATGAGCAGCTTTATGATCGCTGCGTCAGACAAAACTAACACTTAACCATCGACCGAAGCCACCTGTCCAGAATGTGGACGCCAACCTAATAGAAGAAAGGATATTTGTGATTTGTGATTAGCACTTTCATGTTGGTCTCCAACAACACCTGAGGAAGATGGCTTTTAAGCTCTCTCTCAGTTTACTATCTAGTTGAAACTTTGCTTGTTTACCATTTGAAACTGAACACGGGTGGCACCTTTTCATGAGTTTTTCCACTGAAAACAAATCCTTTCTTTCACCAAAAGCAATGTCATGAGAGCACAGATACTGAATCAATAAGTGCTGTGAAAAAAAACTAAGAGCCTAGACTGTTTTTGTAAGCCTGGAGAAGTATTAAAGAGGTATTAAATTATAAAGCATACTCAGTGATTCATCCTGTTTGGTTTAACTTGTTAAATCAAAATAACCATGTTAGTTTTGTATACAGTATGCTGCAATTTCAAATTAACACAAAAAATAGAAGCGCTATGGCCGAAACAAATGATCTTTTCAGAAATTTTGACCCAGTGATGATGCGAGTTGAAAGTCTAGGGGATCACCAAAGTTATTACAACCCTGTCTGAGGTGGGGTATGCACGCTTGCAATATATTTCAATCTCGGTCCAAGTGATGGCCTTACTGACTCCTTACAGCAATACTGCATGCCTGTTGTACACTCCAAACAGCTGTAGATCATATATTTTCCAGTGTTTTCAAACCTAAACCAGAGTGCAAACTATTACTTGATTCTTATGAATTCACCAATATCCTGACCGGAGTACAGATGCCTCCGTTCAGTGAACTCAGTAAAGCCCTCGTGTTTGATATAACATAAGTCCCTACTCCTTATTGCCCGGCAGTGCTAGATGCCTCCCTGAAGAACCCACAGAGGTGGTTAGGTTTAGAAAGTAAACACTGCAGAGCACATGGCGTCTCTTGCATCATTGAAGGAACTCCCTGAAGACCTCATGCAAATATTTATGACAGCCAATAAATACAGCAGACCAAGATGAGCGTGGGACAATAAGTAGCTCCTGGGCATCTGCGGAGGCAGGGCCCAGCTGGAAAGTACCATTTTAAACTTTTGAGCAGCCTGAACATACTTTTTAACATACTCTGCTACCTGCCCAGTCTGAAGAGTGGGGAGCTGACTTGAATGCATCTGTATCTCAGTGTCACACCCTGGTCTCCCCTCCCCGGGGTCTGCAGCACCCAACTAATAGGTCTATGTCACTCTTCACTTCACTGGCAGGCCTGCTGTGGTTCTTGCTGCTCCACTGAAGCTAGCTGAGTCACTGTAGGCTGAAACATCCACCCACGGTACTCTAACATTTCCTTTTGCCTCCGGTGGTCCCCCTCATGCCTGCTGGGACAACAAGCATGGCAGCCCAGCATCTCTTGCACACCTCAGGTCTCCATATTCCCAGGGCACATCCTTATGTAACTGCAAGTCTTTTAAATTTTAATGAAAAGAGAGGCGTGCTGTTAGAAGGGTTTCCTGCCACTCTGATGAATTAGGAAGCTTTTTAGCAAACTCTTTAGGGCAGTAATGCATGAAGAAATATCTCAACACACTTAAATTGACCTTTTACCACCTCAAAAATGTAGCTAATGCCCACCAAAAATTTCACCCAAATTTTAGTGGGCACCAAATAAGAGGTCATAAGTAATTTGGTTCTAATTTAATTGGCTCAGAACACATTTTACACAATCGTGTTTGGTTAATTACAGCAAAAACATTCAGACCTATCACAAACACACCTAGTCGTGACTTCTACCAAAGAATTAAGCAAAAAAACCAAAAAACAAAAACACATTTACTTTCAGTTTTCAGTCAGTTTACTTACTGCCTCCTCACAGAAATATTGGCCTCAAAAAAAAAAAAAAAAAAAAAAAAAAAAGTTTGTTTTGTCTTTTTTGACAAAACTATGCCAATAGCAAGAGGTCCATACACCCGAATAGGAAGGTATCTGGGGAATCCAAGACGCATGATGACTCATAAATGTTCATATAACTGGGCCCGGTGCCTGAGGAGCAGTAGATGGACACACTGCAGGCCTCAGGCAGATCTGTTCAGCCTTAACAAGGGCATGAAGGCCAAGTAAACTGATGTAATACTGCACTCATCCTGTTTTCTTTCAGATTTTAAAACACCCCATCATATGTAAATGCTTTTTAGTCAAAGTAATCATGCAGTGTCCTAATCCAGTCTGAAAAGCAATGCAACGAGAGTCTGAATGAAAAAAGTACTAAATATTAATAAGCATTAAATCATATTTGACAGCAAGTGCTCGACCAAAGAAAGTGATCTAATTAGAGGTAACAATTATAGGATTTATAGGATTAGAATTCTATTCAACCGGAGCTGTTACAGTAAAAGTGAGCAACTATACTCAACGCCACTGGACCCATCTGCTCATGCAGGCGAGGGTCTGCTGCTCCTTGTATCTGTGAAGGGTGAATCTGGTGCCATATTGCTTAAAGCTACAGATTCATTAACCTTCTGAACCTCCCTTGAGGCTCCCTATTAATACCTGCATCTGTTCATATGGCGAAAGGATGTGACAGACACATTGGGCGATACACTCCGTCAGGTCATGTCGAGTTCATTGGAAAAGTAGCAGCATGAATGCTAACCATTTGGCTAGCTTTTGATTAAAAGACTGGGCTTTGTGCTAGACTACGAATTCTCAATAACTCTTCTCTGCAAAGTGACTTGTCTCACATTTGGTCTTTGGCACAAAATGAGGCACTTATGGAGATAATCAGCAGCCAGGCAGGACCTTGTGATGAGAGCAGTATGACTGAGTTTGACATGAGGGTAGATTAGGCTGCGGTCCAATCCATTAACAGTATCATGAGCACATCTAAGTGAAAGGGAACTATAAAAGCATTTTTAATTGCACAGTTGCCATCAAATCTTATCTGTGTCCGTCAGGCCAGATTTAAGGGTGACTTTGGGGAACTGTATCCAAAACGATGTAATGACTTCTTCCAGTAACAAAAAAGGACAACAATGTTTAAATCAAATAAATGTTAACATTAATGTTTAATGTGGCCTCTTGGGTTTAGATCACTATTTACAAAAGATTTATGGAGCCATTATCTTGGGCAAAGAAGGCCTCAGTAGACGACTGACAAGGCAGAGACTCCTTGCTGTGTCTGTCATCATAACTCAGACTAGCAGCTTGCTTTCTTGGGCGGGCAATGCATAATTATTGCAAAAATCAAGCAGTTAAAATCGTTGAGGGAGGTACATTTTTTTCCTCACCCAAATCAATGGCATGGACTCCAAATCATTTCTTCAACCCACCTTGCTAGATATACCGGCAATGTTTACTTTATTTTTAAAGAACACATCATCAGATAAATAGTTAGTAGGTTAAACTAACTTTAACCTTTCTGAATCTTAATGAATCAGGGCTAAAAGGTGAACTACTTTTCAAATATCCGTGAGGTAAAACATTGCATGCTCTACTTTGCAGGAACATTAGGTGAAACGTTAACGCTTACTCTGTCCACCAGGGAATGGGACTGTGGGTAGTAGAAGGAAAACTTTCAGGTGAGCAGACTGCTCCCACACCAAGAACGGAGTGCGCTAAATAAATCACGACTGGGTTAAAAATAAACCATAAGCACCCCGTGCAGCAGTTGAGACAGCACCAATTGTTTGCTAAGCTGGCAGAGCACATAGTCAATTCATCATCACAGTGACTCTGTGAGTTTACATGACGGTTAAGTATGAGTCAGCATGTCTGGATGAGGGAGCTCAGGGATAAAGATGTCAGACAACAGAGATGTGTAGACAACCGTGATGATGTCATTAATTGCAAACTACAGTAGCCTGCAAACTCGCATGTAGATATCACTCTTAAGCTACAATTATTTTTTATTAAAAACCAAAAAAGAAAAAAGGGAGACAAGCGTATTATCTTACACAAATTCAACCCATCTCAAAAAGGGTTCTCATCATCACCATGCTGATAAAATACTTAAACGAGGTCTGTGGACTTTTAAAAACAGGAAGTCCACACTAAAATTTGGCTAAAGTCTTGAGTGCCTCTACAGTAGTGCTAAATTGGCTTCTCTCCTTCCTAGCTACTTCTATCAGAGAAATCTTCAGGATATCCTCTCTCAGAAGCCTTTGAGTGGTTTCTATATGGACAACCTCCTCATAACTCAACAATGCAGGCTTTGAAAAAAAACAAAGAAAAAAAAAACATTTTTCCATCAAAATATTTTTGTCTTTGCTTCTTGAAAGGAGCTTCCTCTAGATCAGGGAACTGAAAGTGGACTGAAAGTAAATATTCTCAAAAGCATAAAGTAATAAAATATAAATACAAAAGTGCATCAATGAAGGCCATCAATAAGGAGGCTTCCTCTCTGCTTTCACTTATTTATTCAACAGAAGGTAAAAGAGAAAAAGAAAAACATGAACACAAAATGTTCTACTGTCTCTCCAATATAATTTCTAGCCTGCAGGTAACATGAATTTTTTTTTTCTTGGCTCTGAAACCAAATGGAGACCTCTGTGTCAGCACACAGAAGAGATTTTAACCTGGAATGAAATGAAAACCTTTATGCATGCTCCAATGTTTTGGTCTTTAATATGGAGCAGCTGCAAACTGGGAATCCTGGTGCCTAAAGGCAAACTTCCTCTGAAAGAGCCAAATTTGTACAAACGGTTCAAAAATCAGATATGACTGCTTATCAGGACCTGTTCATTTACTATAACTTTTTCCATTTCCTTCATGCAAATATCCATAAATGATCGACATCCATATCTCGAAAAATTGCTTCACAGATTTCAGACCAAGCAGTTTGATACAAACACAAAGTTAGAAAAAACAAAGAAGAGGGAAATCTAAGAAGCAATACTGTCTTGTGAGCTGTAATCCACTACCTGTTCACTGTACTGGGAATTACAGAGACATCATCAGACACTAATGTGGAACTCTCTGAGAACTGAAACTCAATTAAGTACTCAATTACTTATTCATATGTGCGATCCCAGATTGATATGAGGAAGATGACTTTTCCCTGCATGAGTTATTAATTATTC
Source organism: Oreochromis niloticus (assembly GCF_001858045.2). Taxonomy (NCBI): domain Eukaryota; kingdom Metazoa; phylum Chordata; class Actinopteri; order Cichliformes; family Cichlidae; genus Oreochromis; species Oreochromis niloticus. The sequence goes on along the minus strand of NC_031965.2, from coordinate 28,256,714 downwards.
ACTGAATCATCTTTGTGTTGATGACTGGCTGTAATGCATCCTGCTGTGGTATGTCCCTGCTGGATTCAGATACAAAAGGATTTTTAATGACTTTCAAATGATAAAATTACTGGAAAAACTAAGCAAATTAGGCATTCGCTGTGAAGAAAATTTGCCTGTGACCAAACAGCAAGTCCTGATCTTCAGTTCATAACCCAGTCACTTTCCATAACCCCAAAATACTTGCTCACTCATGGTTCAAACTGCCACTGCATAGAAATGAATTTAGATCAAAGCTCCTTTTTAGCATAGCAGACAAAGCGGATTTACTAAGCCTGAAAGCGCAATATACTGCTTCTCCAATAAATCCAAATGTCCACAATTTGTTAATCTGCTTTGACAATTAACACACAGAGGTAATGAGTTCAGCAAAATCCTAACCATAATAAATTATAAATGACAGCATTAATAAGACTAGTAAGCATTTGTGACAGACATCTCTTGTTCGAGGTAAAGAGCAGTACCAATGTATCTGACAGTTTATGACCAAGAAGGCATGTATAGATCGCCGGTTATTTGTAGAATAATCTAATCAGGAACAACTTTAAAACCACTGAGTCTTGATATTCATGTCAATCTTACTTTGAGAGAAACCAACCATTTAAACATTGTTGCAACAGTCCCCGATCGTATCCGCCTCCCACACTGTGCTCCACCCCGCATACAAAGGAAATGCTTGGAGGTATTTATCTGACTTCCCAACTTGCTAGATACCAATCTGATCTAGTTTCAGTAGGATGGCTCAACATAAGTGTTGTCCATGAAGGTCTCCCCCAACTACCAGTCTCATGGCATGAGAAACCACAGAAAACCTGCAAGAGGCTCCAGGTCAGCATCCAGACACTTAAAAGATCTTTTGGTGTGTTTTTCATCTTTAGTTTTGCTCCACGCTCTGCACAGCTTCAACCTACCTAAGAGCATTTCAGATGTGAAGCACCTGGTCTACCAATAGCAAACGCAAAACAAAACAGACCTAACTCTACTTTTTTTAAAACGATGCAGAGCAGAAACCTGCTTTTTTGGATGCGTCTGGTGAAACTGCAAGCTTTGTCTTTAGTGTATGTAAACAGCTCCAGAAGTCAAGCGACGCAACCATGCCTGATGTATTTCCCACAGTAAATTGTCCCTAAACAGGTTTTAAAGTAGTAACAGAACTACCAGAGGACTGAAGCAAAGTGTTGCAGTGTAACATGATTGGTTGGTGTTCATTTAAATCCTTATACATGCACTCAGCAGTTCATCCAGTTCTTTGTGCCACACCTCCTTCTCTTATGTTAATCAGGTACCAGGCCGAGTACTGAAAGTGCCTTAATTGGCTTTGCATGACCTTAAGCTACCAGCGAGATGTGTGTTAATTGTTTAACTACAGTACGTGCTCCGTTTCCATGATCCCATCACGTCTGTGTGTCAGAGTCAAAGGCATTCATTGAAATGCAGGAACCCAGTGAGTTTACATCCCTGAGTGGCATCTATGAGGCTACGTACTGGAATTGTCTTTCTGTGACATTTATTCCAATATGCTACATCCACGGAGTGTTGAAATTACACCATGATGTGACAACGCTTCCAGTCTGATCCAAAGCTAGAATTGGCTCTGAGGAATATTCAAACCCCCTTTTTACATTAGTGTACATACTGCTCAGCTTTGCCATGCAGGAAGTAGCAATTATCATTTCAAACGAGTGAGTGAAGCAGAACTGGCAGAGGAGATAAGTGCTTAAAGGAGAGTAAGGGTCACCTTATTCCCTCTGATACAGACTTGCCCTTGCCTGAAATTATTCAAGCCTGACGGGGAACGGTGGGAGATCAGTTCTTGAAAAACTTGCAAAGCGTCAATAATGAGCCGTGCGTCAGTCAGAGCGCAGTGTGATAGAAGGCATAATTTCTCTCTCTTGACACAGTCCCAATACAGAAACTACAGGAAAATTTGGAGACATGAAAACTCTTATGATGATAAAACTTTAATAGTAATTTTTCCCCCTTCAGTCCACTAAACTACAAACTGTTTATTGTGAGCTTCTGTGTTGAAAGTCTCGCCACACTTTACCCTGATGACCCATTTAGACTAATATGGTGTGCTGATTAATCAGTAAATCCTCACAATTACAGACCAACAATGTGGCCTGGAAGACTGAACCACAAAAAGAGAGAAAGAATTTTACGTTCCTACTTGCTTGGGGCTCTTGACTGCTTAGTTGACAGAACCAAGTTTAATGACTGTCCGAAAACATTAGCAGTGAGGGGAAAAATCCTTTCAATTGTTTTCCAGTGCCTGTGGCCTCCCTCTGATTTTGCAGTCCAGATATGTGAGGCACACTGGTGCTGTGAAAGTTGCCCATGGCCACGACACACGACAGCATCTTATTCATCTGCTGGGTCGATGACGATGTCAGTCAAGACTGTGAACAACTCTGTGGTGTGACAAAGGAAAGTTGAAAGTAATTTAGAGTCATGCAATCGCACAATAGAGGCCTTTGTGAGGTCTGGACTATGCTGTATTAGCATCACAGTTCATCTGCTAATTACACCATCAAATCCAAAGGATTGGCTATCCATACTGGGCTATTCACCTCATGACTTACACGTCAAAGTGGTGGTGGGGGAGTGCGGTGCACGATTAATCCCCGTAGTTAAACCGATGTGAGGACTCATTTCCTTACATGATTTGACAAGCAGAGCAATAGGATTTAAAAGCATATCAGATGACTATATTATGTTTCAGGCTCCACTTCACCTCGTCAGACCCAAACTCACTTCAGCGTGCTCAGGTAAGAACTTCGATGACCATGACCAAAAGGCTTGACCACAAAACTGTTCTCATTACTCATTCCAAGTGGAAACATGACACAGTTTGTCTGAGTCATTTGTCAGGTTTGCCGCTTCGAGGCAGTTGGCTGTTGACTCTCAGCAAACATTTGGACTTCAAAAAGAACAACCGAAGCAGTACTGCTTTGTTTACCGTCAGGCGTGAGCTCTGTCTTTGTCTTTGCCAGCAGTTGTAGCCAATAAAGGAAGTAAAAGGTCAACAGTTCTGTCCCTCTGGGCAACGGTCCTACTGATAATAGTGGAGACTTGGAACAAATAAGGGAATGATATCATAATGCATTTGGAATTCAATAATCATTTATAGGGAAATAATTGGAAACGATCTAAAAGACTGCGAACAAAATGGCAAAATCAATTCTTAATTAAGGAGTGTACAAAAATTGCTTGGCTGGGGGTGAAGGCCTGGGAAAAAAATAAAATAAATAAAATCCTGGCATCATTAATATTTTCTTTAGCCTCAATTTAGTCATTGGACTTACTGCTACAACCTCCCTCTGCCTTTCACAAGGCTACTACTACTACAATAATAATGATCATTATAATGTCATTTAATACCACTCAAAATTAAAACTCCTGAATATATTAATTTAACAACAGCAAAGCCCTGTACACCACATTAAGATAACCTTTATAATCATAAAAGAACTAGTAGGCCAATTTGTTTAACTATTCGCTTAAAGTGAAGTTATTGAGCACCATTTGCCAAATTCTGCCGATTATGGTACAAAAAGCATGTCAGATTTTCTTTCTGTTTGGAAACATTTGCAAACGTTAATCTGAAAAATACTGCACATATTTTAAATCCAGCATTGTTTACATTAGTTGTTGTTTCTTTATGCTCCTCCATGTTTACTGCCTTTGCTGCACTGTTTGTGTGTAACCACCTGTTGAACCAAGAGGCCTGTACACAACAGAAAGATCTTCTGTTATCCTGATAACTTCATGGTTAACCCTGGCTTTCTGTTCTGGGAAGGGGGTTCATTTCTTACTGGAGTATATCTCTATAGCAACCAGTAAGCATGTGTCGTTACTGGGTTTCAAAAATGGCGGTTTTAATTTTTGTGAACAAGACGCTCTCCCGACTCATGGAATGATGCAACTGACCAGTCAATCGGTGGCACGCAGACCAAAGACGTCACATTTTAGTACCCGTTTGGATCGCTTGGAACACCGGGGGAGCAAGTACTGAAAAAAAGTATTTGGTATCAGGTACTATGACCTCATGGAAAACCCTGAAAACCATGGCAAACCGTGCCCAGTTGATCAGAGTAGGTACTAATGGAAAAGGGGCTTAAATGAGAGGGGAAAAAAGAAGCAAGAATCCAAACACGGGAAATAGAACAAAAAACAGCTTATACAAAGAAAAGCAAAACAAAATGGTACAATTCCCCTCCTCCTATTGTGCCACTTTACACCTACCAATACCGGTCATAAAGGCCCTCACATAAAGGACTTTTCTTCCTTATTGAGTGCGCAGCAGTTTTTCATTATTTGGGAAAAGGTGAGGTTTAAATAACCTAATAATATGGGTCCCTGGCAATTTACTATATAAATAAATACTGGATCTCAACATTCCAGGCACATCGTAAGTCTGTTTTCCATTACAAAGTCACTGTTTATATTTTTCTCCACATTTCTTTCAAAATAAGAGAAGAAAAATGTAGAAGACGTTCATTTGTCTCTGGAGGAGAGCACCACGTTACATAACATGTTTCCATTCAAAGACAGCTACCTTAGTTAAACCCTCGTGGAAGTCAGAGAGCACGTCTGATGAACTTGTCAGACAGATGCAGCCAAGTGGTATAAACCTTCCTTCAAAATAAACCTTAGTAGCTCGACATGTATTATCCAACATGCTTTTGCAATTCTGCCCCCAAACAGAGTTCAACAGGGGTCTGCAACTGCTCAGTTTTATAACAGAAGCATGAGCACAAACTTGGATTACATCTACAGAATTATCAAAGACTTGCTACGGAAATGTTACAGGACTATATCGACCTCAAGAGGCTTCATTCGCACTGTCTGCCATGTTTGATCTTCAGGATAAACAGTGGAAAAACACCAAATATAATAAATGCCATGAGACTCAAGCAAGTACCTGAAGCATTTATCAGTAGTGGTACAAATCTCTTTAATTCTCAAGCTCCGTGTGATAGATGACCAGGCATGACAGCAGTCTGACTTGAATTAGTGAAATGCAGATAGAACACATGTTTTTACAATCAAAACCAGATTTGTTTATGAAAGCAATGCCAGAGTATAAAGCAGCAATAAATGAAGAAAATCTAATTTGCTGAAGAATTTCTGGCTCATCAGAAAAAGCCTCAGAAGTGTCACCTGCATTCATAGTCCTCTTTTGACCCAACATTGAAAACCCCTGCAGGGCCTGGCCAGCCTTTCTACACAACCTGCAGGTCATACTGAATATGAATGGCCTTGCAAATGGCAGGCGAAGCTATGCAAGGACACAGCGATACAGTCAGCAAAAAGGTCTAGAGCCAAGTTTTAGTGAATGCAAATGCGAACCATTAAAAAAGAAATGTGAACTTATCACCAATGTGCAAAAAGCACAGTGTGACTTTTCACAGTTTGTGTAGCATTAACACTCAAAGAATTCTCACAAATTCCTCAAAGGGAGGTTCTGTTACTGCCAAATGTTTACATGGCAAAACATCAGCAAAGCAAACCATGCACATTAAACAAATGTATGTCTAGGACAGAGAAACTCTTTTCTGTCTTCTGCACAAACTTAACTGGGCTGATGAAAAGGCAGCAATGGCTGGCTTAACGTCTGCCCTGTCGCTGGGTGCGATCTGGCTTCGGCCCAGCAAAATGACTGTGTTCCCACATCTGGGGCCTCTCAACACGCAAGTTCCCATCAGTTTGCCCTGAACAAATCTAATCCCTCTAGACGTGATATGGAACATCACTAACCTTCTGAGGGTTAAAAGCAGCAGAGTGTCTCCTCTCCTGGGTCTCCACTTGCCCTCCCACTCGTTTACCACAACCTCTCCACATGCTGACCATTCCTCTGAAGTTGTTATAGTGGGTGGAGTGCTGGGTGGAGACTGTGTGTGTTTTGAGTGTTTAAACGTGTGGGTTGGGGTCTGCTATGCATGAGTGTCTATGCGTTTCAGAGTAAGACAGAGAGGATAAGATGGGAAGCACACATTATGATGCTGCTACATGTGCTCCTAGAGCGAACGTTTCTTCAGTTTGTTTACAGTATAAACGCTAGAGCCCATCAGTGTTAGTTCTTGATACAATATCACACAGAGACGAAGAACAGCACAGCCCTGAAGGGAAAACTGCTCCACTGGTCATTTACAGTCTTACTCTAGATTGTACTGATATGATTTACTAAACTCTGAAAGTCGTCTGCTCTCACATGCATCATAACCACCAGATCTGATCCAGCAGTTCAGGATAAAAACCCGCCTTTTCTAAGAAATCCCTACCAAAAACAGAGGAAATGGGATGCTTTATCTGCGGTCAAACTGTGTTTGGTTCATAGAAATGCAAAGTGATACAGGAGGTATGTCAACACAGTCTCCAACATGCCAGAGGAGATAAGAGGAGGCAGCTATTTGGAAGAGAATAACAGGAAAGGTGTCATTAAGCAAGTGTAAAACCGGACAGAATCTACTCCAAAACGACTCCACGTGGTATTTACAGAAATGAGTGATTGATCGAGACTTAGAAGCAACACTTTTCGCCCAATGTTTGGTGAAAACAAAGCAGAGTCAGGTCATTAGAACGGTTTCTGGTTTGTTGTTTTTTGGGGGGCTAAATGGAAATAGCAGCTGTTTACCCACATGGGCGACAGAAAACACAAGAGGCCAAGTCTACCGGCTCTCTCTACACCTACATACAACATACTGCTTTTACAACAATCCAGAAAACCCTTTCTAAAGCTGCAATGCAAAGAATTCTTATTTTTGATTCAAAGTAATTAATATTAGGGGCATTCTCTTTAGGAATAAACAGGGAAATGCGCATGGCATGAATCAGCACCATGATGAGCAACCAAAAATTTAAACTCCACGTAGAAAAACATGCAAAATCCTTTTTAAAACGACAGAAATAATAATAATAATAATGATAATTAAAATGCAACAGTAACCTACACCATTACATTAAAAATCCCAGTTGCCTTTAAGGACCCCATCTTACAATAAACTACCTAAACCGAACAATTAAAATTCACACATATGTCCGGGACCACAAATATCCGCAAAGATTTTTTTCCACTAATAAAACATTAAAAAACTGTCCCCCCCTGCCTCTAATTTCTTTTCGTTAAAGGTGTTTAAAGTGGAGACAGGCAACAAAAAGTCCGAGGAAGGCACAAAAAGACCTTACCATCCACGAGCTGCAGTGTAAAGACCTCGGTTACAGCTGAAATCTTCACGGTCACCGGAACAACTGTCGAAAAATGGACCGAAGTATCTTCTAAATCCGCAGTAAAGTGCGCTTTAACGCGTAGGTTATTGAGTCCATTAACTCGTCCGTAAGGCGAAGTCCATCCTCCGTGCGTGTGAAGACGAGCCTCCTCTACTACAAACTAAAGGCTGGTCGCTTTCAAGCATCCAAACTTTAGCTCCTCCCACAGCACACGCACACTGCCTGCAACCATTGAGTGCTCAGCAGAAGTCTGCAGCACACATGTGCGATCACCTCCGGTAAAACAAAGGGAGAAAGATGTCAGAGGCGTTACAGCCGCCCCCTCGATCATGTAGTTTACAATAACTACGGGAAAAAAATTAATATTTACGTGTAATGCAACAACATCTTACTATAAACAGCTGGATTATTTGTTGTCAAACGCGGAAAATGTTCTATCGACAGTTTAATTGGTGTATATATATATATGTAAGAATTAAGATATTTTTGGAGTGACACATAAGGACTTAAAGGGAAGTCCAAACCATCAAAACATCCGTGGAGTTAAAAAAGGAATAATTGCAAAATTCCCCCATCTGTCCAGTTTGTGTAAAAGGGTGTGACCCCCCCCCCCCCCCAAAAAAAACAAAAAACAAAAAAACAAACAAAAAAACAATGTAGTGCATGAAATGAATGAGGGGTGGATCACTTGATTATCACTTTAGAGGAACTGAAAATTGAGGTGTGGCTCACGTCTAAATAAAAGTATATTGAATGTATTTTCTACTATAAGGCTTAAGAGAAATGGAAGAGAGAAGAGCCTCCGTCACAGATTTCTTTGTGGAAAGAAAGTTTTCCTGCTCTGCTGTCTTGGGTATCAGTGTTTCTCTTCTCAGGGCAACCCTGAAGCCATCAAACAATGAGTGACAACTGAGAGGGTCCGCCACAAAGAGAATTACAGGGGATTATGTACAAAGGCAAAGACCTGAGCACAACAAGACTCAGCCATTCATGTAATCTCTTTTTGCAGCAAGAAAGGGGTAAAAAGAACCGTGGACTCCACTCATCAAATTTTCCTCTAAGGCTCTAAAACAACAGACAGCGTGTTTGTCCCTTCTGCTGCACGCAGGGCATCCAATCAAAATGATCACTAAGGAGTGGGGACATAAATTAAACTCATGCACAGCACACAACCACCATTCATGCCCGCGGGGAGGAAGATAACATTAATAATTAGTCTCCAGTGCCTTGCTTTCAGTGACATGTGGCTATGTGAGAATTTGTCAGATTTCTTGAGTGTTAACACAAAGAAATGTGATGGAGAGTGCTCCAGGCTGCAGCCGATAGCTCAGCACGACACAGTCCTGACACTTTATCCTCAAAATGTTGTCAATCTCCGACTGGTTTTGCGTGACTGTGCCACAGATAAAGCAGAGGCCAGTGACCCCTCAGCATAAGCAGACACACGCACACACTCACACACAGAAGGATAACTGCAAGCGAGGGTTGAATCACTGGTACAAGCCCATTTTCTCTTTGGCTTTCTCTCTGTCTCTCTTTTGCTTTTTGGCTGTACAGATGTCGCTTTCTATCATATGCTTTCCGATAGACACACAACAAATCAAAGTTGTTCTTCTTTATCTGCTGAGACTTTAGTAATCCCTCAAATTCAAACAAGGATTACTTGTGAGAAGATTAACATCTTTCAACTCGTGCAAAAGTCAGGCTGGAAACAGCAGGGGGTGGCCATACCACTCAGCAATGCGAATTTCTCTAAAACAGGCAGAATTTACTTTTCTCTTTTCACTCTTAAATCATTGATGGCAAGAAAATCTGTTACTGACTTCTGTGAAAACATACATATATTGAACAATCAGGAGAGAAAATTAGTCTCTACTTTCTACTGGCAAAAACATAAAAAATTACCGTGCCATGGAGTCCTCACATTTTGGTACTCACAAACAGAAAATGCAGCAACAAGATGCTGAAGCTGAGTAGCTCTGCAGCTTCGAGTAAACCACTTTGATATGATTATAGCCTTCTGGTAATGACCATACTGGAGTCTATTTGAAGCAGTTTACACTTTGCACAAATTACTTCTGACTTTGACAAAAGCCCAGTTGTTGATCACATCACCCTTAATCTGCTGCTGCACTCAAATAATATCCCCTTGTGGTGGCACGCGAACTTGAACACAGGGAGCATACAGCAGCTATTCATATTAAGGTCACGGCCACCCGTGGAGCTTTTATTGGGGTTAAGTAAATGACAGACAGTCAGATGTGGATTTTCACCCAGTGTTTTGTGGATTTACTCACCAAACAAAATCTCTAAGTAGCGCAGCTCACATTAAAGCCAAGCTTGTGTCAGTGAGTTTATTAGATATTTTCATTGATAAATATTTCTAAGTCATATTTAATACAGCTACCTGCGGAGGCAGGGGAAAGAAACTGTTTTGTTTTTAAAGATAGTCACAAGCCCAGTAGCATACTGGATTCACTGCAATTTAATTTGTACAGAAATTCATGGTAAACTTGCAACCATCAGCTAAATTGGGACTGTCTGATGACTTAGCATTTGTGGGTAAGAGCCAATGTCTCAATGCTTCAGGCACAGCTAGGGACTGTATAATAGATGAAAAGCCTCTGGGTCTGAAAAGTAAAGCCAAAGCAGAAGTGACTAAGGTCTGGAGTCTTTCTAGTGGTCAGCAGGGGGCAACTCCTCTGATTCCAAATAATCAGGTTGAATGGAAATGATGGAACACCAATATTCCAGCCCAGTTAACCATTCCTAAAAAGTTCATGGTCTTCAAGTATTTCACACATTAAAGTGCTCTCCATTGCTCAGTTAGAGAAAACTTGATCAGCATTTGATTGTACAAAAAAGACACCCAGGAGTTGGCTGTTCAGTTTTTCCAGTTTATATTTTAACATGGTTGCATCAGGTTTCACCAAGCTTGTGAAGATCAAATGCCCAACCCAGGTAGCTGCATTCATCTTTTGTATGAATGGGTGAAGCCGGTGGATAGCCAAGCCAGTGTGCTGCTCATTGTTTCCAAACAGATACATTTAAAAAGCAAACAAAAGCTCAATCTTTGTCAGATAATAGCCAATAGCTTTGAGATGGCATTTCACCAAATCTCCCCAGCTTTGCTCTCCACACATACAGTTTACGTGCACGCAACTAAAGATATCACTGCTGTGCCTATGTACATAAAAATAGCAGTATAGCTATAGTAGCTGCTAGCTGGCTGTAAACTTGCAGTATTCTTGGTAAAATGATGAAAGATTTTGTGACACTAGCCATAAGGTACACACTTTATAAGAGTAGGGAGCAGATGGAAGAGTGCCTGGAGAAGTGGAGGCAAGCTCTGGAGAGAAGAGAAATGAAGAGGAATGGAAGTCGGCAGAAGCAAGACAGAATACAGGAGTACGTGTGCCTGAATGGGAGGGAGGCAGGTAGAAATGTGAGGGTGCAAGGAGAAGAGGTAGTGCAGGTGGATGGGTTTAAGTACTCAGGAGGGAGGGGTCAACCATCCAGACCAATGAACTGTGCATGAGAGAGGTGAAGAATAGAGTGCAGGCAGGATGGAGTAGGTGGAGACAAGTATCAAGGGTGATTGGTGACGGAAGGACAGCAGCAAGAATGAAAGGTAAGATTTATAAGACAGTCGTGAGACTTAAGATAAGCTGTATGGTTTGGAGACAGGGGGCAGAGCTGGATGTGGCAGAGTTGAAGATGTTAAGATTTGAAGATGTTAAGAGGTGTAGCTCGGGTCGAGTGGTTTGGACACAAAGTAAAGGGAGCTGCTGAAAGAAGAAGAATATACATGGCTAGGGGCAAATTAGCTATGTACCATAGCCACACAGTATATGATTTAGCAGCTTGTTGTTTAAATAAATGACATCTCTTTGAACTGTACACTTTACAAACAGTATCTCTTAAAGGAAATGGAAATGTGAATTTTTCAGAAGCTTCAAAGTCAAACTGAAGTCGCCTGCTGGATGCCATGTTAGTCACAACTATCCAGCCCATGTGCTCCTGCACAGCTAACAGCACTAACACTCAACTCCATGTCCTCACCTTGTTGAGCTCTAACAGAGCCCAAAATACCCCCACATTTCATTCAACCGCTCTTTAAACTGATGATTGATGACTGTTGATGACAGCACTCAGATCTGAAAGGTTCCAATTTGCTTCTTCTATAAATGACCCTGAGATGTGTTGTTTTGACACTTTGGTCATATATCAGACATAGCAATAATGTGAGGTTTTCTACCTGTAAGCCAGGACAAAGTGCTGCTCGCTGTCTCCATGTTTTTCTTCATTTTGGATATTCTTTCTTTCTCACATCAATTAATATTTCTGAGACCAAACGTTTGTTTGTTAGCGATGAGAGACCATTCTCATACCTGAATTTCTACATGATACAAGGACCCCGAAACAAAATCATTTGCCTAAATCTATTTAACAAAAAAAGAAAAATAGCTAAAATAAAAATTGTTAGTTTTTGCTGGATTTTTTGTTTTATGGTGACCCACTTTGCAGATAAGAGCATTTAAATAATATGACTCAGGAGCTTGACAACTTTGCGCAAGCTAAAGGCTAACACTGGCTTATAAACTTTTCACACCGTCAGTGTTAACCTGTTTATAATGTTAGCGATCTTACTTTAGTGTGCGTGTTTGCATGCTATCAGAAAACAGACAGCCTGATGACTGAATGCACATTTAAATACAGCTGGTCTTTAAGAGTGTAGCCACAAGCGGTTTGTTCAGCTTTACGTAGCCTGCCATATTTGTGGTGTTGGTGCCTTTTGCACCCCTCCACAATTGAACGCAGTTTATGGTGACAGGAAAGATAATTAAACATGAGATGCAAATAGTGCCATCAGCTATAATTGGCTTGTCCTTTCATTCCTTACATGCTCAATTATCTCAGAGTGAGGTTTTGGTTCATCCGAATAATTAAAGCTTAGAGATTTACCAGCCAGCTTTGTCACCTTAAGAATTAAGGTCTGAAACAAACAACCTTCATATCAAGGTAAATTTCACAAAATAAAGCCCCCTAATAATGTGAAAATGTAAAGTCAGCAAAGTAAGCAGCCTATCTATGGATTCATGTTATGACATTTCTTCTCCAGAGGTCAGTAAGCAACAGAAGAATTATACACAAACACAGAGAAAGCCAAAGAAAGGCAGATAAAAAGAGTGAGGCATGTGGTAAAGATTTCAAAACTCAAACTCTTGATGCTACGAGCCCATACTGGAGCCAGCTGGACTGTTTGGGTACCTTTTTATTCACTAATGAAATAGAAGCAATATCTGTCTGACAGGTTCAGAAGAAGGAATGACATGTGGTGATAATATGAATTCTGTAGGATGTTATGAGATTAATGCTGCTTAATGTGGTTTGTTTTTCCCCTGAGGGCTGGAGGGAAGTGATGTCACTCACGGTCAGTGCAATTTAAATGAACATGGTGGTGTGTGTGTTTGCTCAGTCTTCTTTGTCTGGCTCTTTCTTCGTGGTTTTGAAGCTGGTGCCGCAGTAGGAGGGCATAGGTGAAGGTCCTGCACAGCTGCAAAGCGGAAAGGGGGAGGGTGGTGGAAGAAAGCCTCCAGGCAAAGAGAAGGAATTTTTGGATTTTTTTTAATGAATTTTCCAGCACAAATAATGATTACAAAAATGAGATTAAGTATGGTATGTCGTTAAAGTGCAATACCATTAAAAATTATAAAATAGCTTTTTGGGGGGCCAAATTTTTGCGATTCCTTTCTGGAATTAAAGAGCAGAAAATCAAAACTTGGAGCTGCAGTGTTTTCTGTGAAGCTCTGTGGAGGTTTGAGGAATGTGAAGAAAAACAGCTCATTGAAAACAGAATGAATTTTCAGTCAGCTGCTTGGACGGCAAAGATCTGAGCAATCCAGGCAAGTTTTCAGGCTGTTTAGCTTAAAAAAAGTGAAAAGTGAAGATAAGGTGGATTTTCAACTGTTAAACAAGGATCATCCCCTATATTTTGCTTTGATTGCAGCTTTCTGTTCTGTGTTTAGTCTGTGCTGAACTGCTGCACAGTGCCAGGTAGCATTATGCTAGACTATGTCATTTTGCAGACCCACAGTCCCCCTAATTACCAATAGGGTTAGATTGCAGACAAGTCTGAAAGTTTGTTTTTAATTTGTTGAAATTCTGTTAGTGAAATCCCATCTGTGTGGCATTTGCTAGACAGTTTAAGTTTGCTTCAATATTACTGTAGAGTAAGAAAGTTTCCACTTTAGAATGGAAGAACCAGAGCAGCTGTCATGTTTTTTTTCCCTATAACTAGGCCCCGCATTATCACATGTTTTATTCTCAGAAATATTTGTGGTGCCCCTGTTTAGAGCAAATGGAAAAAGACAATTGAACACTTTGGAAAAATAAAGAGAAATAAACAGTTTACGTAGAGGCCCGTGTTTAGATTGCGCTACAGAGGCTAACATGGGCTGCACTACAAATGTAAGAACTATGTGAATCATTTTCTTGCTTTAACTAGAATCCAAATTGGTTATACTGTTGGAAGAGTCAATGAACTATTGACTGAATTGATCTTTTTAATTTGCTAGTTCATCAGTACTTTACATTGAGTTAGCATGGCTTCATTTTCGCTCCGGCCTGTTGGTTTGACGTCAGTGAGCCCATTGAGGGCAGATGCAAAATTAACCAGTTGAATCAGGCCAGCAATGTTCTGCAACTTCAACTCCACATTACAGGAAGTAATGCTCCAAAGTCAGAAGTTGTGCCAAAACATGTTAAACAAGAGAATTCTCGCAATCAGAGAAAGATCTAATAATTTAAGAACTCCTTAGGGAGATAATTAAAATGTAAACTCTCTGCCAAATTCAATAAGTGCAGCATGGCTGCAATCTCAGCTCCTGGTCTTCCTTTTAAAGGCTTTAGGAGACTGGAGAGACACAGTGTCTCTTGCTGTCTGTAATGAGATTCAAACAGTAAGAAATCAATAAACTATCTTAGTATGACCACACACTAACCTTTCAAGCACCAAAATAGTGCTTCACTGGCCAATAGGAACCAGCTCTGCACACTTTCTTATTGCCTTGTGGTTTATTTGGGTTTTTTTGCTGGACCACCATTTTAATTACTTTTCATTTATGCCTACAGAGGCTATGTCAGAGTTAAACAGCCTCGAGGAGGAGCTTTTTCATGTGCTAATCATCGATTAAAAAACCCACCAACATATTTGCACACTGTTCCATGAGGGACTGTGGAGAATCTGAATAAGGCCAGCTGACTTTGAAAATATCTTGGATGGGTTTCTTCTTTTCCATGTGGTCATAACTGCAATCACAATAAATACAGAGCGAGCTGAAAGGCATAGCAAAGCTAATTTGTTTGTTGGCTAATTGAAGAACGGTAAGATTATTGAGCTTGGAAAATATATTGTTTGGTTTACAGCTAGTGAGCTGGTGGCATTTGATGGATAACACTTCCCTCCAGATTTTCTAGATATTTGTTTTGAAATATGGATCCCATCATTGTACTACCAACTAAAAAGAATGAAGACACTCAAAAAGGAACCATCATTTATAGTGAAATGGAACAAAAATGAATCATGTCTGGCTTTTTCAGCCCACTACGTGTAACGCTGAGATGGAAACACATCTGGATGAATTAGTTATGAGAGTGCCCACATGTGAACTAGCCCAGCCCTATAAAATATTAACATTTCAACACACTAGATTTATAAGGTAAGGTTGCGGTGCAATACAACACAGAATAGGAACTAGTCAAACTTGACTAAAGAAGAAAAATGCACCAGTGATTTTCATTTCACTCAGTTCCATTATCATCAGCGTGTCATTTAGCAGTCAAAAGCCTTGGCAATAATAGAATTACTGTTCCTATTAGACTCAGTGTCATTGAGCTTCACAGTGAAAGAGTCTAGTGCACATAATAGGAAAGGATAAGACAGTGAGAGCATTGCAAGTCTCTAAATGTCAGAGGTGCTCAAGTTCACACCACATGAACACACCCAGTTTTGTCAGCAACACAAGCAAAACAGTCTATATGTAAATAATAACACTTTACTTTTATTGTAGCCAGCATAACTAGCACTAATCAGAACAAACTAAACCCTCGCAGCAACTTAACCCAGTACCTGATTTGCATTTACATTCAAACCTCTTTTTTCCCCCTCCTTTGTTATCTCAAACCAGGTGACTGACAATTCTCAGAGAGGAAATCAGATCACACACACAACACCCTGGAGCATATTTAGGCTTCCTAATCCCGGCTGCACATGCACACATATGCACACAAATTTCTCACCTCTCTGGGAGCTGACATCCACATGCACCTCACTACGGCTTCAAGCACCTTACTAGGATACACACGCAACATGCTGAGCCCCTGACCAAATACAATCTATTGCCATGGCACCCGGTGAGAGATGACCGGTATCTGTAGTAGCTGAGCAGCCTCACAGCACTTCATTACTCCAAGCACAAACTCAGCTGCGAGCGTCTCCTCCAGGCTGCAGTGGCAGCAAAGCCTCCCGGTGTTTGTCCGTCACTCTCTGCAGAACAAAACACCGTCCCTCCATCCTTTTGTCTTATTGTCAACCACAATCGCCGGCTGTCATGAGAGAAAGGGACTCACCGTGCTTGCCCCCCACTGTGGAAGAACAGGAGCCAGGTGGAGCAGCAGAGGCTGCAGCGGCGGAGGAATCCCCCTGGTAGTGTATGTGTAAGAGTGTGTGTGAGAGGGAGCATGGAAGTGTGTGTGTGTATGTGTGCATGTGTGTGAGTGTGTGTATGTGTGTGTGCGCGTATGCAGGGAGTCAGAGCTGATCCAGCAGATGCAGGCGGGAGCCACCAATAGAATAAGGAAGAGGGAGAGGAGTGTGTGAGAGGAGAGAGAGGGAAAGACAGCAGAGGAGGGGTCTGGTAGCATTACATCATAGACTAGGGAATGGTAGGTTTGCAGGGGGTGGACTACGGGTGGGGGAAGGTGTGTGTGTGTGTGTCCTTGTGTTTGTGTTCGTGTCTGCATCACCGTATATTCTCCCTCTGCAGCAGACCACACGATGATTAAAGATTGTGTCCATTCTGCATGCAGTGCAGTGTCGTCATGGTGCCTGCACCTGTGTGTGTGTGTGTGTGTGTGTGTGTGTCTGTGGTTGGGCACTCATGAGCAGAGCATAAAAAACACCTATAATCAGGAAGGTAGAGTAATCACAAGGACATGAACCACTTTTTGTTTGTAGATTATGGATCCAAACCTCCTGGTGGCTATAAATAAGTGCTCTTACAGCTTTTATGTACAGATGTATCCCAGATGCTAATTTTGTTTTCCTTTTTGTTTCTTACACACTCAAAAAGGCACAAAATGACAATCCAGTCTCTTTTCACCATAGGACATACTGTAAGCTAACTAATGGCTGCTATGTCAGTTTGAAAAAGCACTGATGGACACCCTGTTAGGAAGTTACTGACATTTCAGGTGAGTGATTCCAAACACTTTCTGCTTGCTTTGACATAAATGGAAGAGGAAAAAACACACACACAAACTTTTCTTGTTACCCTATAGCAGCAGCAATCACCTGTCTTTGTGCAGCGTGGCATCCCTAAAGAGAGACAGAGAGTGAGAAGAGAGGAGAGAAAGAGGGAGTGAAAAGGAAAGGCGTTAGTAGAAAAAAAGAAAACAATGACAGCTCAGGGTCATCCTTGCACCTCTGCTCTGTCTCTAGCAATCTGGCACAAGACAGGCAGAAAACGAGACAGGAAAGGTGCAGGTGGCACAAACACAACGATAAGGAAGTCTCTTCTTCCAGCTCTCTTCATTAATTTTCATAAGTTGTCGTGTTGAGCCCTCCAGGCTTTCTGTGACTTAAAGCACATTTGTATGTTGCATGCGCATTCAAGTTGCAGTCCCTAAATATTTGCTTAACGTCTCCTCTCTAAAGCAGAAGTCACACCACAAAATGTCTTTGCTTAACATTTGAGACCAGAAGTATCGAGTGTTGGTTAAGTTCTCTAACAGTCTTCTCTTCTCCTCTGTTTATTCCATGTTTCAAAAGCTCACACAGTTTATTCAAAAAACTTATTTGCAGCAACATGTTTCTGACTAGTCTTTTTCTTTGACAGAGGAAATCAAATAAAAGTGGCAACACAGATATTAAACACATTTACCATCCTCTATTTTTGATGCTCTGGTTAACAGTAAATGGTAAACGAACTGGATCTTATATAGTGCTTTTCTACTCTACCTGAACACTCAAAGCACTTTATACAACATGCCTCATTCACTCATTCATTCGAGCACTTTTTTCCGTGCTTAAGTGGTTTCTATCTAACATTCACACTTCACTGCATGGATTGGAGAGCAACGTGGGGTTAGTATCTTGCCTAAGGATATTTGGCATACAGACTGGAACAGCCAGGGATCGAACCACCCGCTTTTCCTCCTGTGCTATAGCAGATTTTTGATCAAAGAAAAAACACTGGTTAGCTGCACTATTAAAATGTGAATCTGTGAAAGAAATGAACCACATAGATTATCTCCTTACAACACAATGTTCTGCTAGGAAATTGCATTCATGCGAATGTGATACTCCACCCAGTTAACCAGTGTTGCTGACCAAGCACCCCATCTATGGTCTGACAGCAGTGCCACCCACTATAAACAATAAATGTTCCAGACCAGTTCAAGGTATTGACCCAGCTTCTAAACTCCCCAGATCCCAGTCTGATTGAACGTCTGCAGGATGCACATTTCATCATGGCCCCACCCTGCCTGCAACAGGACTAAGGATTAGCTGCCACTAGCTAGACACAAAGGTGACTATAGCGACATGCACAATATTTGGCAGGTAGTTTTAATGTTCTGGTTGATCTGTATTCATTATGTGTGATACTAGAGATCAGGAAACAGGGCTTTGTTTGAAATTTAACAAACGCATTGTGACATGGGTTAATGCAGCACTTATGCAGTTATCATACCTCAAAGTACAGGGGGAAATCTCTGTGGGGCAAACAAAAACCCAACAACAACAACAAAAAAAAGCTGGAGTGATTGATGATTGTTCTCCATTTACAGCATTTCTGGCACAATCGCTGTTGTGCTTTCAGAAGTGCTGCCTCGTGCTTCTCCTGCCAATTTTCTTTTATGAGATATTGGATATTTTCACACTTTTCTTCTTCTAATGATTCTTGCTTCTCTTTCAGTTTAGGGTTGATTTTTACCCTGATCAGTAGCTGTCCAAAGGAAAAGGAAAAACAAAACAATCTTTATCTCACTATATGCGAAATTTTGGCTTGTGTCGTTCCTCTTCTCTGAGGATAGCAGTCAAAGTTCATAGTTGTACCATATCAGTTGGGCCTGTGAAGGTTCTCAGTCATCCAGGTCATCGTAGTCTAAGGAGCTTGGAAAGAAAAGCGTCTGGACTTCTTTAAGTTGCTTGAAGACATTTCACCTTTCATCTGAGAAGCTTCTTCAGTTCTCGGATGGTGGAGAGTCCCAGAGAGTCCCACATTTAAGCCCTGTGGGAGTATCCCCCCGAGAAGGACAATGGACCCCCTAATTGGACATTGCGTTGTTTGCAACTTTGTGGCAGGGGTCACTATGAGGTTTGTCTTGTAAGGGGAAATGCTGCATACTTTTTCAGTTCAGCTCAATTAGACCTAGCCCCTTTTCAAGGTCAATTAGGTGCAACAAAAACTTTGCAATGTTTTCACACAGATCACATCGGCATGTTTAAAGAGTGAGACATTCTTCATGTATCCCTTACTCTTTTTTATCTTATTTGTCACAAGATGTTAGATGAATTGTGACACAGTGTGAGTGGGGGTGAATCATTTAGTCTAAATGTTCTTATAGCATTTAGATGTCCTAATCTGGCGCCTGCTTATTGTAGGAGCCTCGATAAACGAATGAAATTGACATTAACATCTAATTCGTTAACACAGCTATTCAATTCAGATGAGATTATGAGTTAAATGATGCAATCAGAGTGTAAGAATTGTGATGGCAGAACTCTCGATCAAACATGTACAATTTATGACTATTAAACAGTTGACAGGATCAGCAAAAATCACTTCACTTTAGGTGTGGTGGCACTCCAGAAGGCCTAAATAAAATAAGACAGCATGAAATAAAAGCCCACAAAATATTCATTGAAGTCTATCTTAACAAACTATTGACATAAACACACTATGTGCAGGCAGCTTGATTAAAACACATTCACTGCCCAGGGCCTTGCCACATTAGAGAAGAGAAATGAGAGGAGCCTTGATGATGCCCAAGTCTAGACAGGCCAGGAAGAAAAACTGTTTCCATCAGTCTCAAAAAGATTTTCAGTCTCAGCCAGGCAGGAGCTTTCACCTTACAAAGAGTAAATACACCAGACCCCACATTAAGTGATCAGAGGTTCTTGCTGTCTAGATGAACCTGCATATCAGTGCTCACTTTGCACTGTTTAGATAAGAGCGATCTGCCTGAAAAAGCAAAAGAAAGACGTGAGAAAACAGCCTGGATAAAATCCTGGCTAGAGTGTTGTAGTCCCACCTTGTGCTCCAGGTGCAGCTCTGCCTTCTCCTTTTCGCCCCCTCCTTTTGCTCTCCCTTTCCCCCCTTATCTGTGTGAATATATGCATGGGTGCTACTAACTCTTGTCTTTTACTTGTAGGTGTGGTTTTAGGAAGTTTCAAACAGGTGTACCTGCATCTAAAACCATTTGTTGCTCTGTTCGTGTGGCAGTATAGCTATTTGCAACTCTGCATTTATTTACCTACTTGTTTGAGTCTCTGTCTGTTTTGTGTTTACTTGCTTGTCTTCCCTCCTATCTTAGAAAACCTGTTGTAAGGCCTGCTTAATACTTACCTGAATACCTGCTTGCGCCCCTCCCACTCCACCCGCAACTGGAAACTTGCCTGCAATTAGGCTCTTAGTTACTGGAACTCTAGCCCTGCAGAATGAAAGCGGGTTGCAAATTCTTGTCTTGTTATTTAACTGAGTGTAATCCCAGCCTCAGAACACCCATTGTTATTGCTGCTTCCTGAGTTCAGTTCATTAAAGCTGTTAAATTTCTGTGTCAGGTGAAACCTTGACAGAGACGTGAGTTGGACTGCAAAGTCTCCTCTTATATAGCAATACAATTGTGTTATCAGCTCATGTTTGTTGCTGACATTATGTTGCTTTGGTTAACATTCCTATGCTATGCTAAAACGATAAATAGTAAGGCCACGATCAAAGTTATAAACATGGAGGAGAACACTGTTCTGGTGGTTAACTTGTTTGGACACACCCGATGCTTTCAAATTATTTCAGAGCTGCATGGCTGTTGTTGAGGCTCACATAAAACAATACACATGCAGAGCTGTGAATAAGTGAATCAGCACGGCTGTTGCCAAACAGTGGAATGAGAATGCTTTTGCAGTGAGAACGTTAACAGGACAGCTCTAAGAGTTGGGAGATTAGTACTGTGCTACATATACTGTGTTACTGTATTACTTTTTTAGAGTCAGAAGTGACCATATTTGTACAAGAAAGTGGAGGGCTAAATGATCAGTTAGTCCAATACTCCTTCGGAGTTTGAGTCAAGATTTGCACTCTTAGACTGTAAAGATGCAGCAGAAAGAAAAAGATATGTGTTTCTAGTGCTATGAATGAAAGCCTGTACAAACAGAGCTAGTCAGATTATTTGTCAAACAGCTCAAATATCCTGTCTTTAGAGGCCAAAGTCATTTTTTATTTTAATTTGTTAAGTTTTAACATGCAAATCCATTGGGAGATTCAAGTGGCCACTCAAGAAACTGCAATCGTTGCCACTTCAGTGTTGGCTTCATTGTTGCTGCTTGATTGGAACTGTTATGTTCCCACACAACACTGGCTGAAGTTTGGAGATCAGTGCACTGAAAAAGACACTCCTATTTGCATAAACTTACCTTTGTAACCTCTTTGCTGGCTCTTTCGTACCTCAAAGTCCTTCTTACAATTGGTGTTGGTCTGTGCCTCATCCTCAGCATGACTCAGCCACAAACATCTCTCCACCCTCTTGACAACTCAACCATCACAGTGAATTAGTTTATATACAAACTATATTGTTTATATCTTGGGTTTTTTGCATGCGCTGTTTGTATATATGGTGGGTAAAACTTTTCAATTGCTTACCATGGGTTTGTGCACTTTCATCTTCACAGGAGGGTTGCACTTGTGCAAAGGTTAATGCTTTGAATGAAAGATAAAGTGACACCCTGAAGCTATTTACATTATTTTAAAGAATGGTCATTTCTTGCCCATGCTGGACAGTTTGTTATGGGTAGGTTTCAGTACAGCTCTGTCTTTCTAGTCTTACAAAAACAAAACTATGCCCTGTTGGGGACGGGCCACATCTAAAGTCAACATGGTGGCAGAGTTCCCAGGCTCTGGAAACTAAGCAGTAATTAAGACCACTGACATGAGAATGGCAAGCTTAGCTGCAATGATTAGTTATTCAGTACAGCAGCATGTACAGTACATCTAGAAAAAGCTGAATATTGTGAAAAAAATCATTTTTACTCTAATTTATTTCAAAAAGATAAACTTTACGTTTATCTTAAATATTCTATATTTACTGCCAAATTATTAAAATAGCAGGTTTTGAGTGATTTTGAGTAAATTAAAATTCGAACAATGTAAATACTGTGCATCTCTCAGTCTGGTTCAGTACACATAACTACAGTCATGAGGAAGACTACTGACTTTAAAGTTGTACAGATGGCTAACATGAGCACTGTCCACACAGAATGTAAACTACAGAATGTCATGTTCACTCTGTGAACAGCCAGCTTATTAAAGGGAAGCTCACTGGAAGAGAAAAGTGTTTCAGGAAAAAGGTGCACAAGAAACAAAGGTGACTGCAGCCTTGAGAGGAATGTCAAGCAAAGTCAATTCAAGAACTTAGGAGAGCTTCACAAGGAGTGAACTGAGGCTGGTGTCAGCGCAGCAAGAGCCACCACACACAGATCTCTACAGAAAAGGAGCTACAAATGTTGCATTCTTAATGTCAAGCCGCTCCTGGACCAGAGACAATGTCAGAAATATGTGGGCTGAGGAGAAAAGGAACTGGACCGTTGCTCAGTGGTGCCGTCATCTTTTTAGACGACAGTAATTTTTGCATTTAATTTGGAAATCAAGGTCCTAGAGTCTGGAGGAAGAGTGGAGAGGCACAGAATCTGAGTTGGACATTTCTGTATTTTAATCCTTCACCTCCATTTTTTTGAGTAAACTTATACTTAAATCTGAGAAAAAGGAAGGAAAATATTTGCTTTCAGTTTGTTAAACTAAAACCTACTTCTAGTTTTTTTTCTAGTTTTTTTTTTTTTTTTAATGAAAGACAATTTGTTTGTCATGTTGTCCAACCAGCTATACAAGACTGTTATCCATTTTTTGTCTTATTTCCCGTCTTCTTTCTCATCACCTTCCAACCAGTCCAGATGGCTTCTCCTCCCTGAGCCTGGTTTTGATGGAGCGCTCTTCCTTCCCTCGGTTGCCAAGTGCTGCTTATATGAGCTCATCTAATTATTGGGGCTCTTCCTCTGATACTGTCACTCTCTTAAACAACTTGAGATGACTGTTATTGTGAATCGGTGCTTTATAAATGGGACTGAATTAAAGCAGTTTACTGTTTTGCTGTTTCAGTTATACTTGGGATTTTCCCTGTTTTATAGTTCAAAATGTCTGCTGTGAAAAGGGTCTGTAAGACAGAGCCAATCAATACGGGCTGTTAAAACAGTGTTTTCTTCAAAAACAGCAAGTCAAATTGCTTGACACAGTGAGGATCTCAACAGAAAACTGTGTGAATTGATTTTTCTGATCTATAAACACACAGAAGTGCTACTTAAAATGTTGACCTCTGCTTTTACAGTAAACTTCCTTATGTCCATCTGGAATGAAACATTTTTAATTGCTAAATTTAAACTGGGGATGTTCTGCATTTATCTGACAGCTTTCACTGAATACAGAGAGGACACATGCAACATACAACTCACTGAGCCATAAGAATGCTTAATATGCACCACTCTTGAACCAGCCTATTGGGAAATGCAGAAAATCTTTTAGGAATTTCCAGGAATAGCTCTGTGAAAGTTGGAAAATAAACAGATTCCTTTTATCATGTAGTAAAGTAATAAATGTATATGTATACATTCTTGTATAGACAGGCAACAAAGTAAAGGAAAAAACAACATTAAACATCTTAGTAGTAGTAAAGTCATTTTAGAAATCAGAGAGGCCAAGGCTTTTATAAAACCAAGCCATTTATCAGATATTGTTAGCTGTGGAATAGAGAGTGCAGGGGAAGGCCTGTCATCTCACTGCACGGAGGTCCTGGTTTTGCTCCATATGAACATGTACAGGTTTACATGTTCTCTCTCTGCCTGTGTGAGTTTTCTCCTGGTACCATGGCCTCCTCCCTGCTATCTGTCTGTGTCTGCTGACAAATTGGCCCCTGTGATACACTAAATCCCAATACTGAGAGGGCCTTATGATAACTTGGATAAGTGCCAGCCTCCCCATGAGTATGAACTAGATAAGTGACTTAAGGTGACGAAAAAAGGTGCAGTAAGCATAGTCTTTAAAAGATGGACGTAGTCACTGTGAAGTCGCCCGTTGGTTAGTGGGGTCCCACCGTGAAGCACTGAGCTGACAATTTCACTAAAAACTTGATGGTTTGAAACAAGATATGATGAATAATGTTTGAATGTGACACGTCCAATGGCAGTTACTTGTGAATTAAAGGTAGACCTGCTCTGAAGCATATCCATCACTATCCCCCAGTTTGAGAACAACAGGGATCTCAGTTTACAAAGTGAGCATCATATCGTATTCAAGAAGGCTTGAAACTACAAATTGAGATCATAAGGTTATCAGAAAAGCGTTTACCAAGTTCATCAAGCAGCCAGGCTGAGGGCTATTTTATTATAGATTTCTAAATAACTAGAGATATTTAGGATACCACCATTGAGCTTAGCTGGCCATTAGAATGAATCCAGTCAGTCACCAGATCCCCTCATTGTATTGGGTGAATGGTTAAAGTTTATCTTTAATTTCTCTACATAAATTCTACCTGCATTTTATTTTAATGTTAAGAAAAATACTTGTATTTCAAGAGCATTCCCTTTAAGTGCACTGCAAGCCATACATCTAATAATGGAGACATAAGAAATAGATCAAAGTAGCCTTTTACCCTGGTCCAGATAGTGTGAAATGCTCTGTGTCCACCCGTGAGGTACATTTCATGATATTGGGTTTTTCAATTCCAGACACTGCCTAACCACCACTATTTATGGTTTCATTTAGTTTGGTTTTTCCCCATTAGAAAAAGGGAGAGTGGAATACCTTAATGCACAAAGGTGTCCCCTGGCGCCTCAGCTCTCCCTATCAGCCCAGACACCCTCTTCTTTCAACATCATGCCTGCAATGTTCCCTGTTGCCTTGGCAACCTTACGGCCAGCCAGGCCTTTTACTCGCTCTGGATACACAGCGACTTCTGTTCTTGCCCCCAAGCAGCTGAAGGAGGATTCACTTAGGTGGTGCAAAGAAAAAAGGTGCATGTATGCCCTTTTCCGTTCTCCCCAATGGACGATTACCATAGCTCCACTCAAACCGAAAAAAGCCTTTTCAAATTGATGTGGTGGTGAAATCTGCACTGCATACATAGTCTGAAAACCACTAGTGTGCATATAGGAACAGGGTAGACGCTGTTAAGGCTCAACACGGTAAAGTTTTGGGTTAAAAAGATGCATTTCCACGGCGAGGAAATGCCATACAGAACTGTTTAAGAGTTTGTTACAATATACTGTAAAGACAAAGACTGTTTCTCTGTTCCTTTTATCCACAGCTCGAGTTCACTGTACAGGGCAAAATCATCCCTTTTAACCAATTCAGCATTTTTAGAAATAAGCTTATGGGCTTTATTTCCAATGAGAAGATAACCATCATACACGTGTCTTTAAAACAGAGGTAGAACCACATGGTGATTAGCCAGGCTTAGCATGAAGATTGGAAGCAAGATGATAGCCTGGCTTTATATGTAAAGTTTTAAAAAACTATGCATCAGCATTTCATGATGTATGTATAAAAATTTCTAGTGAGTAATTTTTGCACCAAATCTCTGATCACTTGTCTTAACTGGATCATGAAGTATGCTATATTTTTATATTTTTAAGGAAATTTCTTCTTCTCCTCCTATGCACCTGTCATTGACGCAGGTGTGCAGGGCCTTCTAATTGGTAGTCAGAATGTGAAACTGGTCACAAGCAAACAATTGCTTACTAGCAGGCTGCCATAACTGCCCACAGTGCGCATGGAAGATGCTAACTTGCAAACGCTTGCCTATATTTGCTGAGCAATAGTGTGAAAAGTGACAATTGCACCTTGTAAAACATGTTGGTTTAGATGCTAAAGCACAGCTTTTACTTTAAAGGCAAACTGAAACAGTTTTCAGTTTGCGTTGCAGTTTATCAAGTTTCACTGCAGCCTGGTGAGTAGTTGTCCAGTGTTTGCAACCCAGTCAGCATAATTTACCCAATCTGCTTGTTAACAAAGTTATTGCAAGGAAGATTTTGTTCCAGCACCATCTTTGCAACCAATTTCACAAAGCAACAGCTAGGAACCTCCAGTAACCACCTGCCAGCCTGTTGGAGAACATATGTTTTACTTTTTTGTGCTATCAACACCAATGGAGTGCAATATATTTGCACTCCATTTAAGATTAAAGCACACACACTGAGGGTCAGTCAGTGAGATACAGCACCTGTAAAGAGACAAGTGCCATCATATGAAAGGTGAAAAACAGTAAAAATGAACACTGTTGTTGGCAAAAGAGTTTCTGAGAGCACACCATCAGTGACTCCAGATTATTAGTTAATCTACATGCTGAATATTTAGTTGATCAAGCAGCAGATTTTCTTTTTTTGAGGCCTTTAAAATATTGGTGTGTGAGACACTAGTGTACATTCTGTGACTGTGTTTTCTTTTTAAAGGAGCACAGCACTGCAACATGTTAGCAGGAAAAGAGCCTCAGTCAGTGCAGCAGAGATTTTAAACAGTTTTCTCTGAAGGTCATTACATCACCATTTGACAAAAGATTCCTCCTGGCTCCATCTCTTAACACACAGATAATGGTCTCAAATTCACTACCCATTTTTGAGGTTTCTTGCCTTTAATAGGTAGGTCAGTGAAGAAGAGACAGAAAAACAGGGAGAAAAAGAGCAGGGGAAGAAACGTAGCAAACGCAGGTTGCTGTATTTGACTCTGAGGCACATGGTCATCTGCTCAACCACTGAAGTAAACGGTC
This sequence comes from Oreochromis niloticus, assembly GCF_001858045.2. Taxonomy (NCBI): domain Eukaryota; kingdom Metazoa; phylum Chordata; class Actinopteri; order Cichliformes; family Cichlidae; genus Oreochromis; species Oreochromis niloticus. The sequence continues at coordinate 28,230,137 of NC_031965.2, read as the reverse complement.
ACCTACCAAACATTTCTTTTAAAAAACATGTATGAGACCCAAAATGCTAAAGTATTTATTTAAATTCAAACAATATTCAGAGATAGGTACATTTCTTCTAAAAGAGACTGAATACACTGTGTTGACACTGGTGAACTGCTACATTATCAACCTACGTAAACACAGTGAGATGCCCGTCATATGTCACTTGCTCTGCTCTGTTAAGCTAAGTCATTAAACAGGTTTACATAACTGTGGATTCTGGGACGTGCCAAGAGTGTCCAGCTGGCAAAATTGTCTCGTTCCTCAAAAGTGACAGTACGAAATACCAGCACAGACTGCTCATAGAATTAGCACAGGTGTCTTTAGCACTTTCCTTTAGTCAGGAAAAGTAAAGTTAAAAGAAAAAGAAGTAAAAAAAGTTGTAAGGGTGATAACTAAAGAGCAGTTTCTGTTTCGCCATAATATCCCCAGCACACAATGTTAGATATGTACGGACCAGGAGGACAGTTCCCAGGCTCTGTTACGAGGGATTGTAACGAGGATGGTTATCACTTTGTCTCCTCTGCTGTATCTCATCAGCTTTGACTGCCTGGTTTTATCTTGAAGGGCCTTTTACTCTGTGTATGTTTTTCCTTCCCTTTGGCAGAACAAATTGTTCTCTTCTTAACAAGATCTTCCAGCCTTATAGACTCCCTAGTCAAGAGCCTCTTAAAGCTTACAGAAACAAAGAAGGAAAGAGGCAGGTGGTGCACTGGAGTTTTTGTGTGTTTTTTATTCTGCTTTTCAGGAAGAGAGTCCACACACAGTGGAGGTTTTTATTCTGGCATGTTACTTCCACTGAAATGTTCCGAATTGTACATTTTGTAACATGTTGAACTGAATTTGCAAATCCTTTCTACAAATACTTGGAATGTATTAGCTTTAAGATTGAGCAAGCACCGAAAATGATGCTTTAATGATTAGGAGTGTGCTAGAGAGTGAAAGAAAGAGACATGCTGTTTTTGCTGTCTTAAATCTCGACTTAACTCTTTCATATGGCAGCTGAAGAGAAGAAGGACAAATATGGAGTTTTCTTGGAGAGATCCTTGACTGTGGCCATTCAAGGTGACGGACAGATAACTCTTCTGCAGCAGTTTTGTTGACACTGGCCACGAAAGACACAAATCACTTGAGTAACCTAATAAGATAATTACTCAGTCATGAATGTAAACAATGACTGAAGTAGAAGCTTTGAGGCTGGGATAAGCTGTCCCTTCCTGACCTCTTTCATCTGCTTCAGTCAGCTTGGCTGATCTTTCACAACAAGTGAGCCCAAAAGTGTGTTGTAATCCAAACCTTATATGGGAGTCTAACATTCATGTCTGATGCTCACATATTGCTATCTAGTTGTTTTGCCTTTGCTCATACAGTATAACCCAAACACTTTAGTTAGCACAGTGGTTCTCAAACCTTTTTCTGGCATGCCTCACTTCAGAAGCTGAAAAAGATTAATTACCTACACCCGACTAACAACCATGCCACGTTTAATATCACTTAAGCCACCTTGCTGATGCTGGGTTTCAACTTCAGTACATTTTATTGACCATGCCTATGTGTTTAAGTGCATTAAATGCAGCCACGTGCAGCCAGTGAGCATACAAGTATGTTGCTAAGTATGTTATGTGCAGCCACTATGAAGCTGTACTAATCCGTGTTGGTCAAGTTACTTGAAAAAAGTAATTTGTAGCTAATTACTGATTACTTCTCCAAAAAGTAATCCCGTTACTTTACTGATTACTTATTTTCAAAAGTAATTAGTTACTTAGTCATTTGATACACAACATGAATAGGTAATAAAGCCCGATCCTACTTTTTCTCCATAATTTATTATATAAAATGTAATCAAATTAAATAGTCTCCTAAAAAAGTCCTAGCATATAAAATATTTTTTTTCTGTGTGTGTTTACACTCACTCTTTCAAATAGATGCAAGTAAAACACAGCAGAAAATAAATCAAATCAAAGACTCAGCTGCACTGTCTCCTGTCGTTCACCTATTTTCACCTGTTTAGCAGGAGTGGAGCAGGCGGAGGTTTGCCCGTTGCCGCAGCGGTCATGTCTGTGGGATCCGGGGTTTTCTCTGTGAATTTCACATTCACGTCAGTGTTCTAGGTACTTGCTTAGAAGTTTAGGCGTTTTTTCGATGTAAAAAGTTTTCTCCCCACGCAGTGTACAGCGGACGCTAATGTTTTTGTCACTTTTTACAGAGTCAAACTCAAAGTAAGGTCTGTGCTTCCATGCTTCAAATGCTTTACGGTCATGCTCTCTCCCACACTTGATTTATTATCCATTGTTGATGTGCACACGTATGTTACCACGAACGTCGCACGCGCTTATGTCATTGTCATGAAACACTCTCACAAACAAAATCACGATTTAGTAACGCAGCGTGCTTACGGGAAAGTAACAGTAATCTAAATACTTTTTTGCAAAAGTAATCCCTTACTTTACTCGTTACTTGAAAAAAGTAATCGGATTATAGTAGCTTGTTACATGTTACTGCCCATCTCAGGTCATAATCACAAGTACTGCCTGTATAGTGAAAGCCTGGAACTGCCTAAAAAATAACAGCTAACTAATTCAGTTATACATCTGCACTGTGTTCATTAAAGTGAATGTGGACACAGCCATTTATTTAGAGTCAGCCTTACACTCATCATTCTGCTAACATGACAACTCCCAAGAGAAAAATCACATGTTAATCCACTTCCAAAACTGGTCCTCAACTATTTAGCATTGGCCAGCTGTTTTAAGTAATAATTCACCCATAAGCCATTTTAATGTATTTTTTATTTACGTTTGTTTAACATATTTGACATATTTATGGGACCCATGATGGGGACGGCGAGCCAAAGGGTAAGAAATTACCAAGACGCAGACTAATGCAAGATGTGTCCGATTGAGTTTTTTCACGAGACCTCTGACGATACCTAAAGCCTCAATCCTTACTTATTAATGAAAGCAAATGATGGCAGAGTCCCCCAGAAAATCAGTCAGTTGGTCACCTTGAAAAAAAGTCAGAAAAGCAGTCAGTCAGTCAGTCACGCAATCACAGTCGGATTGGAAAGCAGCTACCCAGCCAGCCAATTAATCAGCCTGACAGCCAGTCATCCACAAGACTGATGACATAGTGGGAACATACGGGAAATGGGAAAAAGCTGATGAAAGCTTTTTTTCATTGCAGACAAATATCGTCATAGATGTGAAGCACTTTGCACAGCTCAGTAGGATAGCCGAGAGGGAGAAGTTAAATGTGTAAATGATTGTGTGACTGAATGATCAATGTATAAATGAGTCTCTGGTCAGTGCTTTATTGGAAAAATTTGTATGATCACCTGCACTAAAACCATATTTTTTGAACGTTTTATGTTTCCTTCTCTCTATTATGACCAATAAAAGAAGAAAGACCATATACAGTATATCTTCCAGTCAACTGAAAATGCACCATAAAAACCGTTTTGTTCCTTCTCTTTGATTGGCTGTATATTATCTGTCAGGGTCATGTGCAAATGTCAGCCAGGCCATGCTGGGCTTAGTTAAATGTTAGAGGCATTAAACTCTGAAGAACCAATAAGACCTGTCAAACTGTGGCAGACGTCCATTCACAGCCCTGCAGGGGAAGGCGCTGCAGTTGATTTTCTCATTGTGACTAATGTGACGTCAAGGGGAGCTCGAGGCGGATGCCCCCGACGCATCTCAATAGTGTTTTGTGCTTGGACCGGTCCAGGGATGAATGCACACATATTCTGCCTCTGTCCAACCAAAGACGAGGCACACACACCAGGAAAGGGGGAGAGGAAACGCTTTGAGATGTGGCAGGGGGATTATTAGTGCTGTGGATACGTTCTCCATGATGTCAGCCATCTGACGATTCTCATGTTGATGAGGTCAACTTCCTTCTGGCTAAATGGGAACGGATTATGGTTTTTCTTGGATGTGTATGCCTTTTCTCACACTCTTTCCAGTTAACACCTACAGTACAGAGTATTTCTACCCCAGTATTGCAAAAGAGTCCAGTTTTTGCACCAGTTTATCTTCTTTAAAAAATAAATTTAATTTAGTAACAAGACTTTGCAACCTATTTAACTCTTATAATTACCAGTTATATTTTCTCTTTAAAAAAATCTCAACAGATTGTTGACGCTTGTAAAAGGACATCCTCAATTATGCTTTATAATTGCATCAAGTAATTTTCTAATAGAAGTGGCTTAAGGTTAATGTGCTGCACCAGTTGCATTATTTTTTCTCAGTAACACAGTAATAAGTGGAATGCACTTTGATTTCCTGCTCTTACATTATTTGATTTACGAATAAAATTCCAACACAAGTGCGGTTTGATCCAATCTACGAAGCGCTTATTTTGGTTTGGCCCTTTTCCCCCTTCCACCGTCAGAACGTGTGTGCAAGGGGAAAGAAAGCTATTTGGCAACACAGACTGGATGCTTTGGCTGAAGTGAATGTACAGTTATTATTAATATGATTATTATGGTTATTATGATTACTATTATTATTGTTGTTGTTGTTGTTTTTAAAACCAGCTTGCAGTCAAATATAGGTCCTTTCAAAATCTGTTGTCAAAGATTGAACTCATTAGAAAATTTAAAATGGATCTATTTATCTACTCATTTACCAATTCAGGCTGGGGGCTAGAGCCTATCCACACACTTGAAGTCATAATAAATAAATACATAAATAAATAAACATGGTGTCGGTATGCTCTGGAGAAAAGAAGAATGAAAGTCAGCAGAAGCAAAACTGAATACATGTGTGCGAACGAGTGGGAGGCAGGTGTAACAGAGAAGTTGCGAGGAGTTCAAGTGGTGAAGCTGGATGAGATTAAATACTCTGGGTCAACAATCCAAAGAAATAGAAAATGTACAAGAGAGGTGAAGAAGAGAGTGCAGGCAGGGTGGAGTGGGTGGAGACGAAAGTGAGGGGTAATAGAAGGATAGCAGCAAGAGTGAAAGGGAAGGTTTACAACAAGCTATGATGTGCGGTTTGGAAACAGTGGTACTAACAGAAAGACACAAGGTGGAGCTGGAGGTGGCAGAAGCTGAAAATGAAGAGTTTTTTGGTTGGGAGTGATTAGAGAGACAGGTCAGGTTGAGCAGTTTGGAAACAAAGTTTGAGAGGCAAGGCTGAGATTGTTTGGATGTGTGCAGAGTAGGAATGTATTGGATAAAATATGCTGAAGATGGAGGTGCCAGACAGGAAGGAAAGAGGAAGACAACTGAAACGATTCAAGGCTATAGTGAAGTAGAAGGTTGATGCGACAGCAAGAAGATGATCCGCTGTGATGAGCTCTAAAGGAAGCAGGTGGAAGAAGATGATGATGAGGTGGTTAGCACTGTTGCTTGCGTGGGTTCCCTGTATACCTCAGCTTTCTACCACAGTCCAAACGCGTGCATATTTGGTTAAATGATGATTCCTAATTGGGTGTAGATGTGATTGTGAGAGTGATGGCTGTCTGTCTCTCTGTGGTAGCCCTGAAACTGAGCGGGGGACTGTTCAGGGGGTAACCTGACTCCAAACCCCCAGCAACCCTCAGTTGGATGAGCAAAAGAAGATGAATGAATAGATAAACAAATAAAACATAAAGTACTCGTCTCATTGTGAATAATAATGAGGCTCATACCACAGCAACATACTTGTATGCTCGCTGTAACAGAGGGAAGCAATCGGGCATTTGAATTACTCCATCATCATCATTGTAGAAAAGGAATATGTAATCAAAAGTTAGCGTTGAGAAGCAAAAAAAAGTGCATTAAATGTACATTTTCCTCATACTTAAATTACATACATGTGTAGTACACACATTACATAAAGTAATCCAGACTCTGAGGTAAATATATGAATTTAAAATGACATGTGCAGTATTCATTTATTTATTTATTTATTTATGGCCCTGAGAACTGAGCACAGACGTCAGAGTGCATTTCTTCCCAGCTGGACCAAAAGGGTTGTGTCAGTTTTCTCGGAAGCGATTGATTCGGGACCAGCCATCTAGAACAGTAATTCAATAGACACGCATTACGGATGTGTGTTTGTCTAGTTCCAGTAAAGCTATTCTGATTCAACTGCTGGTTTCATGTTATTCTCAAGAAAACTTTGTTCTTTCACAACGCTCTTGACTTTAAACTCTTTGAACCTTGAGTTTTTCTAAACACAAGACTACGTCAGAGAATTTAAAATAAATAACTGGATCACTGGTGTCCCGTTTCACATCAACTGCTCTGGAGCATGATTCATCTAACATTGTTATTGCACTCATCTGTTGTGTAACAGCCAGCCCATGTGCGTGTTGTGTTTTTTACAACATTGCTACGCAGGAGAAATCATTTCAGGGTTTTAGTGCTTTAACTAGTTAAATGTTTGACTTTTCCGAGTCTGGCATGAATTTGACTGTATCGTTCCTCTCATGTTTGAATACTGAATGAGCAGAGATCTATTCAAAGGATGCCAAAAGAGCAAAGAAAAATGACAAATATGAATATTTCCATGTATTTGTCGTGTCTCCATAGCAGCAGTTTTACTTCTAAGAAGTAAAACAGCTGCTTTGTCAAACAGCCTTTGCTGTTTTGAGCATTGTGTTAAGCAAAAATACAAAATACTAGCTGTCGATAGCAGTCACATATTTGAGCGGCCTCTTCAAAAGATGTTTTTCCAAACACATGTGGTTCTGTCTGTTTAAAGCAAGGATTTTGATTTAAAACTTTCTTCAGGCATAATCTCTGCCCTAAACCAGAAACCAAGGCCAAACAAACAGAAACGATATTGCGGCTAAGCCAGTGCTGAGGGTATATGACCTGCTCATTTACATGAATATGTTACCGTAGGCACTGAGGAGCTGAGTGTTCGCATAAAGCTTAGAGTTCTGTTGCTGTGGAAGATAAACATATTTATTCAGCCTTTCCTCACCTTTGGTTTCAAAAAACGCTGATCCATGTATAGGGAAATGCAGTTTCGCTGGTTTGTGAAGCTGCATAATTGTGCCCGTTGAGGCGTCTGCTGCTCCCACATCGTCAATAGACAATACAAGACAAGAACAGATGCAGCTTCTGCAATACAATGGGCTCTGACAACATGGAATTACAGCCCATGCAGCTGAAAAGTGGCTTTTTATTCCTCTGCTCCTGGGAATGGCAATAAAGGGTGTGACATACATTGAATAAAAGCATTTATTCTCAAACAAAGATGGCAAAAAGGAGACATAGCTAGCATTTGTCAGTTGTGAATCTCCGCTATAAACAAAACAAACATGAAGAGGAAAAAACTCAGTGGAGAGAAAAATACTGGATGCATGAGGATTCGTGAAAAAACAGAGGCATGTGATACATCAGGCTTTGGACTCTCCAAAAACCACATAGGCTCAATGGGGGCTTATATTATGTTGTGCAGAGCTGTGTGTTCTTGCATGTGGGCCGGTTCTGAGCTCATTGAACAGCTGTGAGGCAGGCTGCAGGTGAAAGATGAGTCAAGTCCTACGGGGAGACATCAATCATTGATGGACTGACACATCTGAGAAGAAAGGCAGGGAGAAACAGAAGGAGAGCCAGCAGAGAACAGACAACAAACGCACTCTTACACTGTAGAGCTCTGACCTTGTTGAGATGTAGAAGAGTCATTGTTGTCCAGGCCAGCCAAGCCCCTCGAAGCACATTTGAAATCAATCAGCCTGGAGGGGAGAAGCAGGAAATGATGCAATTTGTGACAAGGAGTGGGACCCTAATCATACTTTCTTCCCAGAAACACTGGTCATATCCTGTACTTACACATTCATTTTCACTTAATGTCAAAAGCTGGATCTTGAGGGCCAGAGTTGCTTAAAGATTTTCAAAATAGCGTCACATAGTCCTCTCTCTGCTCCAAGCTAGCTTTGGTTAAATGGTAAATGGCCTGTATTTGTATAGCGCTTTACTAGTCCCTAGGGACCCCAAAGCGCTTTACACAACCAGTCATCCACCCATTCACACACAGGTGATGGCAAGCTATATTGTAGCCACAGCCACCCTGGGGCGCACTGACAGAGGCGAGGCTGCCGGACACTGGCGCCACCGGGCCCTCTGACCACCACCAGTAGGCAACGGGTGAGGTGTCTTGCCCAAGGACACAACGACCGAGACTGTCGGAGCCGGGGCTCAAACCGACAACCTTCCGATTACAAGACAACCTCCCAACTCTTGAGCCACGATCGCCCGGTTAATAATACAAGACATGCAGTGCTGGAGTGATTCCTTGTACAGTCAGGATAGTGAGTTTCTTACCAAAGATGACATGCGTAGGAATAATTAACACAAAATGTGTCTTCTTTTTGGTGTAAATTCTCCCCAGCTGTATACATATAACCTTTTAGAGATGCTGTTTCATCATTTCCAGCATGTTCATTAAAAATGCACAATGCAACAACAAGAAAGTTGACTTACAACAAGCTGATAAAGTACAACAGAGGAATTCAGGAGAGTATTATACAGATAGGTATCCAGTAGTGGGAGGAAAGAGGGAGCAGGCAGTGAAGTTTTATAAAGGATACACTGAGAGCCTGAGCAAGACTGCTACATGAGTAGATGGAGTGATCTCAGGTGGATAAGCCGGATGGAGCAAAAACAGATGGATAAGTCGGTGCTTAAGAGCAGGAGGGGAGGAGGTTATGCAGGTGTGTCAACTGGTAAGCTGAGAGCTGGAACCACAGGAAGGTGACACCTACACTAAAGGTAAGCAAAGGTTGACACTGGAGGACAGCGTACTCCGGCATTAAAATATTTGTGCACACAGATTCACGTTTAGAGACTGTGACTCAGTGCCAGACAGGCAACACACTTTCAATTTCAGTTTTCTTTGTGTAGCAAAGAATTAAACCCTGTAGTCCTGCTTTGAGCAAGCATGTGGGAATGAAGAAAATGATGGAGAAAAACAAAAGAAAAGAAAAAATGATCCCATAAAATAAGAAAGAAAATTGGCAGAACCGAGTTCAAGGAGGGCAAAGAGACAGGAATATAAAGAAATACAGGTGCACTTGTAGAGTCTCCGGAGGCTCTAGGCAAAAATTCACAGGGATCCCCTCAACCCAGCATTCATCACCATTATGTTATAAATAATCTGAAATCAACAATGACAGTCCTATAAAACAACATGTACAACATTACTCTAGAAATAACAGAGACCATGTTTATTTTAATAACAATGCTCAAGATCACGTCATGGTCAGCAAACTGCTGTAGCTTATGTTAAAAAAGTGAACTATCTGGGCTTCCGGGTAAACCGGTTTCCTACCAAAGTCTAAAGACATGCAATTAATGGGGTTAAGTTACCTGGTGAGTCAATAGGTGTGAATCTCTCTCTGTGTTAGCCCTGTGTCAGATTGGTTACTTGTCCCGGGTGTACCCTGCCTCTTTCAGCTGGGATGTGCTCCACTTGCCTTGTTTTACCACAATATCATCAAAATGGCAAACGGGAGGTAAAAGTCACAACTGGTGTTTACTTTACATAAAGCTGTATTTAAAACCTTTTATGAAACACTAAGACTGGGGACAAAACATAACATTTTTGGACTTAACTTTTTACTGCTGAATAAACACTGTTAGAGGAATGAATCACCAAGTGTATTTCAGCCAAGAACAAACAAAAAGATCCTAGCACAGTGTGTTTGTAGGTGTAAAATTCTTATTAAAGAGCTCAAGGCAAGACAGAAAATGAACAAAGAAAATCTGGATCCAACTGGTGAATAACTCTGACAAAAAAAGCCAAAAAAAATCAAATTATGCTAAAATGATCTAAACACTGTGCATGCAGAGCCCCAGTTTCATACAAAAACCACTGCCAAACAAAAAACTAAATAGTACTGAAGTTTAAATGCAAAGCAATTCTCCTAGGGTATCATTAAAATCACATTTCAGCCAAACTGATGTTCAAAGCAAATTCTGACCATCAAGAATTGAACATCTCAGCAAAGAGCTCGACTTAAATGGCTTAAAGCACCTTTGACAGAAGAAAAGAGTAATAAGCAATCACTGCCCACAATAAAGTCAGAGAGATGTGACCAACAAGGCCACTGGGACTTTTTCTCTTTTATGATACAATCAGTCTTTTAGTGTTAAAGTGACTCAGTGGTAACAGGATGTGCGGGAGCATCAGCCCAGCTCATCTTTTGACCCTCTAGATACTGAATAACCTTTGGCTGATGGGATTTAATTGATACATAAAAGCATGTGTGAGGCTATGACACAGGAATGTGCTGCACTGACATATGAGTCAGTAGCCGGTGTCAAGCTTTCATCAGTTATAATGGATGTGCTTTTTGATGGAGGAAAGTGGTAAAGTTAAAGTTTTTCCCTTTCATTCCACTTTTAAGTGCTATCCCTATTAAACCTTTTTGTTGTCAAGTCCACTGAAAAGCTAAAGAAAAAACTGCACCAAAGCAAGACTTTTATAATATTCAAACATGTAAGGATTATTATTTTTAACAATCTTTCTGTGTTAACAACTAAATGATACACTGACAGGTTATGCAAGTTCCTTCACACACTTGGGATCTCCTAAGCATAAAGCCCCATCTCATATTTTTAGCCATGTGGGTAATGTGGTCTCTGTGACACTTAACTCGCCTGCTGCAAGCTCTTAGCAGTGTTTCTCTTCCCTGTACTTATGGAACAATAAAGAAGTGGAAACAAACCAGGTCTTATTTTTTAAAATGTGTTTTCCAACTTACCCCATGGAGAAAGCCATGCAGACAGTTTTGGTTTTTAGGTATAAGTGCTGAGACATCTGCTCCAACCAGTGGGATGAACAGACTTTTATTTGTGCTGGCCTGAATGCGTAACATCTACACATGAAAGCCATCTGTTAGTTTCTTGTCTTTTGCAGTTTACAATTAATATGTTTAACATGTGTTTTTGAAAAGGCAGTAATGATCAACATTTACATCTGCCAAAGACACTTGATTGATTTGGTTTGTTTGCACAGTGATTCAAAAGGTTATGGAGAGACTTGCAATTTCAGTTTAAGAGAGTTGGAGTTTGGCCCAGCCTAGAAGTGGGATCCAGATCTGGGAGTCAGTGGGAAAGCTCTCATCCCATCTCCTCCTGGGGAAATACTCTCCTTTTTTCCATCTCTTTTCAGGGGACACTAAGGCGTTACCAAGCCGTCTAACAGATAGAATCTCTCCACCGTGTCCTCGGTCTGCCTCTGAGTGTTCTCCCAATGTGACATGCCCGGAATACCTCACCTAGGAGGTGCCCTGGAGGCATCCTGGTCAGAAGCCTGATCCACCTCAACTGGCTCTTTTTTGATGTGGAGGTGTGTCCTTTCCATGAATTACAACCTTATCATTGTAAAGGGGTCTGTGTGCCGTAATGATCCTAGAAGTTATGTTGTTGGGGGCAATTTGCCCCAGGTAGGCTTCCCCAAGGCAAACTGGTTCTAAGTGAATTATTCTAAGTGTAATTCACGAGATCTTTATGGAAGAGAAAACACTCCCTACATCACTTGAATGTGGGTTACTGAGGCCTCACCTTGGAGCCAGATACCAGGGTGGGGCTTGTCAGCAAGCGTCTGGTGGTCAGACACCTAGCTGGGCTGATTAAGGAGTCAGATAGGCTGGCTCTCCTGTTGTTGTACCACAGGAGGGGGCATGGTCAGACCTCCAGTTACTGCAACTGGCTTTGCATACAAGGAACACTAAGGGAAGGTGTTAAGCTCAAACATGCACCATAAGTGTATTTTAAGTGGTTTTTTTTGGAAGTGTAATTTTCTGTTACTGAAAAACCTTAGTAATGAAATAAAGTATAAACCTGCAAACTGTCTATAGTCTTTAGTTCTGGCCTGAACATCTGTAGCAAAGTATCGCTCAGGGTGGCCTCCTGTCAGCTTTCAATCATAACATTATGTTTTTGAAGACTCTCCATTTGATATCATGTGCCAAATTATTATTAGATATGTGAAATTGTAGTGTAAAACTCACTATGACTTCAGCAGAAAGAAAGTTTTCAGTAACTCAGATACACATAAAGGTGGGTGGATTTCCCCGAGTCAGAGTTTCTACATCAAACAGTAGCAGCACCTGTGCAAACCTCTCACCTCAGGCTAAAATACTCTTTTTTCCAAAGAAGGAGGGAGAAACCCCTAACAGGTGCGGGGCTTACATCCTTCTATCTACTAAAAATCACAAGGTTTATATCAAAGCTTTGTACTGGATACCAAAAACCTTGCTAACTTCTTTTTTCTGCAAGATGAACAGTAAAGCTTTCAAACACATGAGCTGCCCTCGGCTTTCAGGGAGACATTTGCATCCTCCAGTTTGTAAATGAACAAGGAGCAAAAGTAGGCTTTTCTCTTTATCTTTGATTATTACTGTTACTGGCATTACACAAAAAAAAAAAGAGAAAATATCCAGTGAGCGGTGGTTCTCTGGATTAAAATGCCTTGTTGATGCCAGAGGTCAGAGGAGAATGGCCAGATTGCTTCAAGCTCAGAGGAAGATAACAGTAACTCAAATAACCACTCTTTAAACTCAAGCTATGCAGGAGGGCATCTGTGAATGCACATAATCTTAAAGCAGATAAGTTACTGCTGCCACTCTTATGAACAGGAAACTGAGACTAAAATTCACACTGGCACACCAAAACTGGACGACGGAAGACTTGAAAAAAGTTTGGTCTTGATTTCTGCTGCAACATTTGAACGGTAGGGTCATGATTTGGCTTAAGTATGAAAGTATAGATCCATCCTGCCTTGTATCAGTGGTTAAGTCTGCTGCTGCTGCTGCTTCTGGTGTAATAGTGTGGGGGAAATTTTCTCGGTGCACTTTGGGGCCCTTAGTATAGTTTAAACACTACAACCTACATGAATATTGTGGCTGACCATAACCACAGTGTACCCGTTCTCTGATGGGTGTTTTCAGTAGGATATCACACCATGTCAAAAAGCTCAAATCATCTCAGACTGGTTTCTGACCAGTTCACTGTACTCAAATGACCTCCACAGTCACCAGATCTCAGTCCAACAGAGCATGTGGTTAGGATGTGGTGGAATGGGAGATTCACATCGTGGTTGAGTAGCTGACAAATCTGCAGCAACTGTGTGATGCTATCAAGTGAATATGGACCATAATCTCTGAGGAATGTTTCCAGCACCTTGTTGAATTTATGGCACAAATAATTAAGGTACTTATGAAAAGGAAAGTGTATCCGATAAAGTGTCGAGTGAGCGCATATTTCATTTTAGAGATTTTTTCTTGTTTTTTTTGTTTGTTATTCAACATATTAACATTCAGTAATTTATTTTTATATATCATAGTTCTTGTTCATGTCAGACTGGATTTGGGTTTAAATGCTGGAGAAATTTCTAGGAATGTATTATCCATGTTACCCAGCCTAATTTTATCTTGCTGATGACACCACTGCTTCTCACTCTCTTTGCACCGTATGCAAACAGTACATGGTGCTTCTTTGAAGCACTGAATTGATAAAACACATGATAGGCTTTAATATGAACAAGAGACAGAAAGCATTGTGTATTTTTGTCCCAAAGGACTGCAGTATTAAACCACTTCAGAACTAAAATCTAATAATGACATCATTTTAACTCGATTAATCTGTTGTATTTGTGAAGTCATCAATGCTTAATGGGATCTGTCTTCACTGAGATAACCTGGTTATCACATTGAGACCTTTTAACACCGATGATCAGAGAACAGAACAGTCTAGAGGAAAGCAGGACCAATTAGTAATAGGACTTGTGCAGAAAAAAAAGCATATCAGCAATTAAAAGTCAGCCTATGTTACACAAGATGTGCTTTTCAGTAATGCAGTACACACGCAAATGGTGACCAGTCATGGAAATCTACTTATAGGACGTGTGAAAGACCAGATGTTATTCAGATGGAACATAACGAAAAGTATTCACGCACAGTCACACACTAGCACATGCAGGACTGTGTTACTACAGAGAGTAAATTGGGCTGAAGTTCAGCTAAAAAAATATGGAAATAATGCTTCTCAGTGCAGAGACACTTAACCCAATGAAAGCACATGGCATCAAACTTCCAACAACAGAAGTATTTATACCTGTGCAGCATCATCGGGCAAGATGGAGGAGTGGAGAATGACATCAAGAACAGGTTGTGAAAAGCCCGGTGAGTAATGATGAAAGGCATATGTAAATTGCCCCGGTACAGTCTCAGCAGCAAACTGAAACTCTACAGAAGCTGCATCCTGTCAACTCTTCTAAATAGGTCAGCATGTCAGTGCATGGCCAAGCACAATGTTGACAAACCGTCATCTTTAAAGCAAACATGCACGCAGAAGAATATGGCAAGTCTTACAGCCAAAGAAAATAATCAGTGGCCTTCTCCATCAGTGTAATATAGATGACATGGAGACTTCAATCACAGAGAGGGGATAGAGATCCATTGGTTATTTTTTCATAATGAGCAATGATCCCTTTACAAAGGTGGCCCTTTGAAATGGCAAAGGGCTAGCAAAGAAGAGGAACACCACAGTAAACATGGGGAAGGACCGCTGAGGAGGAGAGTTGGGTTGTACATGGGCATCCATTGAGAGCTTGGCTAAAGAAGGACAAAAATAATGACTGTTTGCAATAGTAAGTGTAATAATTCAAATTCAAACTGGAATGTGAGAGGTTTAGTTGCCTATACAGTATGTCCTGAAGCACATCGGTCTGTATGTGCTGCCTGACAGCATGCTTCTTCCGAACATTCCCCTCTTATCTTAGCCAGCTCTGTTAGAGTTTCTAACGCTTGTGCATTTTGGGTAATACTTTTCACAGCTCCAAACAAGTGGATAATTTATCTGGATTAAGAAAAGTTAATGCGTGTGCCACACTGATTACCGCTTGTTGAAAACCCGACATTGTAAAGAGCCATTATTTAAATCCTTTAAGCTTTTCCTGTTTTCAGTGGACTCAGAAGCTCAGACATGCCGCAATACATCAGTTTGATTTGATTTATCTTGCCACATGAATGATGTCAGCGCATTTTAAAGTTGACTGAAGAATCACAGTTAAGCACTTGATGCACTCCTGTAATCAAATCAAGCACAGTTTTCACAAATGAGCACTCAGATTAAGGACGGGTGTCCATTACCTGAGTTTTCCTTGTAAATACAAAGAAGATGAAAATGTAGAACTTCTCTGATTCACTGACTAGAAATAATAATGTAGTGACCTCATGGTCACTACATTATTAGAGAAGCTCCATGACAGCAGACTTTCATGTGTCTTCTCCTATGAAATTTTCAGCCAGCTGCCTATGAAGATATCTCTTTCCTTTCATGTCCTTCTGCATGCTCACACATTTTTAACACCACGCACTCCTGAGCGAGCCGAACTGGAGCCACATATCCTCAAATAACCTCCAGGGCAGAGTGTCAAACAGGAGGAAGATGCCCCCGTGTTAATTACTGGTCTCTCACCAGGGGGCTAGAAGGACCTCGGCTATATTAAACTTTCTGAGACACTCTGACCCCGCTGCGGCATTCACACTGCTGTCAAAGTTCACATGCATCTCTTACATTTTTGTGGAATCTAGAATAAAACATGTTATTATGTGTACTTGGATACGCCTCTATCATTTTCAGCTGATTAGAAACGCTGAGCTGAGCCTACATACCTGCACAGCTGCAGAGCAAAGAATTCTCTGTGTTTTAAATGTTTCGTGACAACACGGGATTTTTCCTTGAAAGAGCGTCTTACACAACAGCACATGCTTTCTCATGAGATTCGGCTTGAATTTGAACATATGAACTTCAGTTGCCCTGACACGCCGCTGCCTGTACATCTCAGGAAAGAAATGGGAGCTCGGAGGACAAATGAAGTAATACTGTTACACCCTAATAAAAACCCACTGTAAGTGAATGGGAAACCAGAGTACTACACCGCCTGGAATGAATAGCAAACACACGGCAGCCCCAAGTTAAAATGCACTTGTGTAACAAATTAAGCACGCTGGGCTCTTTCATTTTTATGAACATCTGTAATTTGTGAAATTAAATGTGTGTGATCGCTACAGTGTTGTTTTCCAGGCTGTACAGTTTAACAAGCGGCAAGAATGATTGGATTTTGTTTTAAATGATTATACAGCAAGGCTCACACTGGTGCTTATTCTAACTGAGTCACAATGATGATGTTAACGTGGTAAGGTTAGCTTAGCCGCCACAACTTCTACTTCCTCTGCTTTGTTATTTTCACCATCACAAACTTGTTACACAACTGTCTTAAGATGATCTCATCATTGGCTCTATGTGAAGTTTTAGAAGAAAATTATACTCGACACAAAACAAGTCCCAGCTAGCTCAGCCCATAACAAGTAGCATATGGCAAAGTCTGACTGATGCATTTTCCCTTTAAGTCTGCTTCAGATTAATTATTGTGCAACTTGTTTCTAATCTTCAAGTCATCGTAATGTTCTTGCGTTAGTCTGGAAATACTATGCAGGATGGACATTAGTTTGTAACATTATATGACAGTCATGAATGTACTTTAAGAGGTGGATTTACTGGCAGAAAAAGTCTGCATTTGTATCTTAGATCTTTGTGTTTGTGGCTGTTTGTGTTTTGTGAGAGGGAGAGAGAGAGAGAGAGAGAGAGCTCAGCAAACAGTGGACAGTCCAGAGTGATGAAGCAGATGGTAATCACACAGTCTAGACAGGAGGTAGGCGAGTAGGAGATAGGCCGCACTGTTAAATAACCACCCACAGGTGCAACATTTTAAAGCCTATTTTTTCCAGCAGACTCTACTGCACACATTTCTGCAACATAATAAGCAGGCAGTCGAATTATCGCAGTAGCTCATCATGATAAACTAACAGGACAAGACTTGAATATTAATATGTTTGAATGGGGGAAAAAAATTGTATAATCCTTTACACACCATCTTTTATTTGAACTGCACGCTTTGCTAACAGAAGACAAAAAAGCATATGCTAAAGCAAAGGCTGTGAGAGAACCTCAGATGGCCAGCGTGTACCAAGTATGAGTTATAACACCCCCACATTGTCTGTTGTTTGCTCCGGTACTGTTCGCTACCTGTGGGAAAAATGAGCGGATTTTCCCTCTGACATAGTGTGCAGTGCTCTTACCCTTGAGTCTTTTACATAGAAATCAATAAAAACTCATCTCACTCCGCTGACACGGTTTTAACCGAAGTTTTGAGACCACTGACCTGCAAACATTTAAAATTCGCAGCGCATCTGTATTCACGAACCTGTGAATAATGAAGGGCACAGCGGCATCTTTATGTAAAAGATCATATTCTGTCAATAAGACTGGATAATCACAGACTGCAGGGGCCTGCCTGTGCAGCCTTCTGCATAGACTGATAGCACAGAACAACAGGACTGGAGGCCACATCTGCACACTGCACACAAAACCTCAGTCATTTCCTGATTGTCGGCAACAAATTAACTTGGTCAAACGAGGATTACTTTCTTTCATGTTGTAAAATGTGAAGGAAGAGCTATTTCCCACTGGACAGACGATGATGTGTCTGTCATAAAATGCTGTTACAGTGGACCTGTCTTGGCCTGCGTTGACACTTCATAAAGATTAACACTGATGTAGTTATTCACACATTAACAGCAGTGAATTAAGGAATCTTAATCAAATGACATGTGAATCACTTAGAGAAAAAAAAACATGCTGCATGCTGTCACAGGAGCTCAGTGGAGTGCTTGTGCCCTCTAGTGTCAGTGTTGTATGTTTTCTCACAGCGAGACGTTTCATGAATTTGTCACACTTTTTTAAAAACTAGAAAAGGCCCATTTTTGCCTTATGCAACACCTACTGAGATCATGTTTTAAATAACTTAACTTTAAAATTTATAACACAAGTCTGAAGATCTGAAGATTTCATGTGTGATTTAATTACATCAAGCAACGATGGAGGAAAACTTTGTTTCTAGAATAGCTTCAATATGATTGTCTGTCTCTGTGTTGACCCTTCAACCAGCTGGTTACCTGTCAAGGGTGTGCTCCCCCTGTCCTATGGCGCTATGGCAACTAGGACAGGCTTCAGTTCCTGTACTATGGATGGATGCTTTTAATATCCCAGGAAAATATTCCAAATTATTATTAAATAATAAATTATTATTGTTTGTGCCAAACCTTGCAGTAACACAAATGGCCACTTGAGGCTGACACGAAAAACTATGCGAGTCCCTTTAAACTTTCCATTTTAACAACCTGCAATTTTAAAAGGGGCCCCTCTAGTTCGTCCCTTTGTGACAACTGTAGTTACCTGTATAAAATAAATGAATTTATGGTAATGCACCATTAGAGCTGTGGCCACTAGTGACAGATCAAATACACTGTTTATTTATTTATTTTTTTACATGCTTTTTTCCCCTTCAGGCCAAAATAATCATCCCATTTAATATCACAGTGAAACACAGATTCACCTTGCTAACCAAGTGAACTAACCAGTAATTACATTATTGGAATTTCAATTCAAATATGGTCCTATTTTTACATCCTATTTAAAAAGTAAGCAAACAAAGAAGCATGGTCACCTTAAATACCAAACTGGAGGCTTCACAATGTTAGTCTCAAAGCTATGGCTGCTGTCATGGTTGGACAGACAGTGAGAAAAAATTATGACGCTACATTGACGTTGCCCACTGGGTCCATCTGAAACGTATAAAGACTAAAATGTACAACAATGGACTTATCGTTTTATTCTGTGTGAGCGAAATGAGTAGCTAAGGGAATACAATCATCAGAAAAGTGTTTACAGAGTTCCTGTCAGAGAGGTGTTATCCCACAGGCTTATAGCACCGGATACTTTTTTGCAACTAAAGTGTCGCCCCCTGGTGGCTATAATAATATTGCTGGTTTAAGGCACTAGCGTTGACTTACCTTCAGACCTAGGAGTTTATTATAGGTGTGGAAGGTCTGAGCTAATTTTATATACCGTTTATGTTCACTGCATACTTACTTTGGTTCCATATATACACATTTTCAACAGTAAATATTTGCATGCGGTATCAGTTCTGTTTAAAAAATCTTTACATCTAGAGGGGATCTTTAAAGTGCCCGTGCATCATGGGCCATGCACTCCTGTGTTTGGGATGCAGACATAGTGCCACCTGGTGGACTTTGTTAAGCTCATACAATTGTGTCCAGCACAGTTTAAAAAATGTAAATAAATATTAAAAATAAAACTACCCAGTAAAACAGGCTAGTCCTAACAAGGGTTAACCCAAAATATGTATTCTGAAATTCTGAAGTTAACATCTCACGTCTTTAATAGCCTCTTTATATTATTGTAAAGGGTGTAAAAAAAGACAGCCCACAAGTATTAATTCATAAAAGGTGCAAAAACATGATGCTCACTGCGTGGTGATTAACTGTACCTATTAAAGTAGCTGAGCCAGAGTCCGCTGTGGCGTTGAGGAGGAGCTCAGTTGTTTATTCATTCACGTCAGCCCCTCTTCCCTTCCCTTCCCTCCTTCCTGCTACACACAACGGGGACCCACCGTTGTAACTGGTTTTCCCATATTAAAATTAACCACAGCCACGTCGCCACCATAAACCGATTTTGGAATCAGGTGAGTTGCGCTTTTATCTTCCTTTGGAGATTACAGAGGGAACAGAAATGTATATGTGGCGCTGGAGCGTTGACTTGTCCGGCCCGGCGAGGCGGAGGAGGAGTATTTCAACCGTAACTTATTAAATTCCTCCTGACCAGGCTCGAAAATGTATGCGCGTTATGTGCGGCGATTTCAACGTCTGTGCGCTTTAGGCGACTGTCTTTCGGTGCGGCTTTTCACGCCGTGCCGAAAACAACCGCGCGATGTAGGTCAACAACTACAGCCAAAATGTCGTCTTTTCTTTTTTTACTTCCACATTCTCTCATGCCACAAACAGATGGCGTCGAGAGAGGGGGATGGAGAGAATGGGGAAAGAGGCGCATAAAGGAGTAGGGGCGACACCAGGCCACATTAGCCATCACTAATCTAGACCATGCACATGCACATAACCCACCCCGTTCGTGCCAAAGACGTCTTGCAGGCCTGTCTACAACAAAGTTTGTGCCGTTAAGTTGTCGGGTCTTTCTTTTTAAAGATGCGGTGGAAGTTCTTTTTTGGACCTGGGGATAATGGTTTATTTTCAGTAGGCTGAAGTGTCGGCAGTGCCAGCGTTAAGATAAAGCTGGCCACTTTCAGCTCTGGTGTATGTAACGCACAGTCGAGGCCACATTTTGGTCACAACCTTGCGCAGAGGGGGATATTTCGACACCGCAAAGCACCGGGAAGATGCACTGCAGTAACCTGTAGCCAAAGCTGCTTGCCGCTGCTGTGGGAAAGACAAGCTACCACCAGTTGGCTCACTCCTCCAAGGGCTGTCAGAGATCATTGATAGGCCACACAGGTATCCTCCACTGCACTAATGAGGTCAGTGCATCTAACACTGGCTTGTCAAGGGATGTGAAGGTACTGTAGGGCTGTCTCATTTTTGGCACTCTGTGCCATTTTCTGTAATGAAATGCAAAGCCAAAGCCAGTAATCGTACTGCTGACCCCTTGCATACCTGCCATGCAGTGTCTAATCATGTAATGAGGACGGTGCACTGCATGCAGCAAGGCAGCTGCATACTGTGCATACCACTTGGCAGCTCACGGCCTATAGATGTTCTCTGAGTCACTGCACTTCAGTGGCTGGCAGTAATTAAAAAGATATCCTCCCCTTGCGGTCTAAGGGTCATCTAATTGATGGTCATTTAGAGGGAAATATTTAAATGACTCAGCAGTGTTCACTAAGGTATCACTGCTGTGGAGATCCTAATTCATGCTGCAGAACTTGCCATTAGCCTCTTTCAAAGTGACGAATGAGTGTCCTGAAATCATGCTTTGACTTAAATGACTCAATCATCCCAGTGCCCACGAGAGAACAGGGCGTCAACTGCCGCCATCCACCTCAGCCTTCTGTACTGTTACTGTAGCCATTTCGGCTGAGCATCTTCAGTCAGTTTTGTCTTTCTGTTGTTTCTGCATGAGCGTTTAAGTGATGTACGTTCAGTGTTTTCAGATCGAGGAGTCCACTTCCATTGTTGTCTTTCAAAGAGTTTATCTGTTGGCTCCTGTTGTACTTTTTCTTGAACTGTCAAGCCGCTATAGTGGATGGCCAGTCATGGCCACATCGATTTCAGTGCTCAAAACTGCATTCAGGCCTCCCTGAATGCAGTTTTGAGGTTCTTTGACTTCCCCTGTTTGATCATAACAACTCCCATCTTTTTGTGCAGTAAGGCTTTTCAGCCAAATAATTTTGCTTGCAAAGTTATTATCTATTATCTCTGAGCTGGCAGCACACAATTGTTTTGTTTTGTTTGTTTTTCCTATTTTAATCCCATATCTTAAACTTATAATATGCATACCCCAAAATTGTCAACATCAACAAAAAGCACAAGCAAGCAATCAACTTTTGCCCGTAGAACTTAGGTCAAGTTTTAGTGTACTGATTTCACCAGTCACAAAATTGTAGCTCGTATTGTTTTCACTGTGTGTGTGTGTGTGTGTGTGTGTGTGTGTGTGTGTGTGTGTGTGTGTGTGTGTGTGTGTGTGTGTTTTGGGCCAAAAGTCCTCCAGGTGTTTCTTTGTCCATCTGGATGTAAGCGGTCACATTTTGTCAAAATGATGTCAGTATGCACGATGGAGTCAAAACTTTAGAGGTGTGGGTGTGGCCCAACCCATTAGTACCGAGTGCTCATATCATAATGCAGTAATTAGAACACATTGACGAGCATTGTTACTGGTGTGATCCCATTCAGTTTGGGTTACACAGTGATGAATTTCCCCAAGTTTGGATCGATAATGTGTTACTGCACTGCACTGCACTGCCACTGCTGGTTTTCACAATCTGTATGCTACTCAGGGGATCATAAGCCGTTCGTTTATGGATCATCATCGGCAGGGTGATGGTTGAATCTAGTCCAGGCGGGCCAAACACCAGTCTTATTCCCCATAATCCAGAAAAAAGACAAATCCAGTCATCTTATCAGAAAATTAGATGCATCTCTGGCAAATTAAGATAAATGAAAAATAGGCTTTTTCTATTTTCTCCTTCCGCTCTTTATCACGCTTTGGGAATACAGCTGTGGTAAAAGGTTTAGAATAGCTGATGATGGTGTCAGCACATTGCAGCGCTTCGCTGTGCTGCAGGCAGGGTTAAAAAAAAAAAAATTGTTTCTCAAAGCACAAAGGCCTAATGTGTGGGGCCTGTTGGTAACAGCTGAACGACCTCCAATGTGCATTGCCTGCTTGTTTGTATGTCCTGCATGAGTGCAGTGTATAGGCCTGTTTTGCCACTACAATGCCCAGACCTTCTGGAAGAAAGCTTTTTAATTTTGGAATTGTTAAAAATAAAACCAGATTTAGGGTAACTGCATTACCAAAGCAAGGTGACACGTCATCTTTTAGGGCTTCATTACTTTGCATTACCAGACTGGTTGAAGTTTTGGCACGCTTGTGTTTAGATATTGCACTTTAATGCATGACAGTTGTGGCACCTAATCTGGCTGTTTTACTCATGATTGTGAACGGACCAAAAACCAGTGCTGTCAACTGTTATTTTCAACAGAAACTTTGCTACACAGCAGACAGAGAAAGGGGTCTGGATTTAACCCTCGACTCGTCTGTGCCAGAATAATTTTTTCCTCGTGCAAGTGGCATGGCTCGAGGGATTGCAGCATCAGTTTGTTAGTTCTGCCTGAAATATCTCTTGAATAATTGGATGGAATGCCGTGATTTTTTTTTTTTTTTTTAACACATCCAGAATCTCTTAAAGTTTAATCCTACTGCATATGGTAATCAACAAACTTTTCCTGTAGGTTGTTCCCTAGATTCATCTTGAGAAATACTGGATGCATTGCTAAGATAATATGGTACAAATATTTCTGCTTCCCTCAGGATGGATGTTACTGTGGTAATCCACTAACTTCTCATATACGACTATACCCAGGTCAAATTTGTAATGCCCTTCACTGCCTTAGTTTATGAACAGATTCCTGCAAAATGCTACTGTGCTAAAAATAAATGGAGAAGTTGAGTGTTTTCTACTAGTATGCCTGTTTAACATCACTTTCCCGATGTGCAGAGCCAGTAGCCCGGTTGAGGCTCTTGGTCTTATTAGAGTAACAGTAACTGTCTTTAGCTGATAAATGTGTTAAAACTTGAAAAACAACAAAAGACACGGGCAATTTTAATGCAGAATATTTTTATCAAGCAAACGCCTGTTTTATGGAGTGCGCTCTAAAGGAGTTTTTAATAGACAGCTCCGGTATGTAATGCTTATTAGGTGCGAGTCATGCCTGTCAGTTTTGGTCTCGCTGCTGGTCTGGCTAAATGCTGTCCTTGCCAGCCTTTGCTGTGTGAAGTTGCTAAGAGTTGTCTGGTGAGTCCGTTTGGGCCTGCCAGTATACCCCCAATCATGCCAAATTCCCTGCATGAAAAAGATTAGCAGTGCTGAAGTTATTTTGCTGTAGTCTAGGATAACATGCTATTATACAGTCCGTTAATTATTTTATGGTTGAATTAGTTTTGCACTAGTAAGTCTTTCCTCTTTTTTTTTTTTTTTTCTTTCCGCTTTCATTCTGATTGCATCCTGATTATTAGCCAGACATGAGCAGACCCATAATCATCCAGGCTGATGCTGCGCACAATCTGCAACTATATTCAGTTTTAGCGTTTACCATTTGGGTCTCTGCTAGCTTCTATTCAGTTAGCTAACCACCGCTCTTCAGCAATGCAGAGTGGTGGCCTAGTTCATGCCCTTTCAATGTAATTTTAGCTGTGTGTGAGTGTGCATGCATTGTGAACGCCGTCTATGTTTCCTGCTCCCTCATGTGCTTTTCTCTCTTTGTTCACTCCGTCTGTACGTCTTTAGTGATAGAACTGTAGTCATGACACACTGCACAGCACTCTGGTCAGTGATGCTGTACTTTTACCGTTGGTGATGTATGTTTAGCTTCGCTGCACCTCTGTGGATGATGGTGTTGGCCTCAAGGGAGCTGGAGACAATACAGCCATTTTACAGTGTGGGTGTGATTGACACTTTGTGTTGCTCAGCCATTAGTGCAGATAAGTGGTTCAAACTGAGGAAATGTAGCTGGAGAACTGGATCAGAGAAGACAAGTTAAATGTCTTGTGGATTTTAAAGAATATTAGGCCTGCTGGGTTTAGTTTTTGTGGAGAAGACGAATTATTCAGAGGTGCAAGTCTAGCATAAATGTTACTGTAGTTTTTGTTTCTACCTACTTGTTTATGGTGATTATGGTAATTAATCAATTTTCTTAAAAGGAATTACAAATGAGTGCGTGACTCACACAAAAAGTGTGCAAGATGCTGTGGTTTATAAAGATAATTAATAATTAACCAATTTCCTGTCATTATTGATACTGTGTAAAAAGGTGAGTACTTGATAACGCAACAGTTCAACATAGAACTGCAGACATAAGCCATGATATTGTCTGGTCACAAGACAGTTGGAATCACATGTGTTCTCAATATTGGAAATGTTGTTTGGTTTAGGTGAGAGTGCACCAGAGAATTACCTGCTGTTTCATATGGACACAATTGGATATCACAGTGGAATGTAATGGGGACCTGGCAGGTTAATGTCTGATTTGCCTGCATCTGTTACTTATGTTCTCACATGCAACAGCTGTACACACACACAGACACATGCCTGGGGTTGAATAGAGTGTGTTTCTATGAGTGAAGAGTCTCTAGACGGCTGCAGCTAAGTTTCTTTTCATTGTTTTGATGTCCTCATCTGTTTCTTCAGGCAAAAGTCTCTGAAGCAAGGCCACAGCAGGAATCACATCTTCACATCTGATGCTAAAACGGCAGCAGAGCTGACTTTTTGGGCTAAATCCTTAAAAAGTGCTAGAGGATATAGCATCTTTTCCAGAAGTATTTAGTGCCGAGTGGTAAAACTGTTGGAGCTCATATATGAGATCCTTGTATTATCCACGAGTGACAGTGGCGGGGCCATCAAGAGCCTTGTATCGGGTAGGATGAATGTTAGCGGTCTGAAAATTGTTTGGAGTCAGCAAAGCAAACGTTAGACACAAGAAGAAAGGTGAAAAATAGCTTTTAAATTATTCTGATTTTATTTTTACAGACTCTAGGTGTCTCACGAAGTGTTTTTTGTGCTTTCTTGCTGCTAGTATTGGTAAACTTCCTGAACTCTATGACATATTGATTCAAAAAATGTTTCATTTAAGATTTAATGTTTCACTCCATCCCTATAAAATTGGCAGAAAATTTGGACTGTTCTTCACTTTTCCCATCACTGCTTACCCTAAAATATTTCTACACTCCCAACATCGCTCTTCCTTCAAATACCTGTTCATTTGTTGTAGTAATGTTATGGTGAAGCCTGAAAGTGCACGAGGAAAGTATTGGTGCATCCCTGCTAAAGACTAAACTCCTCTGCCGCTCCCCGGGGTAGTGAACAGTTTGAAAGCTTCATGTCTGATGGATTAGTTTCATGTATGTCCGGATGTATGTGGTGATATATGCAGTGTTGTGCAAATCTCAGATGTTTGGGTTTTGATCAGTCATGCGCTGTCGCCAGGGAAGCGATTATCAGGGCCCAAAATTAATTTGCAGCGTGGCAGTAAGCCAGACGTACACCCACAGCAAAAAAGATCCGTCTTCAGGAACAAAAAGAACAAGTAGTCCTGCAACAGATGCAACATCACGGTGTCAGTCTGGGATTGCATGAAGAGTGAAGACGGAGCGACCAGAGAACTGAGGCAACAATCTGCTTCCCAGGCACCTTAAAAAATTCCATGCAAATGCACCAACTGTAGTAGAAAAACTGCTGCAGGCAAAGAGTGGTTGATTTTGGGTTTTTCAGTTTGTTGGACATTGTATGGATAATAAATACAATTTATTCATGGCATGATTTCTTGTGACTAAACATTTGCACAACGCTGTATATCTTCACACTTACGAACATATTTCTGTCCCCTCGGTTGCCAGGTATCTCAGACAGTGACTGGGACAGACAATGACTCTAACAGATGAATGTAATAATAATAATAGTAATAATAATGATGATGATGATAATAATAAATAATAAAAAAAAATCGGATTACCATTACAAAATGTGCTGTTTAAGTCTTCATTTCGGCAAGACCTTCTGAAGTGTCCTTGAGCAAATCGCTCAATCTCAGTCTCTTTTGTGGGGGCGCTGTTGTATCAGTAGCAGAAATTCACCTGGTGAGGAACAAGAGAAGAGAATTGACTTTAGGTGATCCATACATTTTTACTTTCTTTTGTACTTTCACTCATGTCTGGGTGGGACGGCTGGATCCTGATCCGCATGCTGCTGTGTGTTAAAGGAAATCTGTAGCAGAGATGTTGGACAAAGATGACAAGGAAGTGATGAAAAAGTGGGGAATGGCAGAGAGGGGGGAAAGAGGGTGTATCCACAGAAACATGAAGAACGCGTGATGGAGAGAGAGGGGAGGAGAAAGGAGGGATGTAGTTTGAAAGTGTTACAGCTACAAAACACTGGAACAAAATGGTAGGCCCGCAGCAGCATTTATCTAGCAGCTGAACTGACTGTGATTTCCTCACACTTATGCTGGAAGTGCTGAATTATTTCACTGTTGTTAATTGAATTTGTGGGACAAAGGTGAAGTATAAAATGTAACAATAATGCTGATCTTTGCATGCGGGTTTATCTACCGGTTTGTTTTTGTCCATATGTAATGTATAAACAGACGAGCAAACACGGCCACATTTTTCTCCCTATATCACGTTTTTCTTTAATCCAGGGAACTTTTGGGTTGAAGGAGCTTTGCTTGGGGTCGGTACAGTTTGACCTCTCACAAATGGTGCAGGACGTCAGCGCTCACTACTTCTATCCTGCCGTTTTAAAATGGATTTGTCAGTTTCTGTGCAATGCTGTCATTTAATGTGCTGCATGTTTGTGCCTGTCAGACTGCTGATTAAACGTGAGGTTGAGGTTGATGCCGATATTTGTTTGTGTGGGTTAATACTAACGTTAACCTATGAGGTCAAATGTTCGATGCTGCTGTCACTGTGTTTCAAACATGTCTAAAATGTCCTTTTAGGAGCTGCAGGCTTCTTAAATATGTCGCAAAAGATGACACATTGCATCTCACGACTCATTTGAAATTGATGCTGGGAGATGAACACCAGCACGAGGTGAGAAATTGGTGACCCCAAATGACGTAAACATGCAGCTTAAACCACCTCTGCTAACCAACAATAGTATGATTTCTGTGTAACAATTTGAAGTGAATGTAGGATTTTTAGATATAACAATAAACTCTCTTAATTAAAACAAAAAAATGTGTGACTTCTGTATAAAGTGCATTGCATCTGATTTTCTTGTATAAGATCTGTGAGCAAGGACCAGCAACATAGTCGGTGTGTTGTCTTTGCAGGGTGCCAAAAACTGCCATTCTGTGAGATGCCATGGGCGTCTAAAAGATGTACACAATGTGTCCTCTAGTTTGATGCCCATGGTGATATTGGAAAGCAAGAGATGAGGTTCAAGTGATGGTGCTGGAGTTTAGGAGTTTTGCATTTTGCACTTTGTTTCTTTACATTGGCTCTCACTGGTTGGTTAGGTTTAAACACCAAAGCTAAGTGGTTACGTTTGGAAAAGATATTGGTCTGTGTTCTGTTTGCATGTCAAATGATAATGTTTACCTGGTGCTTTTAGATGTTTTGGCAAGTGGTCCTTTTTAAGTGTTCCTATTTGATATTTGATCTTGGGAATGAGACCCATGTCACTATTGTGAAAAACCTAGATTTTGGAACCTTTTTATTTTTGAACTGATACTGATACCAGTGACACTTTTTGTGGTATGTTACTCATTTTAAAATTTCTCCTACAAAATAACTCGGTACTTCTCTGTTAAGTTTTTTGTTGTTTTTATTATTTATGTGATTGTCCACACCAGACCAGCTGCCTTGGTCGCTGTCTGATCGTGGCTGCCATGTTGATTTTATAGTGTTTACGTGCTACGATTTAAAAAAAAAAAAAAAAAAAAAAATGGTTAGGTCAGACTATTATTACTTATGGTTACATAACCAAATCCAAACAGATAGTTCAGATTCCTCTTGTTCTAAAAGTTCTGCTTTATTTTCCTACACTTCCTCGTGCAGACAAAAATACACAAACAACAAAAAGATAGTCAAACACACATTCATACTCGGTGTACCTTCAGTTTATGTTGTTCACACATAGTAATTATTATTCCTGGAAAAACACTTGTGCTGAAGAATGTAATGCAAAAATTACAGGTTCATAATTCTCTCAGGTTAGACATGATGCACAGTTTTAATGTGATCTACACTTTTGGTGATTTTATTTTTCTATTTTTCTTTTCTTCTTTTTTTTCTTCAATTGAACAAACATTTGCAGCATTTTTAAAAAAATATATTTTCTTTGCATTATTTCGTAAGTCAGTTTCATAGTATATCACTATTATTATTATTATTATTATTATTATTTATGTACAGCGCTTTGTGATTGTCTATCTGCGAAAAGCGCTTAATAAATAAAGTTTACTTACTTACTTACTATTGTCATTTTGGCAAAAGTGAACCTTTTTTAGGTTTACATTATTTTTCTTTTAGGACAATATAGGAAATGTAACATTTTAATGTTGTCATAAAAAGGAAATGAAACCTAAAAAAAACCCACGCCTGTTTGAGTTGGTGGTGGTTTCTGAGACCATGAACCTCAGTGGTTTACATGCATTATTTAGCTATAATTGTTAGACAGAACATGGGAACAGGTAAGGAAGACCTCACTCTGCACAGCTTGTGTGTCTGACCATCATTTACTAAATATTGTCACACAGCGCTACTACCTTCTTTGTCTCTAACCCACAGAAAGAATGGATAAGTTGCCCCCTCTCTCTTTGACTTTGAATCCTTCCCTCTCCCTTAATTGTTGGTAAAAATAGCATGTGACTTTTGAATTCTGCCATCTGCTGGGCTGAACATCAGTTATAGATTTACTTGTGTACCATTTTCCTTCAAATATGAAAATCAGTTTGAGTTTTCCACCTGTTGAATAAACATAAGTTGGCTGCTTGTACGAATCTTCTGTCATGACCCCCGTTTTAAGTTTAGTTCAGCTCTGCTTTTCCTTCATCCAAAAAACCCCAAACTGCATTACTGAAAACCAGTAA
Source organism: Oreochromis niloticus (assembly GCF_001858045.2). Lineage (NCBI taxonomy): Eukaryota > Metazoa > Chordata > Actinopteri > Cichliformes > Cichlidae > Oreochromis > Oreochromis niloticus. The sequence goes on along the minus strand of NC_031965.2, from coordinate 28,200,929 downwards.
AATATGTGGCTTTACATTTTAGGTGGGGGGAAGCTATAGAACAGAGCCAGCTGTAGCACTTCTCTCACAGCATTGAGCAATCCATCCATGTCAATTATGCTCTCGTTCTGATACCCCCACCCCCATTCCAAATAAATTAACACTCCTGGCAGCAACTTTCACAGCTACATCAGGCACAAAATAAGGCATGCTTCTTATTAAATATGGTGCATTTAGCAGTAAATTGCCTGCCACAAATATTTGAAAATCATGTATTATTCATTTAAATACACTCCTCCCCAAACTTTGCATTCTCATAACTGTGACAGTCGTTTCAGTGCATTTGGGCATCACTACACCTATGCATACAATCAAAGCAATAAGCAGTCCACTCGTGGTGACAAGAATTTGGCTATAGATCCGGTCCCTATGACGCTACATGCTGTCATGGGGTACAAGGTAGGTTACGCCACAGACAGGTCGCCAGTCTGTCACGAGGCTTTAGGTTGGCTATGACACTCCCATCCATCCATAAAGCCACTTTGTTTCCTTATGTGTTGACTAAACGCTTGTTAGTGTGTCCACAGGAGAGCTGTGAAGTGTAGCTTTGTAACAAACTCAATTTGAACCAGATTTTTGGACACAGATTACTGTTATCAGGAAAAGTGCAGTTATAAGCCTATGTGGTCTGTTCCTCACCTGGTTCCCTGTCAATATGGGCGAGTTTTGATCTCAGGTAAATGAGGTCAAATGTGTCTTTTTTTTTAACCATAAAAAACATTTCTTGTCTTGGTCATAAGTTATTTTTTATCTCTGCTCTTTTCTTCATCTGTTCTTTAGTGTTATTGAAAGCGGCAGCAGAGCCCCTCTCAGCTGTTAGCACACCGTCATGCTACATGTCTAGCCAGTCACTTGAGATGTAATTGTTGTTGTGTTGTATTTTGTTTTTGTATCATATGATTAGAATTATGTGCAATTCGTACAGGTTCCTTTCAGTACCCTTCACAGTGCTCTATTTAATCCACTCACTGATATAACGGTAAATGTATATCATGGATTTGAGTACAACTGGTATACCGCTCTGCAGTACTGCGTAAAGACCTTTTTAGTAAGGGCTGTGAACACAACACGGCATACCTGGATGGAGCTGTTTTTACCCCACAGTGATTAACACAGGTGATAACTGCTGTCAGAATATTGTGTTACTGTGTGTGTTTGTGTGGCCTTGTGAACACCAACATACCATTCTTTTTCTTCTTCTTTTGCTGCAGCCATGTTTGTGAAACCACAAAACAGAGTGAGATGGGTTTTGTGCTCTTTCTCCCTCACTCGCTCCCTGTTTTTTTTTTTTTTTCTACCTCTTTTCTGTTTTTCTCTTTCCAGCTCTCTTCCCCTCCCCCTATTTCTGTTCCTCTTTCCTCCTCTCTCTCTCTTTCATTCTCCCTCCCTCCTTGTCTCTCTCTCTCTCTCTCTCTCTCTCTCTCTCTCTCTCTCTTTTCTTCTCTCGCTCTGGGTTTCCATCATACTTTACCCCTCCCTCTCCTTTTTGCCTCTCTTTCTTTCTCTCTTCCTCTCTCACGTTGCACAGTGCCCCTCCCTCTCTCACTCTTTCTCGCTCTCACGTTGCTCCCTGCCCCATCTCTCTCTCTCTCTCTCTCTCTCCCCCCTATCTTTCCTCTGTCTCGCTCTTCTGTCTCTCCCTCTCTTTCTCTTGCCTCTCTTCCTCTCCCTCTACATCCTCCCCTCCCCCACTAGTGCCTCTCATTTTCTCTCTCTCCCCTCTCTCACTCCACCATTTCACTCACTCACTCACTCCCCTCCCGTCCCTGTTCTCTTTATCTCCTCCCCTCCCTCCCCCTTCAATCCCTCTTTCATTCCATGCAATCATCTGTTCTCTCTTTCTCTCTCTCTGCTTCCTCTATTACGCCCCCATTTTGTCCTCTGCCATTTCCCTCTCTCCCTCTCTCTTTTTCCTCCATGTTCTTTCTCTTTTGTTGTTTACCACACTTCATGACATTTATGATACAAACTTTATAAAAAAAACATTTTTTTTTCTATCACAGAAAGAACAAACCCATTAGGCAGGAGAACAATTATATTTCTAGAATAAAACCTGCACCTTGAACACAATACTCCCCTTCCCAGTCACACACATTTTGCACATTATCTTCTTATTTCACTCGTCCATCTGTGGTGCCATTTACCGTACTCCTCTTCGTCTGCTTCCTGTAATGACCTGGCCCAAATCTACCATGTTTACCCCAAACATGGTAGTGGTTGCTTCTCTTTGGTAACATTCAACAAGTGGCTAACTTGCTAGGCTCCAAAACAACCCCAATTGCCAGTCATCGTCCTCGAGGGAATGTAAACTAGATTAACCAGGTGCTTTCCTCACCTATCAGGTTTAGGATGGCCTCATGAGATGATGTGCTCCTTCAGGACAGCTGGGAGCTGCAGCCATTGATGGTTTGCTGTGGTTTTATTGCATGTAAGGGACAACTGATCTGTTTTTGTTTATATAGGAGGAGGATATATTTGAGTACGTAGAAGCTATTTTAGTCTGCACCGGTTCTCTTTTTGGACATGAATGACATGTAGTGTTTGTCAAAGTTTAGAGGAGGAGTATGAATCTGACCTGGCTAAATCATCAGAATAAAACCTGTGTTTGAACATTTTTTTAATATGCTTTCTAACAACAATCCTGTTTACATAACCTCTCAGATGGTGCACTTAGTAGTAGTAGTAGTAACAATAATTTTTTTGGCACCTTTCAATACACTCAAGGTCACCTTACAGCATGAAATTAACAACAAAAGTAATATTAGCAGAAATTTAAAATCCTGAGTGTAAAACATTAAAAAACAAACAAACATGATTATAGTTGATATGCTGATCTGAACAGGTAAGTGTTCTGCGATTGAAACTGTCAGAGTCCAGCTGATAGAGGTGAAGCGATGCTGTGTTCCAAAGACGAGGCGAACCTCAGCGAAAGCTTCTGGCACCCGTGGTGTTAAGTCTGATACATGGAACTAGGGCTGTGCGATATGACCAAAATCTCATATCCCGATATTAAGACATCTATCGTCGATATAACGATATAAATTACAAAAATGTAACATTTCCTATAAATTCTGTGAATCTCGGGCATCTCGACTTGCGTGAAGTGTTTCCAGCTGGGCGTCGTGTACCTGGAGTCGAGTGTTTTAACTAATGCATGGAACTATACATTTTTAGACGTAAGTTGTAACGGCCACCGTTTTCTTTGTGAGTATTTATTACACAGCGTGCTGCGGGGAAAAGTCTGTTCTAACGTTTGAGTCTAAGGTTTATTTTTTAGCACCTGGCGGCTCTTTTTTGCTTCTCATCCGTTAATACTCTGCATCTTTCACGTGACTCGTTTTATTTTGAAAAGCCTCAACAGGATCTTGAGCTTTATTGTGAAAGGTTTATGTGGAAAATAAACAAGCGGACACGCCGTGGTTTTACCGTCGTTGTTGCTAACGAAAACGCATAAAAAACAAGCGCTTGTCCGTCTGTAGTGTGGTTATATTAAATATAAGAGAAAGAGAGAACTTTAAGAAATTAATATAGCCACTACAGTGACCATCAAAATGATGAAAAAATATTGCCGTAAACAGTTTATTTTGCGACACCACGAAACAAACGATAGCGTAAAATGAAACGATAGACGTTTTTCTATCGTCATCCGATATATATCGTTATATCGAACAGCCCTACATGGAACAGTCAGTGGAGTGGCTGAGCTGAGTATATGAAGGAGTGTGAGGATGAAGAAGGTCTGAGAGACGCTGGGGTTGTCAAGTCATTAAGCACTTTGAAAGTCAGGAGAAGAATCTTGTATTGGATGCATTGGCGAATGGGGAGCCAATGAAGCTGGGTGAGATTATGTGTAATGTGATCGGTGGACTTGGTGCAGTTGATGATTCTTGCTGCAGAGTTATGTACCATTTGGAGCCAATTAGGCAATTCTTTGGGGAGACCAGAGAGAATGGCATAGAGGGAATAATCCAAATGAAAGGTGACCAAGGCGTGAACCAGAACTTGTGTGCTGAGTTGAGAAAGAAACAAGTTTAGTTTAGAAAAGTTACATAGGTGGAAGAAGGCTGAACCTGAGACATTATTGGAGAGGGAAAAGGCTGAACCTGAGAGAAAGAGTATTGTCCAAGATTTTTCCAAGACTTTTGACACTTTTAGCAAACATGTGGACTTAAAAACCACCTATAGAAACAACAAAAAATAGACTTTTGATCAATTTAGGATCATTTCACTTTTATTGATGTCTAGTTTGAGCTGATTGATTATTTTCCCAACGGTGATGGCCTGTAGGTCATGGTGAGGATAGAAGGGGTAAGAGAGATGTTGGGTTTTGCAGAAATAGAAAGCTGTGTGTTGTCAGCATAAAAATTAAACTGCATTGTGAGATGGGGAAAATATTTTCAAGCTAAAGAAGATAAATTCATAATTTGCACAGACAGATACCTGAGGGATACCATGTGTGACAGAGGCTGATGAAAAGCCTTATTTTTTTTTAAGTCTTGCCTTGAACAAACTTTTTATGTCAGAAAGTCTCCTTGATTCCAATATTGACCAGTTGTTGGCCAATATTGGAATGCGAAATGTAAAAAGTGGCACTGAGGTCAAAGAGGAGGAGGGTAGTAAGAAAGCAGGTTTCTGGTCTGAGGAGATCAGTAGTGTTTTTAACAAGCTGCTTCAAATGCTATGTCTAGAATGCAATTGAAATGGCTTGGGTGGGTCTGAAGATGTGATGCCTCTATGCTTTCCAAAACTTAGGAAATGGATGAAAGGCTGGAAATGGCCCTATAGTTATTAAGGTTGTTGGAGTCAGATGATGAGCATGATACTTCAAGTTCACTAAAATCTGCTATGACATTACAGCTCGTGGCTCAAATCAGTCAACAACCGCATCAGTTTCCTTCTTACTGGGTGTTTGGTTCTCTCTCTCTGTTTTTTGTGTTTTTTTTTAATTAATGAGATAAATCAATGTATAAGATTGTCAAAATATTGATGAAAATCACTATTAGTTTTTACGGTAGGAAAGGTAACGGTTTAAATACACATTGCTTTAGTAAGACCACAGCTGTATCTAGTGTAGCTACCAGTATTAACTGATTTGACAGCACTGTTATAAGTACATTTGCCAAAGTATCATATCATCGTAGTTAAGATGCATTAAAATGCTCTAACTTAAAATCAAAACGTGTGGGTTCACAGATTTGCAGCAGCAATGTGGAATTGAGATCACTGCTAGCAAATACAGCCGTGGCTCTTCAGTGGCTCTCTGACAGGCTCTGTAGGTCAAAGGCAGAGAGATCTGTCCAGTCCATGTTTGGCTCTGTCCCACCTTTGTGTCTTTTATGTGAATATAGCCAGATCCACATCAAGTCTGGATGCAGTTGAGACAGACACCTGGCAGGATACATGGGAGAAGCCACATTTGGTCAGATTTCACTTCCTGCTGCCGTTTGATTTTATCTTTAGGAAACTGCGACTGTTGCTGAACAGGAAAAAAAGCATTCATTCGTTCTTGAGAATACAGCTTGCAAAAGATGTTGGAAGATGCAGACTCTGTAACTCTTCCTCAAGTGTTTTGGCATTTCCAAATCTACATACCTTTGTGTTGTATATGTACTGCATCCTTTTTCATTTGTAAGCTTATTTGGCTTCATGGTTTGGTTTCTTATTATTTCAGGTCACAATTTCTTCTTAAGCAAGTCTCCCTGCCTCTGACCATCTTGCTTTTAAATGCTTGAACTCTGAACAGGGCCCAAGAGAGTAGGAGTTCTAGCTGAAGCAGAAGTCACACCCCTCTGCATTTTGTAAAATTGCATTCAGAAATCATCCATTTAGTTTGTTCTTCATAGAAAAATGTATCTCTAATACTTTTCTTTGCATATGTAAATTCAAAGTCAAGCAATTTTAAAGTAACTGTTAAGTTTAAATGAGCAACACAATCTTGTATTAATTTTTACTGCGGAAAAAGTATGCAAAATTTTACATAAAGACTAGACTATATGTCATGATGCTCTGTGCTTGACTTGCATGACTGACAGGAAGTGTGCTGTAGCGTGACCAAAGGGAAAGTTAACTATTTTTGGACAGTTTTATTTGGTAAATAAAAGCATGAAAATCAGTGAGGCTCAAAGTAGAGGCATCGTAATACCTGCTCATTGAAATTTAAGATTATTCTAAAACAGAAATTGAACTTAAGGTAGGGCATGAATAGTATTAAATCAGCTTATTATGGTAGCATATGAAAAAGCATAAACATACTTGAAGTATATCCACACAATATAACTTTTGTAGTCTACTCAAACAAGGGATAAGGGAAACAAAAATATGGGAAATGATGGATCGTCTGTAACTATTTCTTGTGGACTTTTATGTTCTTGAGTACCGGTAATCACAGAAGTGTTGAATTTGTTAAATTACAGAAAATTGTGGGGAGATTTGTTCCCAGTTCCTTTAGAGTCCAAGGTGACATTTTGCAGAGAACCAAAATATACTGATTTTTATCAGGAACATTTTGGATGTAGTCTTGTTTCTGATTAATATCGTCTTGATTGCCTAATCAGTTAATAAATTAATCAAACCTAATATGTTGGGTTTTTTTTTTTTTTTTTTTTTTTTTTTTAAATTTTGCATATTTGTGTCTTCATTAGAGCCTGACTGATATTTTGGTCCCCTGATATTATCAGCTGATATTGGCCTATTATACAGTATATACACTAGCCAGCCACTTCATTAGGTACAGCTTGATAGTACCAGGTTTTACTGTCAGAACTGCCATAATTCAACATGGTGCTGGAAACATTCCTCAGAGATTTTGGTCCAAACTGACATCATAGTGTCACACAATTGCTGCAGATTTGTCTGCTGCACATCCATGACAGCAATCTCCCATTCCACCACATCCCAAAGGTGCTCTGTTGGATTGAGATCTGGTAACTGTGGAGACCATTTAAGTACAGTGAACATATTCTCATATTCAAGAAACAAGTTTGAGATATTTTGAGATGATTTGATCTTTGTGACACGTCATGTTATCCTGCTGGAAACAGCCATCAGAAGATGTGTGGTGGTCATAAAGGGATGGACATGGTAACACTACTCCCTAATAAGGTTTAAATGATGATCGTTAGTAATAAGGGGCCCAAAGTGTATCAAAAAATATCCCCCACACCTTCACATCACCTGGCCTGAACTGTTGATGCAGGGCAGGATGGATCTGTGCTGTAAATAGTGTTGGCTGATAGTTCAATCATTATCTGAACCAAAAAATCCAGTATTGGTCAGGCATCAGAATTTATATCCAAGCTAAACTACAGGCATGAGAAAGGGTAACCCTTTTGGTTTTCATAGAAAACACACTAGCTGTACTTGGAGTGAACTCAGATCGTCTCTGTAGATGTGTTCTGCAACAGGGGGGTGATGTGCGATTGATCTGATTGAAGGAAAGAGTGTCACTTTTTATGGAAATGAATGTTGTGTGCCCACAGTATGTTTTAGAGCAAACACTGCTTTGGCTCAAACACTCATTAATAATGTCTTCCAGTGTCTACAATTACAGTCATCTGTTGATTTATTTTTGGCAGCATCCACTGACTCACTCAGGAGAATTTTGCATATTTTAAAATTTAAATAAATTCTTGGAAAAATGATTAAGTGATTGACAGACCCGTTTGTGTCTGTGATCAGAGTTTGATTGACAAAAACAGTGAGGTTGGTACCTTAGGTCCACTGTTTTAGCCCAGTACATGAATCGGTAAAATAACAGATTGGTTGATAATAACACTTATGGTTTTTTGAATCCTCAGTCTTTGTGGACTAATACACCAGTACAAAGTATTTCCTGCAAAGTGCATACAAGACACTATGTTGAATGTAGGTTTTTATATGTCTGTCGCCCTTTTTCTCATTTCGCTCCATAATTTGCAGCTTTCGCGTTGTCTCGCTTTCATCATCGGCAGGATATGCATGACCTTTGTGGACCGTGAGGCCACCGTCTCGCCGCTCAACATCTATCTGATCTCTCCACGCATCCCATTTCACTGGAGGTGCGGTGGTCGTCAGATGACGTGAAAAGAGATGAAAGTTCTTCACACTTGAACTTTGACGTTTCCTCAGGCATCAATCAGCAGCTCATTTTGTGTGTGTGCGTGTGTGTGATCCATGGGACTGTTTGATGCATCATTTCAAGCAGAATAATATCTCCGTGCTATTCTTTTACTTGCAATTTATCTTTTTCTTTCCCTCCTTCGTTCATTGCTTCTTTTTCTTTTACCGCATTCTGCTCCCATCCCCCCCGTCTCTTTTCTTTTTCTCTCTCTCTTTCTGTCTCCCCCCTCCCCTCTCTTTTCCTTGAGTATTCTTTCCTTTCAGTCTCTCCTCCTCCCCCCCCATCCATTTGCTCATCTCCTTGTCAGTCACCTTCCATCTCTTTCTTTTTCTCACCGTCTCTCTTCTTTCTCCTCTCTCATGTAACATGCTCGCATCCGAGAGTGTGCACGAAACAATCTTCCAACACTTTCCCGTACTCGTAAACCTCACTTGATCAATGAGAGAGTGAAAAGATACAGAGGGGAAGGCGCAGGGATGCATGGATGAAACACAGAGAAGAACTCAGCAGCAGATACAGGAAGAGAGACAGACAGGGATGTGCAGAAACAAAGATGAAGAATGACACACACAGAAAGAAGAAAGGAGGGCGAGCTGCTTTGGCGGAGCCATAATTTCAGACAGATATGATGCTGATTTTGTTTTTGTTGTTGGTGTGTGCGTCTTGTGACTTTGAGGTGACTTAACCTATTGATTACTGGACTGTCAAGGAACCTTGTGCATAAATGCTGCGCCTGTGTATGTGTGTGTTTTTTAAACCTAGTGGCCACACGTGCTCATTTGGCTGCAAGAATATTTGGTTTGTTTAGTGTCTGCTCTGTGTTTGCGCTGGTGCGACCAGACTCTCTACCGAAACTGTGCTGAAGACGAAAGAGAAGGAGGCGGAGGGTAGCGTTAGCCCCGCCTCCTCACATCCCTCACGTATAAATAGGAGGCAAACATAGCCTATTCTCACTCAACACTAGCACTGAAGAATGAGATCCTTGAAGCACCTGAAACCTCACAGCAGGAGGAGCGTGGTGAGTTCACGGGCTCTCGCTCGTAGCATGTTAAGTGGTAGTTTGCTGAGGTGGTGGGCAATGTGGGTTTGATCCCAGCAAAGCTGAAATAATACAGATAGAAAACTGCCTTCAGAGATGCTTTGATTATATCTGGTTTTCTTTTGTTTGCAAAGTTCCTTTCTGTGGAGTCTTGTTATTCTAAATGAAGAGCTGCCACTTGCATTAACTTATCACCATCTCTGTTTGAGCTTTTTTTTCCTAAACTCTTCTTCGGTGTCATCTTTTTGTCTTCTTCACTTTTTGTTTTTATCTTTCATTGAGTGTCTGGCTTTCATTTTGGCATTTTCCTTTCTCCTTCTGTCTCCTGGTTGCTCACTGCCTCTCCCTCCCTCCCTTTCCCTCTGTCTCTACATGTCTTTCTTTTTCTTTCTTCCTCTTGCTCTCTTTTGCCTGCTGCCTCACACTCACCCTCTCACTCTTTCACTCAGCCCTCTCCTCCTCCCCCTCCCTCTCTTATGTGTGTGTCTCTCTCAGCCTTCCTCCTTCCCTCCTGCCCACCCCCCCTTCTCCTTATCTCTCCTTCACTCTCCCTTTACCTTACATTTTCTCCTTTTTTTTTTCTTTTTTTCTCTCCCTCCTCCCTTTCACTAGACTCTTGCATGCTCTAAGCTCTCACTCGCTCACTCTTTTTCCTGCTTCTCTCCCTCCCTCCATCTCTGTCTCTGCTTCTCCTGTTCTCTCTCTGCTCTCCAGTGTTTTTGTCTTCTCTCGTGCTTTTCCATTCTTTTTTTTTCATTTCTTAATCTTGCTCAGTTTTCATTCTCTCTTGCACTTGAATGTGTGTGTTTGTGTGGAGATCAGTAGGCCATCTAATCCCCCACCACACACACACGCGCACACACACATCATGCATGGTTAGCACGTTGGATTAGGATGCTGTCTTTCATAGTTCCTGTCTCTCCAGATCTGAAGGTTTGTTTTTGGACACTGTTCATTCAGGTTGACTACTTGTACTAGGAAGAGTGATTTGGGAATAGATTTGTCTCAGTGGGAGGAAATGTTGTCTGCTTTTGCGCATCCTTTCTAGTGATGTAATAAACAGCTCCTGAAAATCAAAATTGTTCTCTTACTTTTTTCCCCTCTCTGTCAGCAATAAGCTCAAAGAATCTGATCAGATGAGTCTCACCACCTTTTTTTTTTCAGTAGCTCATTTTTAATGGAGTGGAGGATGGTGCAGAGTAGTTCACATTGAAAACATAACTTCCTGCCTTTATAAATATTTACACTGAGTTTGATTTTTGTTCCCCCTCTATAACACTTGGCAATAAAAAACATTTAAATTCTGATCTCTTTACAAACGGTTTGTCTCTTTCCTGTTCCAGGAGGAGGCGAGCCGGCGCCTGGGTAGATGTGAGCCCAAGGTAATGGCCAGGCTGGTGGACATAGGCACACAGACAGATCCAGTAGTTGTGCTGTCCTTGGCCCAGGCCGCCGTGCTAGGTCTCATCTCCCAGAATGAAGTGTTCGGAGCTACCATTGCACCAAATGGCTTCTACACTGGTGAACCAAAAGAGTCCCCTGCACCCCCAGTAGACGGAGTTGACTACGAGTACGCAGACCAACTTATCGGCGCCAACGGAGATTATCTTGGAGAAAACTTGGGAGAAGACGGCCAGATGCAACCAAGCTGCAGCCAGCGGAGGTGGCAGCAGGGGCCGCCTCAACATCCGGATGGGAAAATGGTGGTCCCTGATCGTCATGGCCTTCAAGCCGGTGACATGTCCTCTTCCCACGTGAAAGGGGAAGGGATGAACTCTGGAATGTCCTCCTGTGTCCACATGCTGAACAATATGGCTCCCAGAGGTGGTCTAGTTCAAGTAGATCCAGCCACCCTGAGAGGCACCAACAAGAACTGTGCAGAATGTGAGCGGGAAGCTACAAACCAGCAGCAAGCCAACACACATGTCCACCCTCCTCCCCCCAGGTGGCCCACAGGGGACCGGAGCAGGGCCACAGAGGACTGCAGGGCCAGCGCCCGATGGGGGGTCACGGTCGAGGTGGTAGAGAGGATGAAGAAGAGGTAGAACACCAGGGGAACACAATGATGAAACCCACACAGCAGGAGGAAGCTATCAGCAGCTACTTCCAGACCAGTGAAGTGGGAAGCTACGATTCTACAGAGATGGGAATGGGGGGCGAGTATGAAGACAGCAGCCAGAGTATGATGTGGACAGACGGGAGTGCAGCAGGGCAGCATCCCCAGCCTCCACACCCCCAACCTCCACGTAGACACGGTGGCCGAAGAGTAGACCGGCTAGATATCAACATCCAGATTGATGAATCTTACTGCGTAGACGTGGGAGACGGTTTGAAACGCTGGAAGTGTCGCATGTGTGATAAATCCTACACCTCTAAGTATAACCTGGTCACACACATCCTTGGCCACAACGGCATCAAACCGCATGCCTGTCCACATTGCGGAAAGCTTTTCAAGCAGCCGAGTCACCTCCAAACCCATCTGCTAACCCACCAAGGTACGCGGCCTCACAAGTGCACAGTCTGCAAGAAGGGCTTCACCCAGACCAGTCACCTGAAGCGACACATGCTGCAACACACCGACGTAAAGCCCTACAGCTGCCGCTTCTGCCGCCGTGGCTTCGCCTATCCCAGCGAACTGCGAGCGCACGAGGTGAAGCACGAACGAGGCCGCTGCCATGTGTGCTCACAATGTGGCATGGAGTTCCCCACCTATGCTCACCTCAAACGCCACCAGACCAGCCACCAGGGCCCCCACACCTTCCAGTGCACCGAGTGTAATAAGTCTTTCGCCTACCGTAGCCAGCTGCAGAACCACCTCCTGAAGCACCAGAGCCCGAGGCCTTACACCTGCTCCCAGTGTGGCCTGGAGTTTGTGCAACTTCACCACCTACGTCAGCACTCGCTCACCCATAAGGTATCTGACTGCTCAAGTTGCACACATGCTGTAAACGTTACCTGGAGATCAGTATTTTTTTCTTTTGGCTTGTACAAAAATATTGAATGCTTTGGTTCTCTTTTTTTAATAGAGAGTCAAAGCAAACGAACAAAAAAAAGATAATTTGCATCTGCAGTTCATATATAATTCACCTTAAGCCTTGGGTGTAGTTAACAGATACGAGCATCCACCTATCTGGCATCCTTTGTTGTCTTTGTCAGATTCATGTTGTTACAAAAACGTATGATTTTTTTTAAGGTCAAAATAGAATCAACGTATCTCAGTCTAATATAAGGAATTTAGCACCTGGATTTAGTATGCATATAAAGAATAACAGCTGGTAGAGGCTCGAGCCCCCACCTGCAACCATGAATTGGATAAATGCAGGAAAAAAGACTATTCCATCAACAGGGTAATGTTAGACTTTTCTGTGTGTTTTTTTTTTTTTGTTTTTTTGTTTTTTTGTTTTTTTTTCTCCATTCATTTGAAATTTTTATTAATGTAGTGCCAACAAGTCATGATGAGGAAATGTATTTTTCTTTCTTATATTGAGTCACTTTAAGTAGTTGATTGCCCAGTGAATAGAATAAGCTCCAGGTGGGTCATAGAAACAAAAAGAATATTGAGTTTCTAGCCTTGAATAATTTTTTTAATGGCAACAAAACCAAGTCTGAGTTATTAAACAAATAGTATCAATTCTCATGTAAAATATGTTTTTGTTGATGCCATATTCCCTGTGCAAATGCTGAGAAATCTTTGCAAAGGCTTCATCAGCAGTTAGAGACACAGTACTTAATCAAAATGATGAAAAATCAAAGGAAATTAGAAGCATAGTAGAATTATCTGGCAAATGTTGCATTTTTGCAAAGATCTTCAATCTCCTTGTCACGCTTTTCAACCCTTGCTGTTTCCCACACTTTCACACAGGTGAGGAAGAGAGAGATGAGGATGCTTCGGATTGCCTTTTGCCTGTATTTGTGATCATTCTTGGTTTATTCTAAAATCAGTTTCCTTTTGAAGAAGACTTTTTTTTCCGCCCCAACTTTTAGTCATGCTAATGGGTGAAGGAATAGAAGATAGCTGACAGATAGAAATCCCACACAGTGACAAATGAAAATGCTGTGTTGCTAGGGATGGGCTCAAATGTGCTTTCTACTGGGGGAACAAAACTCCAAAGCCACGTTCATCATCAAACTGGAAGTGATGAGAGCAGTGAATGTTCTCAGTGGAGAGAGAATATTCTCTTTTGTGGCTTGTGTTTGAGCTGGTTGTCTGTTCACTGCTCCCCCTGGTGGATAACGGCATCTCAACCCATTTGCTGTGCAGACAGTGGGCGGACGGACAGTCTGCCAGATTTGTCTGCTTATACAAACACTGTCTCTCGACCCACTAGTGTCCCGTAATACATATTTGTTCCTCGCAATAGCCTTGAATCCGCTCATTCAGTCGCAGGTTTTGTCTACTAACACTGACTGCAGAGTGGAGTGCAGGAGGCAGCAGCACATTCATTGAGACAGGCCTCAAGGCCTTAGATGACAGTTGTCTGCTCCTGTGACCCACTGCATGTGTTTGAGAACGTTACAGCAGCTGAATAAAGATGATACAAAGGGCCTTTTTCCTGTATTCTAGTGATCTCCTTTGGTACACCTAAAATGGCTGCCATAGATTTTGATATGGTTGGAGGAATGAGCAATAACTTGCAGGCAGGATTAAAATATTGCCCTGACATTGTATGCAGGATGATGACTCTTTAGCCACCCTGTTTTACATGAGTGCCATACACTTGCTGTTGTTTTTGTAGCTGAAGTTGTATAATTTAGTTATAGTAGAGCTTATTAATTCAGCTCTTTTATATATTTTTACTTAAGTGGATGTTTGCATGAGGTCAGCGTATGCACAGGTAATCCTTGTGAGTCAAACTCAGGCTAAATGTTGTTTCAGACAGATACTCTTGGATCTGTATCGGTGAGAGCCGATACCTTTAGTTAGGTCATCTTAAGCACACAGCTCTGTCTGTGAGCACCAAAGCCCCGCCCACCTCCTCTGTGACCCTTCTGTTTACAAGGGCCAGCAAATCGGAAGAAGCGGCTTGTTTCAGACGCTGGCTATCAGCACCAAAGTCCAGCATGGGATAAATTTAAATAGTTTTGTATTGTGACACATGCAAATCTATTTTATTATAGTCCAAGAATAAGATTATTAAGCTGGAATAGCATAGGAGCATGATAGGTTCTGTCTCAGCCACATTAACCTTTTTTTTGTCTTTAGCTGATATTAAAAGTGTTAAAAAATATGCTGACTGCTCAGTAATTTTTCTTTCCTTTGGTAAAAAATGTAAGGAAATTTAGGCACAATGCCGATTTAAAGATAGCCTGGAATGTGAAACTCATACTGAATCTAAAAATATGTGTCTGCGTGCTCAGGTTTGGGTGACTTGGAAGAGCAGTGCGGTTTTAGACCCCACACGTTCAAATTAATCAGTAAATCTGCCAACGTCTCACACTCTTGGAAGCAAACAGAACAGCCATTGCTGTATTTGACTGATGGACCTTTGTCTTCTCTTTGCACTCTGCAGGGAATGAAAGGCCACAAGTGTGACGTGTGTTCCCGAGAGTTCACCCTGTCTGCCAACCTGAAGAGGCATATGCTCATCCACAACAGTGTCAGACCCTTCCAGTGTCACGTTTGCTTCAAGAGCTTCATCCAGAAACAGACCCTCAAGACCCACATGATCGTCCACCTGCCCGTGAAGCCATTCAAATGCAAGGTGTGTATTTTAACTCCAGACTGATAGCAGAGTGTGCAGGGCTGTTTAATTAACTGGCGTGAAATTAGTTGTGATGATGCATTTTTAGTTTCTATCGATTTAATTTAACGTAATAGGATTATGGGGGAGAAGAGAGTGCTCCTAGAAAGCATCTCATAAGCGTCTTATAACCTGATATCAGTACGTTTTCTAAAATTAAATGAGAAGAAAATCCCAGACACGAGAGGCCACTATCGCCAGGCAGGATGCTTTTATCACATCTGGTATGTATTTTTTTTCTGTTTATATCGGTGCACCTAAATTAGTGGGGGGTTTTTAAAATATTTTTTTCCAGGTTTGTGGCAAGTCTTTCAACCGAATGTATAACCTTCTGGGTCACATGCACCTCCATGCTGGCAGTAAGCCCTTCAAGTGTCCTTACTGCACCAGTAAGTTCAACCTGAAAGGAAACCTCAGCAGGCACATGAAGGTCAAACACGGCATGGATGTCTCACCTGAAGGACAAGGTTAGGCTCACTTTTTTAAACATTAATATCAACCTTACTTTCTGTCATATCCATCTCTTTCACAGTAAATGCATCCTTATATTAGAAATGGCCAAACTTTCATATATCATAGAACAACAAAAATGTTGCACCTTTTTACAGTTATTTTTGCAGCTAATATTGGACAGATAAGCACATTAGCCAGGTGTTTTATACTGTTTCAAAAGTGGATGTTTGCAGAAGGTTCAGATGATGACATCAGTGCATGTACAAGTAATCCCATATGAGCCAAAGCTCAGGCTTCGTACAGCTCCCAGTGCTGTTCCAAACAGTCTTTTTCCTACTCTTGAATCTGTGTCAGTGAGAGCAGATATCCCTAAAATGGTCATCTCAGGCACACAGCTGTGGCTGTGAGCACTTAAGTCCCACACACTTCCTGTTCAGACCTTCTGTTTGCATCAGGCCACAAGTCAGAGGAAAGTTGCCTAAAAGCAAGAAGATCTAAAAACCCTCGTTTCAAATGCAGGGGGACACCAAAGCCCAGTATAAGATAAATGAGGATTATTTTAAACTATGAATCCAAAGAAGAAGTAGAAATATGGAGCTGGAAGTGAGCTTTATGCATTCTATCCATCTGTCCAACCACCTATTAATCTTCCATTTATACAAAGTCAGCTCATGGGGGCAGCAGGTTAAGCAGGCATTTTAAATGTCCTTCTCCCTAGCAACACTTTCCAGTTCCTCTCGGCGGGTCCTGAGTCGTTCCCAAGCCAAATGAGGTATATAATTTCTCCACTGAGTTCTGGGTCTACCCTGGGATCTCTTCCCAGTTGGATGAGACCAAGAAACCTCCAGTGGCTCATTTAATACTTCCTCCACATTCTGTCTCTAAGGTTAGGGAAGCTCGTTATGGCCGCATGTATTTGCAACTTTATTTGGTCATCAGCCAGATCATGACCATAGGAGAGGGTCAGAACATGGACTGACCGGTTCAGTCTAAACAGTTAACTTTTGGCCCAACTCTCTCTTCACCATGACAGTTGGGTATAATTCCTGCATTACCGGTGTCACCATACTAATCCAGTGGTCAAACTCACACTATGCCCATTTTGTTTTTCTTCTTTTTGCTGTAGACATGTATTATTTGACACATTTCTACTTGTTTTGAGGATAAGACATAAGATTAATTCACTGATGCAATACGTTTGCAAGGTTGAAATCATTACACCGTCCAAGATTAGCTCAAAAGTGCTAAAAATCTCACTTTTCAAATAGGTGGGAGTTGGCTGGATGAGCATCAGGCCATGTACTTAATGTTCTTTCCATATGTTGCCAGGCCAATGTCAGTCAATGCCTTTTTGTATTTTCCAGAAGTTCTTCCAGAAATGGAAAGCCAGGGGGAATATGAAGGACAGAACTTCACCTTTACAGCACCGGACAGTTTGGACAATGGTGGCTCCCAAAACCTCACTAAACTCACTACAGCAAACATGGAGGACATGGAGGAGTATTACAATTTTGGAAAGGATACAAGCAGCTACACTACACCTTGAGTGGTGATGGACCAGAAAACTTTATTCTTTTCTTCTTCTTTTTTTTGTTTTTGAAGGCAGAAGGAAATTAAAGAATTGTTGTTGAGACTTTGGGAGACTCTGGGAAAAGGGGTTTTCATTTAGTTTTGGCCTCCTTCCAGAAGCGCCAGACTTGGCGGACTATGATGGGAGGCCAGGGAGGAGGAGGAGCGCTTCAAAGGAGACGTTTCAACTCTGTTGCTTATAACCGAGACACTGAAACAGTTGACACGGTGTGAAGCTCTTCTTTTGGGATTACTACGCTTACCGACTCAGACTCTCACTGGTGGACAGTGAAATCTGTATGTTGTGTGTATGTATCAGTTATTTGAAGAGAAAAAAAAAAGAAGAAAAAAGTTGCAGTTGCAGAGCCATTGGTTACATTTAATGTGATAGAAATTTGTTTGCCATTTTTGTCATTCACAACCAATGTATACCCTCATATTTTTGACTGAAAGTGCCAGCAAGAGACATTTTGCAACTAAGCTTCCACAGTGTCAGCTATTTACTCACTGTATATCAAAGTTTTGATACATAGTCACTACATATTCATAGGTTTGAATGCTCTTAGTTAACAACTCCTAATTGTAGTTGCCCGTTACTGCCTAGTCCTCATTTGAAAGTTCAGACAGGTCTATCTTTCAGTGCATTTGTACTTTTTGCACAGGACATTGTAGCCTTTTTTTTTTTTTTTTTTTTTTAAATCTTAGTAGGGCACCGACTACCAAAGTTGCTACTGTCTCATGTCGGCTACAACCAGAAAACAAAACTGCCGGCATGTAAAGCCCTCTCACTGTACAAATGATTCTGCAACATGCAGTGTGTTTACCCATCTTTTTTGTTTCACATGGATTAGCTTTACATTAATAATCTATCCCGTGTAGTGAATATACTGCTCTAGGTTTTGAATTACTGAGTGAACAGAACAAAAAGCACTTTTTCATCGAAACCTGTCAATTTTTTCTGTGAAGGCGGTCTTCAGTAAGAGTGAATTCATTTGCCTCAAGGAAGAAGAGCTGGGGATGGAAGATAAAATCTTCCGACCCCTTATAAAGGCAATATTATTAAACACAGTTATGCTTTTTCAATCTTGTTTTGTTTTGTTTTTTCTAAACTGCTGTTTACCTAAAATGGATATTTCATGGTTGTCAGTTCAAATACGAGTTGCAGAATGAGCAGTTTGAGCAGAGAATCAGCAGTTTGGGTTTTTATTTGTTGTTTGTAGTTTCAGCACTCTTAAATCCAGGGCTGGGTCCACTTTACTTTTAATTCAATTTATTCAGAAATATTTTCCCCATCATGGGGAAAGTAGCATGAAAAACAAGAGATTTAAAAAAACAAACAAACAAACAAAAAAAAAAACGAACCTGTGAATTTGAAAGATGAACATAAATTATTTGGAAGACGTGTTTGCTTAGATTTTGAAATGATTGAATTAAAAGTGGACTGACACTGGTCCTGCCACTCAGAAATTCTGTTTAGGGGAAGATGGATAACTCCCCCTGTCCTGCCATGCAGGTCAGCCTTGATATGCACACTAAGCCAGAGGAATGGTCTACTAGTTCTTTTTTTGAGATGAGAAATATTAAACTGAGACCTCATGGAAATTGACCATGAATTATTTAATAAAGGTTCTCTAGTTTAAGCGATTAAGACTGGTGTTTTAATCCATCACTATCTGAGGGATAATCCTTATGATCTTTTAGTGATACACTCACTTTTCCTGTACGACCTCAACTAATTTGACATTGTTTTACCATTATATCTTATACCAACATTTAGTTGGATTGCCACGAAAGTTGGTACACGATACATTTTGGGTCAATATTATTGTGATTTGTTGCTGAAGAACAAGCAAATTTGAATATTGATGGAGCATTTTAATTTTCTTGGTCTGCTGCATGGATGCTTTTGGCTTGGTACCAGAGAGCACATTTTGGGTTAAACCTGAAGTCTTTAACTCCCAGTAGAGCTTATGGACTGGTCAGCTGCTTCATGGGTGCCTTAAACTTCCATAAGAGCAAGATTGAGCAATTTTGCTCAGAGATATAGCTCTTTTATTGCTGACGATGAAGTTAAGTTTTGGGGGTTTTCTTTGATCAAGAATTGTGTTAATTTTCTTTCTTTCTGCCTTTTAACAATTGGGGCAGAAAGAGCAAGAATCTACCATATTTTCTGAATAGTGTTTAGATCTGTTAATGTCTGACCACACTTTAAATACCAAAAATATTTTTGACTGAACAACAAAAAAAGTTATTGTATGTCTGAGTGCTCATGTTTCTTTAAATTTAGCAGTTATAGATGAACAACCAGGCCTGGGATAAATCCTTTCCTTCCTTAGGGATACATATAGATTCTTATACAGGATGAAAAGAGAGCAATGATGAACACAAATGAGGACAACCATGGCTGGGAGGTTAATTCAGGTAATGTGATTGGCAGTGTACCTGACATGAAATTGGACATGGAATTTTCCACTGCAGCAAACCTCAATTATTCTGTATTACAAACAGGAACAAACACTAAAATGCGGTCTGCAGGTGCACTTTAGCCAATGATCAGTTTAAGATTGGAACAGTGAACCAGTTAACCCAGTTTTCTTTTCCTTAAAGAAATATTCATAATAAGCACTATCATAATGCATAGACGTTACAGCAACCGACTGGATGACTGTGACCATGTCGACATCTGCTGGTCATACACCGTGGCTGCCAGCACAGCTAAAAGCTTTGCCAAAACTCCCATCAGGCTTGGCCCCCTGCTGGTACAACACTACTCAGCATTATGCACTGCAGGGTGCATATGATGGCTACAAAATGAGCATACAGCACCGCATGAATGCACTGCTGGACAGGAGCTCATATGAGCAAGTGCATGAAATTAAAATGTGCAATAGAAATGCATGTGGTGGCTTTTCCTCAAATGATTCTGTACAGTCTGTGCTGATAAGTGTTTGTTTTTTTTCTGTCCCAGGATAAAAGCACCAACCTGACAAATGAGCAGAAAAAGGCAACTCCACACACACGAAGTGTAATTAAATGACAATTTCTTTTTATAGTCATGCTGATTAAGTACAATGTGACGTTAACGTAATGATATCCAAATTTTGCTGTTCCCTGAAGATATGCTCTAATTTAATGAGAAAGCCTGAAACTTCTTTAAAACGTCCATAACAAATGAATATTAGCATTAATAATTAATTATAAAAATTCACTAATTTGTACAAATGTGGCAATAGGAAAAGGCAAACAAAAAAAATATACAGATTTTAAATAAAGGCACGTATTGCGGAGCAGCTTCAAAACTGGATACAAAGATTCATACAAACAAGAGGGTAAAATGTTAGTTAAACAAATCTACAAGCAGTTTTTGCCTGTTTTTTTGCTACATTAACAAAAATCTTATTGTCTTCTAAATGTTATTCAGTTGCCGAGAGCTTTATCGAGGTTGGTCTTGATGGCATCAAGGAAGTCTGTCGTGTTGACATAGTGTTCATTTAGCTTGCAGCTACAATGGAGAGGGTAGACAGTGCAGAGATTAGTTCAAATTATAAAGTGTGTATTTATGTGTAAATATAAAAAAAAAAACCCTCTACAATATGAATTAGAAATGAAAATATAATCTCACTTGGCCAAGCCATGGATGCAGCCTGCAAGATCCTTGGTCATTATACCATTTTCCACCGTTTCCACACAGACTTTTTCCAAAGTTTGGCAGAACCTGGAGAGAATTTGTAGTGCAACAGCAGTTAAAATGATGTAAGACTGTATAAATATATTATATATGTCAAATGAGTAGATGACACTAATAAGATGTGTACTTTATCAAATTGGGATTCTCATCCAGTTTGCCTCTGTGCTCCAGCCCTCTGGTCCAAGCAAATATGCTAGCAATGGGGTTGGTACTGGTTGGTTTTCCCTGTAAAGCAATGTTAGCGTTGGTCATTTAAAAAAAACAAAAAACTGCAGGTGTAAATACTTTTCATGTTAGGTCAGTAGCATAAGAAGCTTGCAAGAATAACAGAAAATAGAGTGAAAATTTGAATTTTAGTTCCAGTAAAATTGAACATTTTTACCTTTTAAACTCTAAACCCTAAAACTCCCTGTGACCCATAACCTAACATATAGTCAAAGCTCAGAGTCTTTTCAGATTGATTCAGTGGCCCTTACTCTCTGGTGTTCACGGTAGTGCCTGGTGACAGTGCCATGGGCAGCCTCAGCCTCGATGGTTTTACCGTCGGGACACACAAGCACTGATGTCATGAGACCCAGAGAACCAAAGCCTGGTACAAACAGAAACATGGCATTAGAAGGAAATCGCATCAGCATGAAATCACGAAAACATGAAAATCACATATAAATAATGCAGCATTGGGAGCTCTGCAAACATACTCATTATCCAACCGTAATCTACTTACCCTGAGCCAGAATGTCTGACTGGACATCTCCATCATAATTCTTGCATGCCCAAACAAATCCTCCAGAGGACTTCAGGACCTGGGCCACCATGTCGTCAATGAGACGGTGCTCATACCAGATCTTCAGCTTGTCAAACTGTGGCTTGTAGTTTCTAAAGGAAAACAAAGTCAAAGAGAAATTCAGTGGCTTTGTCGATGTTAAACAACCAATAATAAAACATTTTGATGGCTCAGTGAAGAATGTTTCCCTCTAGCATCAGAAACAGCACCAGGTCTAATACTCTACTGCTGTGTGTCTTACCCCAGCTGGTTACCCCAGCGACATGTACTGCACATTTCAGCTTATGGCCATGATGAATCTGATGAATGGTACAAGCTGAAACATGGGGGTTTCAGTGAAATTAAGAACCTCCAAAGCAGGTGAAGCTTTCTCAGATACCTCTGCTCTGCTCTCTTTTTAAAGTACATCTTACTTCTCAAAGATGTCCTGGAAGATGTCTTTAAAGCGGCCATCGTAGGCCTTGAGGATCGTGTTCTTGGTGCTCATGTATAGGGGCCACTTCTTCTGGATGGCATACTGGAAGCAGCTGTGAGCAAATCCACTGATGGACTGAGCAAAGAAAGCATAGCACTTGCATGATCAATAGCATCATAGAACATTAAATTAAAAACAAGGAGAGTGTCCCAAAGTATCTTATCTTTCTCATGTAACAAAACCTATAAAGAAAGTTACTATTACCTCATCAGTGTTGTACATTCCCATCCCACAACCTCCTGCTGGGAAGTCATACACCTCCCACTCCTGCTCTGTGCTTCCATCAGCTGGGGTAAAAACAATCTTAAACTTTCCAGGCTGGTTAATGACAAAGTCCGTGGCCCTGTACTGTGAGACAGTCAGACGCTGGTATGTGAGTCTGTGCTGCTTTCAGTTTGGACAGAAAGAGAAGATGCACATTTGTCTTGTTGTTTTTTGTTTACCTGATCTCCAAAAGCATGCCTGCCAATTGTTATGGGTTGTGTCCATCCAGGAACAAGACGGGGAATGTTTTTGCAAAGGATTGGCTCACGGAAAACTGTGCCGCCTAAGATGTTCCTGATGGTCCCGTTGGGACTCTTCCACATCTTCTTTAGTTTAAACTCTGAGGAGAAAATATAATAAACACTTCATCTAAATGAAGAAGCACAACAAGGTGTTAATTCGTGTAAATATATTAGAATTAAAATGCACTCAAATACCTCTAATTCTAATGAATCTGCACAAAGTTAAAACAAGTCTGAGTCTAAGTTACCCTCAACTCTGGCCTCATCAGGGGTGATGGTGGCACATTTGACGGCCACGTTGTATTTCATAGTCGCCAGAGCAGAATCTATGGTGACCTGGTCATTGGTCTGGTCTCTGTAGGGCAGACCCAGGTCGAAATACTTCAGCTCAACATCCACATTGGGCAGGATGAGCTGTGCAAGATGTCAATGTGTTAATTGCCTGAGGATAATTTGGCACAGAAACCACAAAAATGCATACATGCAGAGTTACGAGGAAACATTTTGATTCCTTCACACGTCAAGTGTCAGCTAGTGTTTGATTTACCTTCTCTTTAATGAACTCCCATATGATGCGAGTCATCTCATCACCATCCATTTCCACGACCGGCTGGTCCACTTTGATACGCTTTGTTGCATCTAAAAAAATTTAAAGTTACATTACTGTTGTATTAAAGCTGTAAGAGTCTGGGACAGGGGAAAGGTTAAGTTTGCACACTTGTGTAAATAAAAGGTAAAATAGATTTCGATGCTAGGAGTGTATTCACAGCTTTGTATTATACTTCTTAATTGACTCCAAGTCTTCCAATTCGTGTCACTTTCAGGGAGCCAGCCATCGAGCTCTGAATATCTCTGACCCGACTGGCTTACTTTTATCATCTGAGACACCTGCATATCATTTTTACATTCCTGGCAGCTGGATTTCACTGAGGCAGTGACCTTCGGATTATAAGAGTGATCTGATATCATTTATTACCCGTCAAGCCCTTTTTGTACCTGACAGCATGTGGACTAAAGTAGCGAAGCAGGCAGGCACCAAACTTACACAGATTATTTTTTCCTTTTTATTGTTTTCACGTTAGAATACAAACTCTTTATATTTTATTCAGCATGACCACACTGGCTTTTCTTTATGTTATTACCTTATTTATTTGTCATTTTGTAATAATGAAACAGCTCTGAATCACTATTCGTGGAATCTTACATTGTATGATTCACCCATGGATACTTGCCAAACAGCAACATCGACTTTCTCATCTGTTTCTATCATTTCCATGTCCAGTCGTACGCTATAACTTATGACTCTGCCACACTGTGTATGTCACGTAACCACATTAATGTTATGATGACTTCATTTTGACTCATTATGTTGTCGACTGTAAACTTACAGTTCCTCTGTTGCAGTCTGTGTTGGCAGACGGCGGCCGGTGAGACCACTGCGGGGTTTTGCGACAGCGCAGCGGCGGCACTCCTCGACACTGTAGTCAGAGCTTTAAGGTATCCCGCCATGTATACTAGTGGTTACTTACGGTCAGCGACTGGTCCACTGGGACTATAGCTTCTTCCTAATGAATGAACGTAAGGCCTGTAGAGCCCGGTAAACTGATGACGCTGGACGTCGGCGCTAATAACTTCCACCCACGTCAGCTTGGAGAAAGACCGCTTCGCCCCGATTGGCCAGTGGAGCCAAGTGAAGTGAAGAGTTCACTTCAACTCTTCTTCCTATTTCCTCATTTGAAACACAGGAGTAGACGGCTGTATACACGCTCCATGTGTATGTAATGTGTGGTTTTTCACATTAAAAGCCCCAACGTAATCCGCATAAACTGCAAATGTAGAGTGTAAACATCTATGTCTTCTCATTTCTTTGAAGGCGGAACTTCTTTAAAGAATAATAATTAAAAAGAACTTAGCAAAAATAGAAGAAAAAAATCTGAACATAGGAAATATGAAAAGATAAATAATATAAATTTGTTCCAGGGTAAAAATTCATCTGCTAGATACTAAAAAGTGTTTTCTCTGTGTTTTAGATTTATTCACTATCAAACTACTTTTGATGTCACACATGCTCCTAAATTTTAAAGTAATCACTAAGAAACTTAAAAAAAAACAACCAACCTCTGTCTACACTAAGGAGATCAAGTGTCTTTAATGCCTATGGAAACATTTTACTGAGTTTGAATTCACTTCAAACTACAATCAAACTACTTGGATTCATTGCAAATAATTGTTCTCAGTGATCACTTTTATTACATGCTTAAACACTTCTTTCCTGATGTTACTGCCCCCCCCCCAAACATCGTTTGCCCAATAAATAGAGTATGAAGGCTCACTGATGATTTGATAAGTTTGAAAAATTATGTAAATCATATCTTATGTCTCTTGACTTATTTTAGCAGTGAGTTCCACAGGACATTTACTGCCAAAGAGCAGAGAGGCAATGGCACATGATGGCCAAACACCCTACTGAGACACTTCGTCTTGAGTTTTCCTTTAATTTGCCACATTTCCATATAGCATTACGCACAGTGAAAGTCAAATATTCAAGTCTAGCTGCAATAAGCATAAAAACATTTTTAATGTGGCAGCACATTAGGATTAGAGTTTCCAATGAAGCTTCTGGAAAACATTAATGGAGACCTAAAGTATTAAAGACTGTCAGAATAGCTTAATCTCTCATTTTTTAAAATAAAATAACATCGAGTATCATTGGATTTGAAAAAAACATCACAGCACTCAGTTCCAAACTTTAATTTGACAATGTCTATAAACTTACTGGCATGATTAGTCTCATAATTAGCTGAAAGTAACCCTCTTTCGGGTTAATGAAGATGTTTCACATCTCATCTGAAAACCCTTTGGTCAGAACTGAAGAAGCCTCTAAAATGAGAGGTGAGAAACACCTTGAAGAACCCTAAAAAGACATCCAGTTACCTTCCACTCAAGTTCTTGAGACTATCATGACCTGGATGACTGACAACCTACACAACCGTATTTAAAAAATATATAATTTTAAATCTTCAAATTCTTCAAATCGAATGGAAATGTCAAAGAAACTATTTGTGCAAAAAATGATATCTGGTTGATACTTGGTCACTTTCCAGTGAAGAAAATGTAAAACATATAAATGAGAAATGAGAATCCAATAAAAAAAAAAAAAAACAGTAGTTGCGTGTATATATCAGGTTATATGTATTTAAATTAAAACAGTAAACTTCAACTTGGTTGACATGAGGAAAAAACAAATGTCTAAGCCACTCTGTATGAAACAGACAAAGACATGAGAGAAACGGAGCTCTCATAGCTCATAATGATTTTGCACACATAAATTAAGGTAACAATACACATAACAGATGCTATACAACAAATAAAACTCAAATTTAAACACAATTCCTCTTTGGTTTTTATGTGTGATACAACTTTCACTACAGATGATATAAATCCACAAAGCTGCTTTTATAAGTGAAACTAGGCTACTTAATAGGCAGATCAAAATAAACATGCCCTCTCGTCCACCTCTATAAAAATAAAGTCTCTAAAGGCTGAAAGATGTCAACTGCATTTTAAACACAGACATGAGTGGTGTTTCTTTTCAGTAGAAAGTTGTTGAACAAAAACAACTTGTGTGAAAACTGAATTCAAGTTTTGCCCGACAGGAATGTGAAAACCCCTTGATCTATCCATTTACCATTGGCTTTGATGAAAATACTAACATTATGTGCTAATATCTGTTCACATTACCAAGCTTCCACTTGAGTTTCTGAGGGCACACTGAGACCTTGGTTTTTAAGTGGTAGCTGCCACGGAGCCTTTCTTGTCAGAGAAGAAGCTCTTAAGCATCATGACTTGACCGATGCCGATGACAAACAACAGGACGGTTTCTCCGATGGACCAGTAGGTGACGCGCTCCAGCAGGTGCTCTGCTTTTGTGCGATCCTGTGCCTCTCTCAGCCTGTACCATGTCTGTGAGTCAGCCACCACCTTCAGGATCTCATGAATGGCGACACAAGATGACTCCAACTGATAACAGAAAGATTAATGGAAATTCATCAATATGTACAGTGGAAGGTGGATTGCACAGATCAGAGTCACATAAACTTACGATACATTTGACCCTGGAGGTCTCAGTACTTGAACTAAAGAGTAGTAACACTATGCTATCCTATACTCTGATATGAAATGCACAGTTACAACTCTTAACAACAAACACTCAACTTCTTTATTGTACTGTGCACTACATTTTACACTTTTACATTGATTGATTTTAATCTGGTATCTGCTACTTTATACCACTTTTTTTCATTTAATAAGCCACTCTCTGTTTTAGCTCTGCTGAATTTCAGATATTTTGCGAATTAGCTATACTTGCTATTATTACCTAATATATTTATTTAAATGAATATTTATTTTACTTTATTATATTTAAGATATATGTTATGTCATACTATATTCTACTGACCTACATACCATTCTACTTATTTAGGTTATTTGTGATACATTTCTTGTGGTTAACAAGAAATGCATCAAAGGAATTTTCAAACTCTTTTGAGAAATAAAGTATGGCTTATCAAATGTTGTAATCTGTGTTTTGACAAGTAGCAATGCTGTCAAACTGTTGACATTTCCTCTTTTGAGTGATTTGTGTAATTCGAGGAAAGTAGAGTGCATTCAAATACAATATTTCCTTGTGACCTTAATGTGAATAACTCTTGCACCACCTTGTGGACATTATATGAACACCTTTAAAGCAGTAAAAATACTATACCAATTTTAGATTACTTGTTATTGCTTTACTAAGTATAACTGATATGTCTGTACTCGTTTTTCATGTCAAAATACATCCTGTTTTTTCTGATTCAAATCGTGATACAAACGTCTGTAATATGACATTGCAGTTCTGTCTTCTCCACACCCTTGTGGATGTTAATACCTATTTCAAGGCATGCTTGTCTAATTGAAAGCAGCAATGTTTAAACATTGTTAAGGTAATATATTATCTATCAAGTAATCCAGCATGTTCTTAAAAAAACAAACTGCAGGTGACACACTGAAAGCACCGTGTTCATTAATTAGACTGACCTGAGTCAGAGCTGTGCTTCTTTTCATGCTGTCCAGAATGGGTTCCTCATTCCCGTGGCGGAAGTCCAGATACACTACTTTGTGTGTAAAAGTGGAGAATTCATTGCTGAAGCAAACCTTGTAGACTCCCTTCATAGTTGTGGTGTGAGAGAAGCTGTCATACTGCTTCTTCTTCTCATTATACAAGGCACTGTTATGAGGATCTGTGACGAAGCAGTCCACATCATAGTTGCCCCCTGAAATAACCTAAAAGAAAATAAAACATATATAGATGGAAAGAAAGTTGCAACGTTGCGTCGCTGTTAAATATATTGAAGTTATTGGATGTGGCTGTGTGTGGTGTGCCAGCTGTTCCTCTGGGAATTGTTGGGCTTCTCTTTAAAAGTCTTTATCTTGAAACGGAAAGTACTCTGAGATAACATGTTTTCAATTGATTAAAAAACGGAGCCAAATTTAAGTTAATCAAAACATGCATTCTGCGCTATTTTACGATTAATAGATAATTATAAATTTGTTCTTGATTTCTGGAAGCAGGAGAAAAAAAAACTTCAGCCTCAAAATTAGTCTGACAGCATCTGCTAAATGCACACACTGAGGTGATGGAGCTCGAGGAACTTACTTGAAAGTCTATGTCAAACTTCACGTCTTTCTCCAGCTCCTCGTAGAAACACTGCTTGTCATTGTCAGGCAGTTCAAATGTGATCTCAGTCCCAGACACCACAAATGCATTCAACAGCAGCAAACAGGTGAGTGACAAATACAACATCGTGAAAACAAAGAGAAGGTGCAGGCAGACAGACTATTCTTCAGTGTTACAATGATGTTAACAGTTTGTAGTTCTGACGTGGCGCGAGCATGAAGAACTTCCGGGACATTGTTGTTTATTTTTTGTTTGAAAAGAAAAATCCCACTTCTTTCAAACGTAATATAAAGACAGACAAGACCCAATTTAAGCTTTTATCGTAATTTAAAATATTTTAATACAAGTTTGGACCCACAAAGCGAAGAAATACGCTTAACCAGTTGTACCGAGATTTTAACCAATAAGAGAGCATTACAACAAGTTTTCCCCTTTCAAAATAAGTGCACGGGATTAACAAAAGAAGCTGGAAACCAATAAACAAACGAATTTTAATAAAATAAGGGAGGTCAAGTGAATTTTGAGTTCCAAAGTAGATTCATTTGCATGCAAAATTATTGCTATATGTTATTACTTGCATCAGTAAAAGTTTTTAGTAAAATTATATTTTCATGGCACAAATGTACTTCATCAATAGTTAAATCAACCACTAATGTTCAAAGTTCTAAGATGACTACCAGTTTAATTTCATCTGTTGCTACTGATGACAGTGTTACGCCAAATTATTAACTAAAATTGTATAAATCTGTTTTACATGGTGTTTTAGTTTGAAAATCCCTGTGAGACATGTCAGATGAGTGGGAGTAACTCACTGCAAACAGATGCTCGTAATTCAGTACACGGTGTATCCTGAGCACATAATAGTACTAACTATTACTACCATTATAAACAAACAAACAAACAAAAATAAATCATAACAAAATAACACATAACCAAGGTTCTACTTTGCAATGCATTTTTAAAAATGTATTTTACCTGACATTTAGAGCATGCCTGCACAAGCTGTATGGCTGCTTTAAGTAATTCTTTAAATAAATAGAGTACATGAGTCAGCAAGCTGCTGCATTACGCCCTATTGTCTCTTGATGGGTGTGTTTTGCGTGGCATGCTATTACACAAGCACACTGCACTCTGATCTTTTATATAAATTACCAGATAGATTTCCCCACAATGCCAAAACAAACATTTACTGTACTTGAAAGCTTAAACAAATCCCAAAACAAAAACAAATAACACAGCAAGGAAATGCACGTAGTTAAACCAATGATTGATTTAAACGAAAGCTTATTCTGAAAATCTCCGTTTAGTTCCACCACGCCCTCCACTTCCGGCTAGTTTGTCATTACAAAATACGAAACGGGAAAACACGTATTTGTCGTTTTCCCCGTTGTTTGCGGTAGCTGACGTAAAGTCCTTCCACAAAAACAGATACTTAACTGCAAGTCTGCTCCTTATATAAGTTCCAGAATTGCTTAAACAATGCAAAACTACGCAGAGGCTGTTAAGGACTTCGCCGAGAGACATGCAACTTGTCTCACTGTTGTCTTTGTTGCAGGTAAGCCTATTTCTTTATTAAATGTATACTGTTTAAGCTATGTTAACTTGCACATTTGGTAGGATATTTGATATGGTAATGAAAGGAGATCAGGTAAGTACTTTGTTCTGTCATGACAGATTCTTGCTGTTGCTCATAGGTGTGAAATTCTAGAAATATATAACTACATGTAGCTGCTTGATTTAGCTTAGAACAAACATAACAGATATTGTAGTAAAAGGTCAAATTAAAAGTCTTCAGAATATCCTCTTACACCCTGTTCATAGCATAAATATCTTTTTTGTCAGGGGTAGGCGTGCTGGCCTTCCGCAGATGGATGGCAGGAGGAGTGTGTCGGAGCAAGGCCAGGCTGGAAGGGAAAACAGTCCTCATCACTGGAGCCAACACTGGTATTGGGAAAGAGACAGCCCTGGACATGGCCCAGAGAGGTAAAACCCTCCATGTTTGTTTGTTAAAGAAAAGTACAGAAAAACAAAAAACATATGCAAAGGCTGTGTCTCACATCCTGTACATGGGTGTAGGTCAGGGGTGTCAAATGTAAGGCCTGAGGGCCAGAATTGGCTTGACTTCTTTGGTGAAGGATGGCATAAATTTTAACCTTAACTTTAAACTGCATCATCATAGGTTTTACAGCCTATGACGTCATGCTACACTAAAATAATGAATTAATTTATATACAGTTAAATGATAGAAAAGTTCCTATTTTTTCAGTCTGCTCTAGAATTTTTTTTTTTTTTTTTTTTACAGTGGGTCCACAGTAAGAAAACAAAACAAAGAAAACAGACAATTTTCTGTTATTTAACAAAAACCTGCACAATGAGCTACCAGAAGTTTTTCAGTAATTTCGCAACTTATTTCAGTTTAAGCTGGATTTCTATATTGTGTAGAAAAAAGACACACTGCAGATAAACATCTGTACAGTGACAGACAGAGGAGATTCACTGGTCTAAACCACTTACCCTTGGTAAGTTAAAGTGAGTAACTAAAACAACCAACATTAAAGTAAACAAATCAAAGTATTTGAAGTCAAGAAATAACTTAAATAAAACCTGTCTGACAAATTGAAGAAATTTGTCAACGGGCATCACATTATGCCACGATCTATAGAAACAGCTGAGGAACAAAGTCACTGATATCTAACAGTCTGCAAACAGTTGGAAAGCCATTTTTGAGACTTCAGCAAACCAGTTAGAGCCATTGTGCACGAAGAGAAAGTTTGTAACAGTGGTGAACCTTTCCAGAAGTGGCCTTCCTGACAAAAATTTTTCCCAGAGCAAATCAGTGACTCATCCAAAACAACCCAGAACAACATATATGAAGGACTGCAGATCTCACTCATCTCACTTAAGTTTAGTGTTCATTATTCAAGAATAAGGAAGAGTCTGGACAAAAAAAAATTGCTAACAAAAAAGAACACACACACAAAAAACCCAACTAAACAAACTACTTGATGATCACAAATACTTTTGGGAAAATATTTTGTGAACAGACAAAAGGAAAAAAGTTGAACTCATAGGAATGTTAGAGTTGCATTGCATCTGGTGGAAAACTAACCCAACGTTTCATAAAAAGAACATCATATCTGGAACCATGAATTCTGCTCTCCGGCTATCAGTCTGTCCCTGAAGCTCAAGGTCACTTGGGTTATACAGCAGAGCAGTGATGCAGAACACATCAGAAAGTCCACTTCTGAATGGCTTCAAAACACAAAGTAAAAGAATAAGGTTTTAGACTGCCCTAGTCAAAATCCAGACTTCAATATGATTAAGATAGTTTGACATTACCTTAAACATGCCATTCATACACGAAGACTTGCTGACAATTTTTTGTAACATTTTTTTTTTTAAATTAAGTGTAGCACTGCCAAAAATGATTTAATTAAACCTCTCTATATATGTGTAAAATGAACCTTATCTACAGTCCTGTTTTGGACATTTGGCACTTAATGAAGAATATTATACAATAACCATTCAGTAATAACCAAAAAAAAATGATAGAATATTAAATAATAAGTATCAACAAGTGCAATGACAGTAGGTAAAAATAAATCTTTAACCTCAACTAGTACTTTGGTTGCACATTCTGTGGTGTTTACATGTAAATATGAGTTGCTTTTGTATTTTTTTTCTTTTCTTTCTAAGGGGCCAGAGTGATCCTGGCCTGCAGGGACATGACTAAAGCCCGTATTGCAGCAGATGAGATCCGTCAGAAGAGTGGGAATGGCAATGTGGTGGTAAAGAAGCTTGATCTGGCCTCGCTACAGTCTGTCAGAGACCTTGCCAAAGATGTGGAAAAGAATGAAGAGCGCTTAGACATCCTCATTAACAATGCAGGTATTGCACCAGTTCTACCTTAGTCAGTTAGTAGAAGTTAAATGTTGTCATCTTTGTGGGACCCTCATACAGATTTTTGGGAGGGCAGAATAAGTCATTTGGGGTTGAATGATACTGACAGACACTGAGAAATTAGTTATTTGTATGTTTTTATTTTTTTTGTAATTTTCTTACTTTCTTGTTTTTAAAAAAAAAAATTTTGTTAGGTATTATGATGTGTCCTAAGTGGAAGACCGAAGATGGCTTTGAAATGCAATTTGGCGTCAACCACCTGGGACATTTTCTTCTCACCAACTGTCTCCTTGACCTGCTGAAGAAGTCGGCACCAAGTCGCATTGTGATTGTCTCCAGCCTGGCGCATGAGAGAGGTAAAATTTTGGTGCTTAAGTCAAACAACCGAAAATATTTCTTAGTCATACCTGTTGAAAATAAATATTTCTTGCAGGTCAGATACACTTTGATGACATTAACATTGATAAAGACTACACCCCTCAGAAGAGCTACCGACAAAGCAAGCTGGCCAACGTTCTCTTCGGCAAAGAACTGGCTACAAGACTGAACGGTAGTGTGACAGGAGTTCAGACATGTGTATAATATACAGTATGTTACAAATAACCATTTCACCTCCTGTTTTTGTTTTCTATCTTTGTATCTTGAGTTAATGAGCATTGTTACCATGATTTTAACAGTAGTGCGGTATTTGATGCACGCCTTTTTCTGATGGACCTCTCATTAGGCAGCGGTGTAACCGTGTACAGTCTTCATCCGGGGGTGATCCGCACAGAGTTAGGCCGCCATCTATTTAATTCCTTTCCTATGTGGAAGATAATGCTAGCAAAGGTCTTCATGAGGTTGGTCAAAAATCCCCGGGAAGGAGCCCAGACCACCATCTACTGCGCTGTGGACGAGAGCCTGGCAAACTCCAGTGGTCTCTACTACAGGCAAGTACATCTGACTGGAGAAAAATGATGTGATCACAGTAGAAAAAGAAATTCTCTTATCCTACCAATTAATTATTCTAATATTAACAGAGATAATATTAGCTGAGATAAATAACAATAGAGTAAAAGGTTTTTAATACAAGCAGTTTGCAACCACACTGTGTGAGCATCTTCATGATTTATCTCTTTTCTTCATTCCACCATACAGCGACTGTGCTCCCAAAAAACCAGCACCACAGGCCCTGGATGATGCTGCAGCCAAGAAGCTGTGGGACCTCAGTGCTTCCATGGTTGGTCTGTCTTAAGCACAGCAGCCTGCCATGCCTTTATCAGCCCTGCTGTTTTTTGGCATTTCAGCTACCCTGTTTATGTGGGCAAATAAAGTACTAATCTTTACAGCCTTGCACATCACAATACACAATTTGATGTGCAATAAGATTTCTTTCCTGCTCAAATTTTATAGGGTTTTGCAGAACCAAATTTTGCACTATTTACTCTACTCAGTATGCACTTATTAAAATCATGTGTGTTGCTTAAGTCTTTATTTGTTATATACTCTGTATACTTTGCATACTTTATCATTTGCACAGGTACCCCAGTGTGTACGTGTGCATCACAGCTATATCATTATGGGAATAAGGTGATAATTACTTATTATTCTGCCATTTGGGCTTATTTTAACAGCATGTTCTCATATATAAAATTTGCTTTTATTCATGGCATTTAACAATTACTGACACATTGTAAAATCATTTGATTTGATTTGATTTTTTATTTTGTTGGTGTAGTTGATTTTGTATTGGGTTAATATGTAAACCGAGAGGTAGAATGTGTTGAAGCAGGGCTGAAGCAAAGGAAGTGACCTTAAGCGCTAGCAGCCGTGGGAAGATTGTTGTGCTTGACAGGACAGAGGTGTAGAGAGAGTAGATGCCTGAGGGGCAGAAAGCAGTCTGGATACACCCAGTACTGTAAATCCAAAACACTTGTCAACTCACTGTGAGCCCTCCTGTGTGTATGTGTGTGTGTTCGTGCGCTTGCGTGCATTTACAAGAAAATTGTGATGTTGTGTACTTTTTGTTCTCTAAGTTGACAGTTAACTTAAAGACTGAAGGTAACAAATAAGTGTAAAGCAAGAAACCACCAGCTGTTACAATCTTTTGGCAATAAATCTGGCGACAAGTGTCAACACATGCAATGACTCAACACTTTCAATGTATTTATACTTTTGTTTTTTTTATTTATGCGAAGTTATGGCTGTAAAATATCTGCAATATTTGAAGCTTGCAGTCATACAAACCTAGAATTGCACAGCCATTTATCAGCACATTTGACAATGATGAAAACAGCAAATAAGACCCCATTCTAATATAAAAGGCTCTCTCAATCATAGATTTTAAGAGTTAAAAGACGAGGAAAAGAAGCTGAAAATTCTCAGGTGTTTGGAGGGATCTGTCATTTGAAACGATCAATTCAAACTGCTTTTTAAAAGTAAAAGTCATGAGATTTTTGATTAGTACTAGAATGTGCATGAAACTTCTTTGACCATCCTGAATATTTGAGTTTGCGAACAGTAAGTCATCGCATACGTTTTTTTTCTGTATCAACACCTTTAAAACCCACACTTCGTTCTCCTATAGTTCTTATGCAGTGTGATCCTTACGTCAGGCCCACTCAGCTGTAATTAAATTGTAAAAGTGTCTGTGGGTGTGAAAGTCATGTCAGTACGCTGGCACGCATCACATTCAAGTTACTCACCTAGTTTTTTTTTTTCCACATTCAGCAGTTATGTCATTCTCCATGTACAGTCAATGGATTATGCTAGTCATGCTGTGTCATGTCAGGCTGAGACCCTGTTGCTTTCTAAACTTTGTTTCGAGGAAACCAAGCTTTCAGTATTGTAACTCAGCTGTTCTTGTGTTAAGTCTTACAGCATAGCCCCAAACTGGCACTAAGTCTTTTTTTTTAAGTCACTATAGACGGATCACAAATTTGCAAGGTTAAATAAGTGTTATTGTAGATGGTTATACATTCGCACAAACCCCATGCCTTGTTTTAATACCACATTTTAAAACGTGAAACTCTATCCATTCTAACAACTCTCAACATGTTTAAAACGCAAACATAAATCAGAAAGCACAGAAACTAGCCTTCAGCATGTTTCACCAGCAATAAACTCAATGACTGAATTACCCCACAGGCTCTGTGGCTCAGATGTTACCTCTTCAGTATCTGTAGGTAATGTCATGCACATGCCCTTATCAGTTCTCCGTCCAACGGATACAGAATCTATAGCTGGGCTGGAAAAGTGATAAGGAGATGTGAGTGACCACAGTACCAGAAAAGCATCTGTTTAATCTGTTAAACTGTGACAAAGTACCTATTTCTCAGGACAAAAATGACTCCAGAAAGTGTTGAAACTTTGTGTAGTTTTCAAGTTGCCGAAAATGAACCGCATGAACCTGGCATCCATTGCCTCAAAAGCCCGACCCTGAAGGTGGTGTTCTCGAGATTTGGAGCAGAAGATTTCTGATGTTTCACTCCCATTGTTGAGCCGTGGAGGAAGTCAGTCTGCCGAGGAAAAAAAGTCCCTCTCTGTCTTTCTTTACTTTGTCTGCCGGCTTCTCAGATCCTTACTCAGCGAAGGACTTGTTAAGTCTTAACCAGTCAAAGTGGGGTCCTGTAGCAGTGGCCCTTCACTGTTTGACTGCTGACAAACTTTTGAGGACACACCCCACTGATGAGTTTTATTTCACCACAGCCCCGCCTGGCTTGGAGGATTTCTAGGCTGCCATTGGTTCGTTTTCAGAACTTACCATACCTGCCCCCTGGCTCCTGAGGACCAGAGCCAAATAGTTCTTCCAGTTGTCAATCACGGTGGAGATCAGCCAGTGGGATGAGAGAGACTAAACTTGGTGGGTGTGTTTCCCACAGGTGTGGCTGAGAAACACATTCCAATATGTACATACCTGTCAGCTCTTCTGGTATTCAGCTGCTCCTAGAAAGTGAGACCTCTGTTGACCACTGGCTCTCCCCTTTCCTCCTCCTGGGGCCCATGCAGAGGTAGAAGGAAATAGCTCTCATTTCAGTTGCACACATAAGCAATTTTATATCCATGCTGTTTGTCTACTCAATTCTTTCTGTTGTAAGTGTTCCACTTCCTTTAATATGATGGGATCCCATACGAGATGCCAATAGGAAAAAAATGGCTTGGCTTATGCCTTGAAGGCTGTTTTTCAGTATAAACACATGTGAGAAATATTTCAAAAGTGGCTTTTCAGCAGAGAAACAATATGGCATATCATGGTATATCAAGGCAGCTTTAGGTTCCTATGAACCAGAATATCCTGACATATACCTTGATATGTGGTCTCAGCTAGCACACAGGTGCAGGTGCTGGCATGCACTTTCCCCCCAGCAAAGAACATAGTTTTGCTCCCTCTGGAGATCATAAAGTCTCACTGAGAATGTGTTTGGAGTGGAGATTTTATGTTGTCTGGCCTTCTGGTATGCAGGTTCCTCTCATTCCATAATCAAGCTCTCTCCTGCACCTCCTTTGTGTCCCTTTATTTCTCCTTTCTTAGAGTTTTTCTTCTTCTGTGAGACTACAGAGGTAAACCATGTGGGCCTGAGGCAGGTGCAGGATTGCAGGTTTGTAGCATTTGAGGGCCTAAAGCAGTGCAGCCTATGCCGTGACTACCTTTGGACGTGTCTGTGCATGTGTTGAGCTAAATCAGAGCAGTTATCATGGCTACGGTTTACTGTCGCCAGTCATTATGCTTAAAGAGAACCTGCAGATTTCTCATCATTGCACTGTTTGCTGTTTTTACTAAAATCCTTTATCCCGGGAACAACCCTGCAACCCACTTTGATGAAGATGATTCAATACATGGAAATATTAAAATCTCACAAAAAAGAGTTATAGTGATACTATCAATATATTTCCCCCCAAATTCTCATCTTTCTTTGAGTGATAAGGGAATTCTGTTTACTATAGAGCATGTGGTAAGCCATGTGCCAGCTGACTTCAGGGATTCTCGAGTTCACAGACACGACTCTCTATTCATACATACTGAAGTATGCTAATACAGTTAATTAAAAAAACTACTCCACAGGTTAAACCAGTGTCCCTGTTGCCACTTGTTATAAAAGCTGAAACCACCAACAGCTTAAGTGAGCAAAAATATAATAAATGTTAATAATGCCCAGTTTTTGTGTTTTTTCTCTGGTGTATTCCATAACTTACTTACTGTGAAATGTGATTTAATTCAATAAAGAGTGTATCATAAAGTTGTTTATATTTTCATGGAGGTGTTCAGTTGTCTCTCAAGGGTAGAAAATGCCGCTAACACGAACACCTTTGTTGCATTATACAATGTAGTTGAGTATTTGAATTTTAGGCTCTGGTTCAGGGCTGGACTGCATTATGTAGTAAGGTGGGTTTTTTTATTCCTTGTTTTTATTTAATCCCTATTCTTTCTTTGGAGTCCTGGAAACCCAGTGGCTTAGAAAAAATGCTCAAAATGATTCTTAATCAACATGACACTTCATGATTTTTCCCAATTTCTAAGATTTGTTCACAAGCGTGACTTCAAAGTGATAAAAGATTTCTAATGGTTAAATACAACTGACTTTTTTTTAAATGCTCTTTACTGGTAATGGGTGTTGACAGTTGTTTTTACACAGCACCACCCTCCCAAATCCCAAATAAGCCAACTGGAATTTCTATTTTTGGAGTTTTATTGCAGATTCTTTATCAAAAATCTAACAGGACCTCTCTGGTGTTGAATTGACCTAAAACACATTTATGTGAAAGGTTAATATACTCTTTCGGTGACTTTTAATAACTAAAAATACTCTTTGTTATTACAAAAAGCTTTTTGTAATAACAGTGGTACTTTACAACTTTGTCACAAAAGCTATAGAATAAGAGAATCACAACTGTGTCAACTCAGTCTGTGTTAATTGACCATGTGCATTTTTTGCCCACACGACTCTGTAGTACTGAAATTGCATTGTTAGCGTGACACTCATGGTTCTGCTTATATTTGTGGGACTAGACAAAAAGGGCATATCAGGATCAGGGGTGTCTGTAAGAATTCCAGGGTCCAGGCTAGAGGGAGGATTTTCAGAGGGTTGTGAGGGGTTGTTGGGCCCGGAGGCTGTGTCCTGTCACAGGGGATAACAGCATTGTTGAGTGAGCACATAGACAACAGGGCAGGTGCTGAGTCAGCTGTCTGCCTGATTTAGCATACGCTGCGCTGCTCTGGATGTTTTAACGTACGATTCCCACCGGCTCCTCGAGTCAGGAGATACAACCCCCACAAATCTCCTCAAAAAAATCAAATATTGTTTAACATATTATACAAAAGACATCAGTTTAAATTTAAAAAAAAGAAATATAAAACCAAGCAGTCTAAAATGTTCTCAAGTTAAAACGACTGGTAAAGTCAACTTTATCTGCAGTATTTTGAAATCAATTGCATGTTCTGAACACGTTTTCTCAAAAAAATGTTTGAGGTGTCATAAAGGTTTAGTGAATATAAAACTGCTTTAAAACGTGTCACTAAGGGGGAAAAATACTGGAAAAGCAAACGGTCTCACTTTCAAAATCTTTTGACTTTACTTAGTAGTATAGTATTCTTCCCCTCAGTGTTATGCAGCTATTTTCTGCCTGATTTCACATCCTGCTTTTGATATTTTGTGATGTCTTAGCATACCATCAGGGGAGGAAGAGCTGCAGCCATCTCTGCTTGCATTGTTATCGATTATTTAGTTGACTTGCTCTTGCCAGTGTGAAAGTCTGGTGCTAAGCAAACAGGTGTCAACCTCTCTTTATCCAGTTCTGGGATGTTGTGGGAACATCTGAAAACCAGGGCCACTCATGTGTACCAGAGGAGATCTGCTAAAACATCTTCTGTCCCTCACTGGGATTAGTGGGCACAGATTCCTGGCCCCTCTGCTCCGAGGCTCCCGCCAGTGCGCTTATCGTTGTTCTCTTATGCTTGCAGATGTGCATGCATAAAATCAGAAGATGAAAGATGAAGATGAAATTCATGATAGTAGGGCCAAGATAGATATCCAAATCTGATGCCCGTCTTTCTAAAAATACACTA
Organism: Oreochromis niloticus; assembly: GCF_001858045.2. NCBI lineage: Eukaryota > Metazoa > Chordata > Actinopteri > Cichliformes > Cichlidae > Oreochromis > Oreochromis niloticus. Next base: position 28,161,876 of record NC_031965.2, on the reverse strand, counting down.
ATCTAATGTAAGTCTCTTGGGTCACTACAACAGTGCTTGTTTGACAACACTATTATAAATTACATACACAGAAGGTGAAACCTCAGCACTCATATTTTGGAAGTTTTATTTTATGACCTTAAACTAACACCAATGATTTGAGTATTCAAAATTTGTTAATTTGGAAAAATGGCTACCAAAAACAAACTTGTGCACTGTAAACATTTAAAGTAATATCTAGCCACACAAGATCATTTCCTTTGGCTTCAGAACTCTGTCTGCATCAGCCATGAAATGTCATCCATGTATCACACGCAATCTTAGCCCTGGACAGGCAGCGAGGAGAAGTACCCCCTGGTGTGTGAAATCACACCCTGGATGGACTCCAGGCAGTGGAATGTCCCTGCGTGATTCCTCGGCAATGCAGAAGGTTTTCCACCAGTTTGAAACAAACCAACAACCAGATTATTTATCCGGAAATTCTAATCCCTGTGTAACTGTTGCTGTTGAGTTTAGATCATAGGGCTTAAATTAGTTATTCTGATGAGCTCTTTTGTACAACCTGTTTATGAAGGAATAGGCCTGTTTTGTTTTTGTTTTTTTCCACAGCAAGAAAGGCACAGGTGCGTTTTATTAACCAGTAATGGCCAAATTCCATTTAGCTGGTTTTGTCTTTTGTACCCTTGTTTCAAGTTATTGTTAATCAGCCATTGTTGGCAGGTCTGGGGGACTTCCTGCATTATTCTGTTATTAATCAAAATACCCATAACAGTTCAAAATCCTGAACAGATGTTTATTTTATTCCAATTTTGAACAATACAGACCACATATATGGTTAAAATTACAAAATTACCTCTGTTCAGACCCTAACCAAGATATGGCTGGAGACAACCATGTTTAGTTGGAAGAAAAATAAATGAAGCATGGTTTCTGATCACTATTGATATTCACTTGTTTGAAATTTGCAATTTATGTGTACAATTCAGAGCCATTTGACAAATGCCCTATTTGTGCCAAATTGATGTCCTCACGTAATAGCGCTGGTTGCATCATATTGGCAGTGATGTGAGGTGGCTCATTTCCACGCACAAGATGGCCAATCAGTTTCACCGTTTTTTGACATCAATTGACGTCCATATTTCTCCAGTTACTGGCTGGCGACTTATGGCCTTGTTTTGGAATGACCAATGGTCCTCCTCCTCTTCATCATCTTCCAAATCTTTAATCTCAGAGAATATTTTTGCCATCTTTATAAGCAGCCACACAGGCAAAGCTATAAATTTGTTGTATCCCACCTACAATTTGCTGGTTGGATAGAGTGTGAGAACCTATAGAGGCTTTCTAAAAGACAGAGGGTAGAACATGTACAGGGGAGGTTACAGTGTGAAGATGTGCTATTATACTTGCTCACAGAAAATGAGACAAAGCATAGAGTCATATCTTAAAAAATCCTAATAAACATACAACAGTACACAATGGGTAAAAGTTGGTGTTTTTACAAATCATGTTAAATAGATTTCTTTTTTTGATTAACCTAAGTTTACAGTTCTTTTCTTTTTTCAGCTTATTTGCATTTTAGTATTTGTCAGTATTTACAAATGTCATTTTGATGTTATTGCTATTATTATTATTTTTTGGTTTGGTTTCATTTTGTTGTATTTGCTGTGTTTTGTTTTGTGTTGTTGAAAAACTGATAAATTTAATACATTAAAAAAATTATGTAAAAGCGTGCTACACAAACACTTGACACATCTGTCATGAAAAAAAGGTCATTTGTTAGTTACAAACTTTAACCATTTAAAAAACATATAATTTCTTTTTTCATATGTGACTATTCTATATTTTCATATATGCTGTAACTCATTACAAAGTATAGACCACTATACAATACAGTTCAGAGTGAAACTTTTGTCTTCACATTAAGAGTTTTGCCTTGTAGTTTCCATTACAAGAAAAACTCTAAATGATAAGATTTCTTCTAATGTCTTTTGGCAGTCATCACAACTTTTACTGAGGCTGTCGGGGGTCAGATAGCTTTCCTGCCAACATCAAATGCTGAAGCACAGGAGAGTATTTCATTTTGTGCACCCTAATTTTATATATGATTTAACATCTGATCAAACTTATGTAATATAATTAGAATTTAGGATGGATACAAAGTTCAACTTCAAGTCTTGTTAAAAGAAGAGAAGAGCTTCCAAGCATCCTTTCATAAAACACCAGGTTCACAGGGCTGCGATGACAATCTTTATATGTTTGTGAAGAAGTGATACAGCTAAAACTGTTTAGATAGATGGTAAATAAAAATATATTTCCTCAATGGGAAAGAAACTGAGTCTCAGATTAAAGTATCTGAAGTTTGTTTGTTTGTTTTGTTTGTTTTTTACTTATTGAGGATGTTGTTTGCCAAATTTTCAATTGTCATTTCTCTTCAAAAACCCATAAAAACCATATTTCTCATTATTTATGTGAGAATAATACATTTCTCACGCTGAGATTAAATTTATCATTTTGTTTAGACTGTCAATTAGAGAAGCTGAAGGAGCCACATCTCCATTTCTCAATGCTGCCCTCTACTGTGAAATGTTAGAACAAACCAAAATATCCCCCTAGAGCAGGGGTGGGCAATCTCAGTCCACGAGGGCCGGTGTCCCTGCAGGTTTTAGATCTCACCTTGGGTCAACACACCTGAATCACATGATTAGTTCGTTACCAGGCCTCTGGAGAACTTCAGGACATGTTGAGGAGCTAATTTAGCCATTTAAATCAGCTGTGTTGGTTCGAGGACACATCTAAAACCTGCAGGGACACCGGCCCTCGTGGACTGAGATTGCCCACCCCTGCCCTAGAGCAAATACCCCAGGACTCTTTCTATGGAGATCTATCTATCTAGTCAACATCAGAATTAAGGCAGGTCTGAAGGGAAAAGGGAGTCAAGTACTATCAAGATGTACCTAATATCCGGTAAGTGAACATATGCACTGCATTTGCCTTGATTTGCCCACATATGCAATACCTATTTATACAGTATATACTCATTATAATGTGTTTTTTGTGTTACAGTTTCATGTAATCTGTTTCTGTAGAGTTGTTAGAAAATCTAAAACTCAAAATTAACAAATTAACAAGCAACTCCATGAAAAGATGTCATCTTCAAACTATTAATCTGATTTTCTGGTCATCCCGCGAACACGTTATTAAAACTAATACCATAAAACTTATACCAACAAACACCACAGTAGTGGCTCTACTGACGAGCAGAGCTGGCCAACCTCATCGGGACCTGAAGAGATGAGAAACAACAGTGTGGAGCTTCCAGAGCTGCGGCTGTTGTTGTGCTGTGCTACACCCCTGCTGTTCACTGGAGGGTGAAATGTGATCATGGAGGGCTGCCAGCACGCATCAGGACCAGGCAATTGAAATGGCAAACCCAGCGAACTGATATCTAACGTGTCTCTATACATTCACTGTCAGGGTCTAAACGCTAGAGGACGCATTGCACCTAATCTGACATTGTAGGGTATTACAGTGAAAACAGTCATAACAGGCAAAATACTACACAGCCAAGCATTTTTGGAGAAAAGCATCTATGGTTTGAAAAAATGTTTTTTTTAAATTTTATTTTAGTTCATTGTATAAGAGTAGCACATATATGATAAATGACTTTCCACTTCTTCCTATATCTAAGTACATTTAGTGTTATTTCCAGAAACATAACTCATTTACTGAATTTTGTCTCTGTCCCCATTACATTGACCTTTCACTCACATTACTTAAATTCTAAAAACCCCAGCTTTTCGTCTTACAATAAACTCAACAATTTACTTAAAAAAACTATGGTAGATTTTTGCACAGGCACTAAAAGGAGTATTTACAGACATGTCTTGGATCAAACTATTAAAAAAAGAGTCAGAAATTAAAATCCAAATGCAATAAATTTATATTAGTGTTTTATCGAGGAGAGATGGAGTCACTTGGATGGCAAAACTGAAAAGACTATTTATTTTTTGCTTTTATAAAAAGGAGCACAAGCAAAATTCCACTCACTTCACTATTTTCACTTCCCTGCCTTGAATCGGTTTTCTGCTTCTTTTCTTCTCAGCTGCTTGTGTCTCTTGTTCTCTTTGTTGAAGGCTGTCCTTGTCTGCCTCTTGTCCTCTTGTACTCCATCCACTCTCCCAGTCTCAGTGGGATGACGGAGGGTTTCTGGGAAAGATCTTTCCATCTGTTTCTTGACGTCCTCACACTGAGCTGTTGCACTTGTTGACTAATTAAACTTAAATCTTACTTAATGTCAAACTTTTTATTTTTGCCTAAGATTGTAATTTTATTTTTGCTCATTCTGTCCTCTCGTCCCTTCCTGACACTGAGATGAGCCCTCTGTGAGTCTTCCTGAGGTTTTCAGCCTTGGTATAAAAGTTATGTTCACATGCTCTTTGACAAATGAATTAGAATTTGTGGCTTCATAAATAAAACATACTTGATTCAACAAGCTATTTTTTAGCTGGCTGACAAGCTGCACTGCTGCACTTTATTCAGTGTGCTAGTGTGTAAAGTAAACAGAAAACCTTTAGTTAGTTAAGTTAGTGTTTTAGTGTATTAGAAACACATAGACACTGCTGCGTTGTCTTCAGGTACAACAGACAACATCCTAGTTTTGTGACTGTGTCAGTGATAACATTGCAATCACTACTGCTGATATGCCTTAATCAATAATAAACAGTTTATTTATTGCAGACTGCTTGTGTCTTACTGTTTCTTAGTGACTATCAGTGCTAAGACAGTAAAAAATGAATTCATAGTTCCCATAGTTCACCTGCTTTCTTCACAATTATGTTGCCAACTGTTGATAAAATCATTTACGTTCTAAGTCAGTATTATTTTAGGTACTTATTTGTAAAAAAATTTTAACAGTAATTTAAAAATAAAAATCACCACACTTTCTGGCCTGTTATCTTAATACTTATCCTTTTCTTTCCTTGTGATGTCCATGAAGCTTGAAAGCTGATTAAATCACTGCTGTGTTGAAATATATCATTTTATGATGCATAAACAGATTTTTTTAATGAACTCTTAATTTGTTACACAGTTTAATACAGTGATTATGCAAATATGTAAAAGCAGGTATTGATTATATTTGATTCATACTTATGTGAGCAAGACCAACATCAGATTACACACTTTGGGCCATTTTAAAATTTTTTATATTTAATATAGTGACATCTTTAAATATCACCGTTGCCTATAACCCCACTTGACTTTATAGTGTAATTTATATAACTTATGTTATGTGGCAGAAAGTAGTGACCTCTAGTGGTAAGATGGTGCATCACAAAACAATAGGTGAGTTCAGGACAAACCACAGCTTAGTTTTAAGTACATTTTGAGGACATGGCTCTAACCTGCAGAACTGATGATGTGACATTTCTTCCATTTTTTTTGAGGCCTTCTTTTAGTCTCTGATGTGACACAAATGGCCTGTTTTCTTCACTAGATCAACTACTTCACTAACAGCAAATTCACTCTATGATGTTAGAAGAATTGGAGATTCAGAGTTCTTCCTCCACTCAATGAACAGAGTGAATAACATGCAATGCTTTAAATAGCTTGTAAAGTTCAGTCTCACAATAAAAAAGAGCCTAAAGGAAGAGAGTGATATGAAACATTAATTCCAGCATGCCCTCAAAAGTAATCTAATTATAGATCCATATTAGTTACCTCATGCATTGTTTAAAACAACTAGTTTAACGACCGCTCCAAAGTCCTGTCTATTACTGAACAGAAAAGGTTTAATAGATGATTTAAAAAATCCTTTGAGGATTTTAATCAGCATTTATGCTTGCTGTTGTTTTCTAGAGCATGATCACTCAGGTAAAACTCAGAGCTATTGATGTTCAACCCCAGGCTATGGCGAGGAGGGATATAAAACAAACTGCACAGGTCGGACTGTGTATTCTTCGAGTTGTGTCGACCCTCAGTACTGTGCCTATTTCAGTGTATCAGTATGTTCGTGCTCTGTTGTGCACTGCAGGCAGTGAGAGGCTGTTCTGCAGCAGTTTTGAAACTAAGCGAGGCATACTCTTGGAGGTTTATTAGTCCCCCCCCCCCTTCCTCTATTTCTCTCGCTCTCTCTCCTCGGGGCATGGCAAAGGCAACTGTGGAGAGACATTGCCACAAATAGACTCTCTAAATATGGAGGGCTTCAGTCAAGAGAAAATGCATGATCGAATTTTGGGCCTCTTCACCAAACAGCTTCTATAAAAGGAACAAGACAGAAGAGAGGTTGAACGGTTGATGACACCTTCTGCTGGAATATGTGTGTTTGAGTGTTTAGCTCGCTGTGGGTATGTGTGTGCTTGCATCTGTGTGCAGCTTTGTACATTTGCTTCAGTGATAACTTTTTGTTTGTTCATCTTTTTATCATCGCTGCCCTGCTGCATCAGTGCGATGGGGCATCGATTCAATCTACCTTTGAGTTATTTTTAATGATCACTAACACTTTTGCCCTGTCAGGCACTGTCATTTGGTTTAGTTTACAGTATGTGCAAAGCATTACACCACCTCAACACAGAACATTATTACGGTATGGATGAATGTCAAAGTACAGTCAGTAATTTTATATCAGAAAACTGAAAGAAACTAGTATTTTTAAGCAGGTGTACTTCAAAAAATGTAAAATAACTTTTGCAGACTTTTAAACTTGAAGACTACCATTGTACCAGCTTGTTTGCCAGCATTTACTTATTAACACTTTAAGCAGTGAGGATGTGTTATCATTTTTGTAGAGTTGTGTTTCCCCTCACCTATTAAAAAAATGTGGTCTCTTTCAACTCTCAAGGGAAATAGTGTTTTTTTTTCTTTTTTCTAAATGCTCTACTAACCACTGCAAGTTGGTGTACTCTGTTTACTGTTGCAGTGCTGGAAATGTACAGTGATTTTTCTAAAGCCAAAAATGACGAGCTAAAACACAAGAAAACTCTCACTGTACAACCAAATACATTCAGTTGTGTATTTTTTTCCCAAAGGTTCTAACAAGTGCTGATTCTGTTTTACTCAATGAAACAGAATATATTTTTATTATCTTGAAGTCAACTCCAATAAGGGATATAATATAATCTATATTTTGTACTTGTCTATTAATATTGTAGCGTCCTGTGTATGCAGCCATGAACGTTTATGTGAAAAGAAAAATTTCATATGACTGTATCCACTCCTGTGAAATCTCATGTGAATCATGGGGTTTACTTAATTTTTCACATGACTGTAGGTTTGCTGTAGGTAAGTATTATGCACACTCTATTATGTTGTGTTCTTATTTGTTAATTTCATTATATTTACAGTTTTATTTTCTGGTGGTGTTTCTAATACCTTCTCGGTTGTGTAGTTGTGGAATTAATCACAAGTGATTACAAGCTCCAGAGGGTTCAGTGACAAGTGCCACTTGTCACTGAAGAATAAAGCTCCATAGGCGCCCATGTTAAACTGTCCAACTTTACTTTAAAAAATATGTTTGCAGCCTGGTACAATGAACGATTTTGACCTTTGTGGATTGTTTCCCCTGTTCTGGCAACTCTGTGGAGAGTGAACATTTTTAATATTCATCCACCTGGATACTTGAGTTGAGGGTAGGCGCTTTGATTGACAGCAGTTTTAACACACTGGTGTCTCCTAGACCTCCCCTGGCTAACTGAAAGTATTGAACTTGACCAACTACCTGTTGGTCTCTTTTTAATGTAATTATCTGAATAATATGACTTGATGTGTTGTTCTGACTATTCAAGAGGTTTGTGCTTCAGTTTTGGTAACAAATGTTTAATTAGTTAGTTACTTAGTACTAATTAGCACGTGTGTGTCTATGCTTTGGTTCCATGTAGAGTACAGATGCAGATGACCAAGATTGTTAGTGTTAGCTAACAAGCTAGCTTAGCACTCTACCCTCTAATCCATATGTGTTAGCTGCTAGCTCTAGAAAAACAACATGGCAGGCCAACTTTCTGGTGGTTTTGTCACAGTTTGATGCTGTGTGGCAGGCAGGAAGTAGGACCCAAATGCAGGACTAATGAGAAGCAGAGGGATGAACTAAGGAAGGCAGCTTTATTGCGCTGAGAAAACGTTCCATAAAAGAAAAAAAAAATGGAGAAAACCAAACCAAAATTTGAACATGAAACTAGAAAACAAGGTAATGGGAAACAGTAGACTAAGAACAAAGAAAACCCGCAGCACAGCAAAAACACAGCACTGAGAGGGTATGGTACAACACAACAAAGGGCAAGGGAAAACACAGGGCTTAAATACACAAGGGAGTAATGGGGGAATGGGAAACAGGAGGGAAACACAGCTGGGACTAATTAGACATAATGAGACAAGGGGAAGCAAAACTAGATACACTGACACAGGAAATGGGACCGTCAAAGTAAAACAGGAAACACAAGACAGTAACAAAGACACAGACTAGACACTGAGAAACAGAGACACGACTGCCTGAGGAGACAGAGGGAAGATGGCGCACAGAGCACAGGGACAGGAACCAAGAGACTAGAAATGATAAATAATGAACTCAAAGACTATATAATAATTCAAACTACAAAACACTGGGTCACCGACCTAGGACCATGACAGGTTTACAGTGCTACATATAAAAAGCTCTTATATGTGACAAGGTTACTCATTGTTATAAACAACCTCTGTCATATACAATTAGTTATTATAATATAAGAATTCCCATGGCAGTTCTTTAGGAACTTTGATGTGTTTTGGGGCAGAAGGACATTAAGCAGCTCGATATTTTGACCCGAACGGACACGTGTACTGAACTGAATAAGCACCCACTTCCACATGCTGTTATGCATCACTGTGCTTCAGTGGCCTGCACTTGACCTTGTGCTCTAACTCTGTTTTACACACTGTTGGAACTGTGGAGCATAAATGCCACTTAAGTATCTTCTCAAATGGTTAACTAACAAACAAGGTCTTCACAAGAAAGCACTGAAACTCCGGAAAAAAATGTTCTACCACATATTTTATCTGGTCCAAAATATAATCAGCTAAAGATGTTTCAACGCTGACTATATTTTAATAATGAGCACATGCCTTCATGAGTCAGAATCCTCCATCCCACTGCCAGGACTGTGTTTGTGCATCTATGTGGGTGATGGTGGACAGTGTCTGAAGGGGAAAGTGCACAAATGCGTGCATGTTCAGTAGCACACGAGAGCCCTATGCATGTGTCCTTGCAGCAACGTGCCATGGCAGATGCTGCCTAAAGCCGCAGCAGTGTCTCCAGTGATGATCTGTCTGTTGACCTTCAGTAACATTTGAGGATGTGGAAGCTTTCTTGTCGAGGACAGTGCACTCTTTCATTAATATGCCTCACCTTCAGATGTGCTATATGGCATTTGCATGACATTAGCATATATCTTTGGGCCAGCCATTCTGCGCTGCAGCACGCAGAGCTTCTGTGAATGACACCTGTTAGACTGAGACCCAGATGCCTTTCTGGCAGGGTCACACTGTGCAGGTTTGCAGAGGGTGGTTGAGGGTGGAAGAGAGAAGACAGACCATACTGAGGGCTGCCTTTTAGGACTGGTTGTTTTTTACATTTGTTAAAAAGTGAAATTATTAAGGTTTGGTTGGTTTCTTCCTGGTTTTGCTCTATTTTCTAGGATTTCAGATTTAAATTATCTTGGTGTACCTGCACCAAGCAAAGATGTTTTCTTTTGTTTGTCTGTTTGTCTGTTTGTTTGTTTGTTTACACCACATTGGGCATTATGCTATCAGCTGTGCTGACAGTGTTTCAGAGCTGCACAGTATTTTCAGGTGTCTGTCTGCTGGTCAGAAAGTCTCAGTCCAAGTTTCTGTCAGTTAAAACCTTGTGGGCAAAATGACAGATCCAAATATTCAGATTTGCTCTTTGTTTCAAATTATTCTTGTTCTGAGTCACATCTTTGTCCAATTTCTGTGAAGTCTTTTCTCAGTACTGTTACGCAGTGTGGCATCAGACATCATGACTCATTGTGTAAAACAGTTGAGCAAAAAAGATAGGTAACATTAATTTTGGGGTGTAACAAAATTTCTTAAGCTTATATTTTTTTCTTCTTTTTTTTTTGCACTGAAGAAAAAAAGATGCTCTTGTATGTGTTCATTAACTAATTAACCTCAAACTACAATGCTCAAGACCCAACAAAAAATTTAAACAATAACAATGAGATGAATTCTCTAAAAAATGACACATTTCCTGTTTTTGTAGGTGGTTGTTTGTTTCTGTCTGAGCTCATCCTCTCTGTTAGTCTGAGTGCTGTTCGGCTTGAGGATGGTGCAGCCAGGTGGTGACCCTGCATGCAGTATCTGGCAGACAGCAGAGCGCGTAGAGATGGAGCCAGATCCCAGAGTCAGAGACCTGCCGACACCGACCAATCTGCCACCAAAGAGGCAACAGTGTCACTGATACAAACACTGTGGAAGGTGAAGGTGATGTAGTGTCAGAAGAATGGTATATAACGCAAATGTCTTCAATTTACCCTAAAAAGTGTAAAATAATAATTTTCTGTGGCGTTATTTTACTGATGAAGAAAACAAACGGTCACATCAATATATTTAAAAATTGACATGAATTATGTGTTTCAATTATTGTTTTTTTGCACATGGCATTTGCCATCAAAACAAAAAATCAACAGTAGAACTCATGGCTATGTTTAATAGTTAAAGTCAAAGCATTTCCACATGCACAGTGAAAAGACATCTCAAATGATTGGGACTAAACAAGTGTGTAGTCTTAAGAAAATCACTTATCAGGGAGGCTAATCAGAAAAAGAGGTTTCAGTTTGCTAGGGAGCATAATGATTGGACTCTGGATCAATGGATCAATTTGGAAAGAGTCATGTGGTCTGATAAGTCCTGTTTTTCACTGTTCCATGGTGATGAGTGCATTAGGGTAAGAAGAGAGGTGGATGAAGTGATGCACCCATCATTCCTAGTGCCTACAAGCCTATAAAAACAGTGTTATGATCTGGGCTTTGGTCAAGGTTGAGCAACATTATGTGCCCAAAAAAATTAGGTCAGTTGACTACCTCAAAATACTGACTACCAAGGTTTTTCCGTGAATGGATTTCTTTCCTTCCCTGATGGCACAGGTATGTTCCAAGATAACAATGTCAAGATTCAGAGGGCTTGAATGGTGAAGTAGTGGTTCAGGGAGCATGACCCAAGGTTCAACTCTGACTGGAAATAAATGTTGCGAGATTGCATAAGCTTATTGAATAATAACAGTATAATATATTATTCTTATAACTCACCATATTTCAAACCCTGACAATTAAACACACAAAACGGTAGTTCCTAGATTTAAGTTTTCTTTTCTAAGCAGAAAACTGACTCATTTCATTCTTATGGCAGAACAGCCCTTTTTAAGTTACCATTGTAACCTCACAACAAAAAGTTCCTCGTTCTGAGCCTGGTCAGAGCCTTTTACATTCAGTATGCTTGTCTTTTTGCCCGCTCTTCAAAAACATGCTAGGTTAATTCTCCCGTCACTGTGCACTGGACCAAGTCATTTAACCACCACAATAAATCTGGAGAAAGTGTTTTCCTACTTGGATCAATGAAAGATCTTAATCAATCTTATTTATGGTGCATCACAGTTAAGTATGGCTTTGCATTATCCATCCATTCTTTTCCGCTTATCCAATTTAGGGTCACGAGGGGAGCTGGAGCATATCCCAGCTACTGTAGGGCAAGGCCTGTTGAAGGATTATTTCAATTTAGAATCACCAGTTAACCCAACCCAACTAAGTGCATATCTTCTAAGTGCATAGGGACTGTGGGAGGAAGGCTGAGTACCCAGAGAGAACCCAAGCAGACACGGGGAGGACATGCAAACTTCACACAGAAAGGCCCAGAATGGTACATTCAAACCTTGCTGTGAGGCAACAGTGCAAACCACTGCACCACCTGGCCTTTCGTTATATACACTATCACACAAAAGTAAGTGCACCCCTCATATTTTTGTAAATATTTTATTATATCTTTTCATGGGACAACATTAAAGATATGACACTTTGATACAATGTAAAGTAGTCTGTGTACAGATTGTATAACAGTGTAAATTTGCTGTCACCTCAAAATAACTCAACATACAGCCATTAATGTCTAAACTGCTGGCAACAAAAGTGAGTACACCCCAAGTGAAAATATCCAAACTGTGCCCAAAATGTCAATATTTTGTGTGGTCACCGTTTTTTTTTCCAACACTGCCCTAACTCTGTTGGGCGTGGAGTTCACTAGAGCTGCACAGGGTGCCACTGGAATCCTCTTCCACTCCTCCATGATGATATCATGGAGCTGGTGGATGTTGAAGACCTTGCGCTCCTCCACCTTGCATTTGAGGATGCCCCGCAGATGGTCAATAGGGTTTAAGTCTGGAGACATGCTTGGCCAGTCAAATACCTTTACCCTCAGTTTATTTAGCAAGGCACTGGTCTTTTTGGAGGTGTGTTTGGGGTTGTTGTCATGTTGGAATACTGTCCTGTGGCCCAGTTTCTGACGGGAGGGGATCATGCTCTGCTTGAGTATGTCACAGTACAACTGTAGCTCCCCTGTGCCAGCAGCACTCATGCAGCCCCAAACAATGACATCCCACCACCATGCTTGATTGTAGGCAAGACACACTTGTCTCTGTACTCCTCATCTGGTTGCCGCCACGCACCCTTAACACCATCTGAAACAAGTACGTATATCTTGGTCTCATCAGACCACAGGTAATCCATGTCCTTAGTCTGCTTGTCTTCGGCAAACTGTTTGCGGGCTTTCTTGTGCATTATCTTTAGAATAGGCTTCCTTCTGGGATGACAGCCATTTAATCCAGTGTGTGGCATATGGTCTGAGCACTGACAGGCTGACCCTCCACACTTTCAACCTTTGCAGTAATACTGGCAGGACTCATACATCTATTTTCAAAAGACAACCTCTGGATATGACATTGAGCATGTGTACTCAACTTCTTTGGTCGACCATAGCGAGGGTTGTTTCTAATCTGTCCTGTTAAACTGCCCTATGGTCTTGACCACTGTGCTGCAGCTCAGTTTCAGGGTGTTGGCATTATACTTATAGCCAGGCTACCTTTATGTAGAGCAATACTTCTTTTTTTCAGATCCTCAGAGAATTCTTTTCCATGATGTGCCATGAGAAACTTCCAGTGACCAGTATGAGAGAGGGTGAGAGCAATAACACCAAATTCAAACCACCTGTTCCCTATTTGCACCTGAAATGCAACTGACTACTTTACATTGTATCAAAGTGTCATATCTTCAGTGTTGTCCCATGAAAAGAAATAACAAAATATTTACAAAAATGTGAGGGGTGCACTCACTTTTGCGAGGTACTCATACTGTATATAAAAGGTATTGGTTATATACAAAGGCTAAACCAGTTATACAAAATTGAGAAAATCCTGTACAACCTTTGAGAAAAACAAACAGTGGACATTCAGTCAATAACAGTATAAAGGATGTCACGCAAGCGGCACGTTTATCCCACAGCAAAACCAGCAAAAAACAATAGGATGCTGGTGGTGACCAAAAAAGAGCTTAAACAAGGGATGGTACAAAAGTTAGGTGAGCAGAATCACAACAACTAAATGAATGCTAAAAAAACCAAATCCATCAAGGGGCTTATTTATATATCAGAGTTATACAATTCTTATTTTTTCTGCACCAGTGGTCAAAAAAGACATAATCATGTGGCTCCTGTTTCATTATCCGCACTTTTCATTAACCCCATTTTTATCCCATCTCTGATAATGAACACGTCTGACTTGACTTTTTCATCATCAACCCAGAAACGATGTCTCAAAAAATCCTGTTGCACAATATGTCTCCACCTGTGGATGTCTCCTTTTTGAAAAATGCTTTTCAACTGGATAGAGTTACGTTGGTCTGAATCCCATTTAAGACTTTAACTCATCACCTCAGTCTTTCTAGTGTTTTACATCCCTTTCCATTTTAACCCACCTATTATCAGAAGTGATAAAAATAATCTTTACTATCAGTCCCAGTGGCGGAGGAGAATCACCACCTCATTACCACTCCTGTCTGAGAGGCTGATTATGGGACGGAAGAAGCTCGGTAACAGAGCTGAGCCTGGGGCGTCCTAGCAGGCTTAGTCTGCTAATGGCTGCATGGGGTTGAATTGCAGCTCATCTCATTCCTTACTACTGGATCTCTCTCTTTCCACATTGCTGCCAATCTTCACTGCACCTGTTACCAAAAAGATAAAGAAATGAAATGCTTGAGAAAGGTGGAGTGTTCTCTTTCCTGTTCAAAACAAAAGAGCAGCAACAAGAGCAGCAGAATCTCACTCAATTATCCCCTGTTACCTCCCTGGATCCTTTTAATGATCCCACATAGACACTGCACTGTGATCCCACTGTCAGACACCCTGTGATGAAATAAACCATTGTGTGTGTCCTCGCCCCAATATGCTAATCCAGGATTAATTATGGGCCAACCCTAATGAGTATCTCTCTCGCCCTCTTAGATATGTAAATGCACCAGCAGTGGACAGTGTTGAGAGGCTTTTGTTAACTCTGTGTTTTATAAAAGGGGGCAGAACAGGATGGAGCGAGCCAAGGACAAAGGTTTTATATTATTTCAAAAGATGGAAAAAACCCAAAACAAAACAATTTATGTGAATTTGCAGTGATACGGAGAGGGCAGTGCAAGCCCTCAGCAAATCTGGCTTCAATTTTACCTGTGGGAATAAATTCAGGAAGAGCAGAGGCTGTGCTGAAATTGTTAAGAAACTGGTGCATATGATATGGTTATTGTGAGGCTCTTCACCATCAGCAGCTGCCCGGCTTGCTGACATCGTGGATTCTGAACTTTTTAAACACTTAAGCAGGAAATGTGAATGTGGGCAAAGCCAGAGAAACTGTGCTCTTACAACTTGGAAGATGGGGAACAGACAGACAGATTCATGTAACGGTTATATTTTTCTGTTTTTGTAATAAAAAACAATATATAAATTGCTTTCTTTGCCATGCAGTTAGTTAAGTGGCTGAGAAGGTTAGAGCAAAATCAGTATCCCTCTTTTCACTGCCTTGAGTTATACCTGAAACAGCTTACAACTATGACTTGGAATAAAAGTGCAGTGTATTTTCTTTTAGGGGAAACAGATATGTTCATAAAGTGCAAATCCCTTACACCTGAACTTAAATGCAACACCTGATTGAATATTCCCTGGTATGAGCGCCATGCTTATAAGCCCTCCAAATCCAGTGGTAGGGGAGCATGAAATTCTTGTTGCATGTTCTCCCTGTGCCTGCATGGGTTTCTTCTATCCAAAGACATGCTTGCTGTCCATGTGTGTGATTTCTGTCTCGTTACATTATCCCTGTGATTGACAGGTGACCTGTCCAGAGTGTGGCCCACCCTTTAACCTATGACAGGTAGATGTCATGGATGTTTAAGCATTCTTACAACTTTTTCCAGACCACTTGCATTGCTCATGTTGTTTACAACTGCTTTGTTTTCTCGCCTGTGGTTCTGTGCATTCTCGGTGAAAGCCAGTTCTCTTTGGAATAATAATACATATTGCAAATTGCAGTATTACATTATTGCATTACACTGATTCTACTACGAAAATGCTTTGAATTGACTAAGCAACTGGGTATTCAGCGGGGGATCAAGTGTTCCTTCCGGAGTTTCTCGTGCTTGCGAGTTTCAGTGCACAGAAAGACGCTCTCACTGCATTGGTCGCGTGTGATATTAGGTGTGTACGTAAACGCGCGTGTGTGCGTGTTTTCATTCCTGAAAAGCCTCCCGATAAGCTTTGGGATTCTCGACGTGAATCCCGTCTTTCTCAGTCTGTGTTTATCCTCGGAGTTTCTGTCCAAGGCGCTGAAATTTGCTGCTCCGGGGACCGGTCACGTGACTGCGCTTTCTCCCTGTGAGAGCAGGGTGCTGTGTGTGTGTGTGTGCGCGCGCGCGCGCGCGCGCTCGGTACACTGCACGCGGACACTTCAGTCCTCATCATGAGCGATTGCGCTCATGAGGAAGGCTTTTCTGAGAAGGCGTCGGGGCTACGGTAGTAGCCTAGTTTGCAGCGTGGATAGGTTTTTGCAGCCGAGTGTGTGACTGACTCTTCACGCGCATCGTCTCTTTCTCTTTTCCTTTCGCTGTTGCAAAAATCAGTGCAGCAAGTGTGGATGGCCACACTGGAGTGGGCTGCTGCCCACCAAGTCTGACTGTGTTTCGGAGGTGCTGAGAAGGAGAACATGTAAGAATCCGCAGGCATCCCCGCAGATCCTTTCGGATTCTCAGCCAAAATGCAGAAAGGGATCAGACTCAATGATGGCCACATCACCTATCTGGCTCTTTTGGCGAAGAAAGACGGGACGAGGCGAGGTTGCTTGAGTAAAAAAAGCTCAGACAACACAAAATGGCATTCAAAGTGGTTCGCTTTGTTGCAGAATATGCTTTTTTATTTCGAAAACGACTCGAGCTCACGCCCCTCCGGACTGTACCTGTTGGAGGGATGTGTTTGTGACCGGGCACCGTCACCGAAACCGTCTCTCTCAGCGAAGGAATGCTTAGAGAAGCAGGTAAGATATTGATCGCACGGGGAGCTCCCTTAAGTCTGACTGACACTGTCAAGGCAGTCAGTCTCACTGAACGGATACACTGAGCGGTCCCCTCCTACTGTTTTCACCCCTTAAAATTCCCTTTGATCAGCTGGGCTCTGCGTTACAGCCACATTTATAACAGGAGGTAACGTGTAGACACTTTTCACCAGAAGATATCGCCTATTCATCACGCAAACAATTTCCCAGAGATGCTTTTGCATTACAGTTGACTTGACGTTTTAGAGTTACGTAATGGCGTCATCCTAACCGATTGATTTTCTCGATTATGAACCAAAATAGCCCCACAGCCTTTTCGAGGTTAAATGCACGAAAAATACAACGTTAACAGCAAACAAAGTTAGCAGAATTCACGCAAATCTCTGCAAACTTTGCACATGATCTTAGCCTCCTCTTTTCCGTTCATCTGTTGCATCACATTGGGATGCAAGACGCTGTATTTTTAGACACCCCAAACGTTCCGGGAATGCAGCACATATAAGGAGTAAACTTAAACTGCATCCAAACTTTGTAGGTTGCCATCTTGCGGAGGAGAGCTGCCCCTTCCTTGTCGTTTTGACGTATTGATTTAATTCCTTGTCTTGATATTAATAGCATCCTACCTTGGCAACTGTGTCTCCCCGGTTTATAGCGGCTTGGCTCATTT